>NC_141827.1:8074798-8397298 GCF_982586985.1 Callionymus lyra | reverse complement strand
TAGAGCGTTAAAGTTATACTGAGGTTTGTACTTTTATGTTCTAACGTTTTTTTCCTTTCAGTGGCTCCAAAGTGGTCATAATGGGTCAACACCTGGATTCTGCTCACAACACCCTGATCCAGTTCACTTCCAGTACCGCTCCATTTCCGTCCTTCGAGCGAGTACGTTGACCGTCGTTCTGTCTTCCAATAAATAACCAGAATCTTCATCATGGCGACTTCTCTTCAGGAATGTTCCGGTCCGAGGAACTCCACCCACATGGAGTGTCGCGTTCCCGCCGTAAAGATCGACGTGTCCGAGGAGAAATCCAACCAGGGGAACATCTCCATACACATGGACGGGAAAAGGAATCTCTGGCAGGGTTGCTTCGACTACCATCCCAACATCAAGATCATTCCCTTTGAAAATGAAGAAAAGGTTTTGCGGCTGAAGCCTGGAGACACAGAGGTTTCTCTGCACGTTAGTAGAATCTTTCTTTGTACTCCAGGTTGTCCAGGGATGATCCTTCAGGGCTGACCAGGGTTTTTCGAAAGGAAATTGTTTTTCAATTAAACTGATTAGTAGAAAAACTAACAAATTTGAAGGTTTTCATTTTAACTTTATTTTATTCTTTAATTATTTCCAATTCAGTTAATATCATACATTTCTTTGTTTTTATTTTATTTTGTGAAAAAACCCACAACTAACTTAAATATATCACTTTTTAATCTCTTTAATTCTCGTGTGGAACTCATTTAAGATAACACTCCTCCTAATTTAGTATTTATTTAATTTGATTATTGTAAATGTATTGTACATTTTTATTTTGAAAAATAATATGAAATAATTGATGTTTGTTTTAAAGATATACAAATTAAAAGGTACATCTAAAACTAGTAAAAAAAATAATGATGGGATGATAAAATATGGTCCTTTCAGTAAAATACATTTGCACCACTTTATTTGGGAAAAACACATCAAATAAGAATAAAAAAAAAACACTAAAAGCCACATGCTCAGATGAGGTTAAAGTAAGTAAGTAAGTAAGTAAGCCATTTTTATTTATATAGCGCTTTTCTAGACCAGGGTCACAAAGCGCTTAAACAATCAAAACAATATTCAATAAAGTATATACTTTAAAGGTCAAGATAAAACTGATAACACAACAGGAGTTCCAGAAAATCAAGGAAAAGCCTGAACTAAGAAATATTTCTGATGGATATGTTACCATTTTATTACTAATTTAACTCTACATTTCGCTTGTTAAAGATCTTTTCTGTCTTTAATTTGTCCTTTAGTGAGAATTGTTTAGATTGTTTAAGCGCTTTGTGACCCTGGTCTGGAAAAGCGCTATATAAATACAAATTACTTACTTACTTACTTTCATGGGAAAGGATTTTACATTTTTTTACATAATAAATGGCATAATAACGTTTTATTTAGCAGTTAGTGTATTTTATTTTCAATTCAAAAATTGTAATCTTTAAAAACAATCAAAGAAACCTTATTAAATATTGTCATTTTATTAATGAATTTTTTCAAGTTTTCTTTTTTTTTGTCTTAATTGTAAATGTTATGTTATGATTATAAAATCCACCTAAAATAATGTGTAAATAACATTTTAGTGTGCTGTTGTTTTTGATTGTGTGTACTTGACTCGTCATTTGTCGTCACAAAGTTGTGTGTCGTTTCTCTGTCTCCAGCACAGCAAGTTGAATCTGGTGGAAGAGTGCATGAAGGTCGTGATGACCATCGGGGGGGTGAACTGTAACGCCCAGGTCCTGCTGAACGAGTTGACCTGCAGGATCCCCAAAGGCCTGGTCATCCCCGGCGAGGGTTCCCCCGTCAGAGTGAGTGGAGGGTTCGAGGGCGTAGCGGAGTCGGAAGCTCTCGCTGACACCAGCTTCTGTCTGCAGGTGTCGGTGAACCACCGGGTTCACGACGTGGGCACCGTCTTCAACGACGTGTCCAACAACACCACCATGATCCTCGGCATCGTCCTGGCCATCATCGGCGCCCTGGTGTTGGGTGCTGGGACGGCGCTGGTCATCATGAGACACCTGAGGAAGAAGAAAAGAGGTGAGACAAGATCATTTCAACTGAAATCCTGGGTCAAAAAAATTGACTATTATATTTGAATATCATTTATTTCATTTATTTATGACTAAAAATGTGATTTTCATCGTGTTGACTGCAGAAAATGTATGGTTTTTAACTGAAATTTTTGATTGTTTTTCTTTCAGAAACAATAGAGAATCGTTTGTCCAACGTGTTTTCTTTCAATCGTTCCACCCTCCAAAGAGATGTTTCCCCGACAGGAGACTACAGACGCGGTGAGGATTGTTCAAGGTTTTTATTTGACGTTTATATACTTGGTGATGTGCTGGTGAAGCTTCATGAAACAGTGTCATGTTGTTCAGAGGTCAGTAGGTGGCGCCATCAGTTTAAAAATGATGTTTCATTAGAACAGTTGTTCAAGACAAAGGAAAATAGTTCAGAGACGCCATCTAGTGGACTCTGAAGATAATGACACTGTTTCATGAAGCTTCATCAACACAATCACTAGTATATGGATATATTTTAAGACGGTGAGATGTCAGGACAAAATAAAGACAAACTCTTGCTTTAACATACTTTTTAAAATACATTTTTTTCATAAAAATAAACAATTCACAAAATGATATGTATTATTTTACGTTTTCTCCATTTTAAATACATGAATAAACACACACAAGTGAGTATTTGTTTTTCCTCAAAAAAAAATTGAAGTGGATTTAAAAAACAACACAATGTGTCGACATTTTTGTTTTGCTTGTTTAGCTTTGTTATAAAATGCATGATTTTATATATACTGTATATATTTTTTTAAAGGTTTTGTTTGTCGTTTCTATTGGTTTGACGGCCCCTTAAAACAGTCACAGTATATAGTGTGGCCCCTGAAGAAAAGTAATTGATATCATGCAATGAATTAAAGACATTGTTAGACTAAAATGAAAATATTTTTTTTTAGAAAATAATAAAAATAAAATAATAATATAAGAACAATGTTATAAGTTAATAAGCAAAAAGAAGAAAAATAAGTTAGATTAAAGAAAATTAATTCATTTAATTCACTTTTTTATGGACTAAATATTGATTTAAGCTAATAAAAACGTTTTTATATGTTATTATATTTTAGTATATGTTATTACATATTATTATATATTTTTATATGTTATTATAAAGGTTGTCAAACTTCACCAAGCAAGGGGCCAAGTTTTGAAACTCTAACTAATTCAGGGGCCAAGAAGTTAAAAAAAGGAAAAAGATTCAAGTCACTCACTACGCTAACTATCAGACGCTAACTATCAGACGCTAACTATCAGACGCTAACTATCAGACGCTAACTATCAGACGCTAACTATCAGACGCTAAAGTTAGCATGTAGCTTCTCTGTCCGAAGATCGATTGAAATGACGGTAAATTATTATTTCACCATTTACTCAAGACAAGAAAACGCTTCTTGAACATGGCCTTCACATTATACGCTGTAGAAGGTAAAAACATTCAACAAAATATGAACATTAACAGTCAAATACTATAACAACATACAATGTGTTACATCAATGAAGACAAAAATATTAATTTTTCTAACAAAATAATTCTCCTTTCCTGCAGTACATCTGTCCAGCCAGACGTCGGGTTCGGCAGGAATGTCGTTCCCAGGCATGATGTACGCCGCCAGCCAGGACCATCTGGCCGTTCCTCTGATGCCTCAAGACTCCATCTCCATGACCAGCCTCAACTCCGACATCCTGGCGGAGGTCAAGGACGTGTTGATCCCCGTGGAGATGCTCCGGGTGGAGGACAGCCAGATCATCGGCAAAGGTCATCCACCTCCTTCCGTCTTGAACCCGAGAGGGAAAATGTCGATACAACGATGTATCGCAGTTTTTATTTCAAGATACAGTATTTATATTCAACAGAATCGATTTATTTGCAAATATGGACGCCATTTTTGTGTTGCAATTAAACTTCCGGCCACTAGAGGGCAGTCATAACGTCCTTCGCAGCTAAAGGAGCAATAAAATCCTTGATATGAGGGTTGATCTCAAATACAACTCTTTTCTTTGTAAATACCCATCTATCATGTGACTTAAAGCGGAAACAAAAAAAAATGTAAAACATCGTTACTAAAAAAAAGAATTCCGATATATCGTGATAATTATTTTCACAATACCGTATCAATATTCAACTGAACTGTATCGATTTATTTTTGCTTTCAAAGCTGATCTTGTTTTCATCATAATTATTTGATAGTTTTTCCATGGATTGTGTATAAAATAATTTTCGTATTTATTTATTTACAAATAACATGCTGCATTTGTTATTTTTTTGTGTTGCAATTACACTTCCAGCCACTAGATGGCAGCAGTCCTTAAGTCCTCTTCCACTAAGTGGCGAAAAAAATCCCTGAACTTCTAAAATACCCCCAAATCATGTGATTAATAGCTAAAACATATTTTTAATCATCATTACTAGGGTTGTGATAAAATTTCGATACACCAATATATCGCGATAATTATAATTATTTTCACAATACTGTGTCAATATTCAACTGAACTGTATTCTTTTTACGTTCAAATCTAATTTTATTTCCATCATAGCTCTTAGATGGTTTTCCATAAATTGTGTATAAAATTAAAAAATATATGGGTGCACGGCAAGAAGGTTGCTGGTTCGATTCCAGGCCAAGACAACCTTTCTGTTTGTATGTTCTCCCCGTGTTGTGTGGGTTTACTCCGGCCACTCCGGTTTCCTCCCACAGTCCAAACACATACAGAGGTTAATTGAGAACTTTGGGAAACTGTCCATAGATATGAGTGTGTGTGTGAATGGTTGTCTGACTTTGTGTGCCCTGCAACAGACTGGCGTCCTGTCCTGGGTGTCCCCTGCCTCTTGCCCTAAGATTCTGGGATAGACTCCAGTCTCCCCATAAGGGATAAAGCGGTTGTCAATGAATGAATCAAAATTCTGCAATATTTACTGCATTTGTTTATTTTTGTGTTGCAATTAAACTTCTGGCCACTAGATATCATCAGTCATTACATCCTCTGAAGCTAAAGGAACAATGAAATCCTAAGGATAACTGAGGACGAGAGGATACAGTGACTACAGAGGCTTTTAAAGCTGATGTTTGGACATATTTTGGTTTGAAAACAAATGAAAACAGTTACGACTTCATCAAGAGTCATGTGGTCTGTAAATTCTGCAACACCAGAGTCAAGTACTCGACAATACTACACAATATATACTCGTTCCCACAGTATTACTATATATTGTATTGTTGTCTCTGAATTGTGATATAAATCATGATATGGCTACATTCCTGCCAATTCACTGCAGTATCAAACATCGTGTTCATCCCGTCTTCAGGTCACTTCGGGACGGTCTACCACGGGTACCTGCTGGACAGCAACAAGCAGGAGATCCACTGCGCCTTGAAGTCCCTCAACAGTAGGTCCAAATATCTATCTTCCAAAAAACAAACCTCGTGTAACCCGGGAAACGTTGCCAGGAATCACAGACCTGAGGGAGGTGGAGCAGTTCCTCAGGGAGGGCATCATCATGAAGGGCTTCCATCACCCCAACATTCTGTCGCTGCTCGGCATCCTGCTGCCCAAAGAAGGACTTCCCATGGTGGTGCTGCCGTACATGAAGCACGGCGACCTGCGTCACTTCATCCGCTCGCAGAACAGAGTGAGCGACGCCGGCCTTGGAAACGCTTGCGTCAGTGGCGACGGTTTCACACGGATTTCTTTCTTCCTTTCAGAACCCGACGGTCAAGGATCTCATCGGCTTCGGCCTGCAGGTGGCCAAAGGGATGGAGTATCTGGCCCAGAAGAAGTTCGTTCACAGAGACCTGGCCGCACGGAACTGCATGTGAGGCGATAGAAAAACTTGATCTCCGTGTGTTTACACTGACGTCTGTCACCAAGTGCATGGATTTGTTTCTTTATTAATGAATGGAAAGTTGCTTCAATCAAAGTATTCAAACTTTTTTTATATATTTTTTTTAACTATTTACATTTTTAATTTAAATATTTGTATTTTGTTTGAAATAACATTTTTTCAAAGTTCTTGATTGAAGCAACTTTTTTTATTAAAAAAAGAAACGTCATGTAATTTGTTTTCTTTTGGATTGACTAACCTTTTACACTTTATTTTAAATAACAAAAATAAGTCATTTTCTTTTGATCACATCATATTTGAATATTAAGTTTAATCCACTTTAATTTATGAAAATAAGAATTTTGTTTCTTTTGATTGAACATACTTTTCCAATGAAATCGTGATATAATATATATATATATTTATTATATTTATTATTAATATATACAGTATATTTTGACTGAACTAACGTTTTAGTGGTAAACTTTTTTTTTTAAATTGAAGCATTTTTTTTATTTGATTGAAAACAATATTTTTGATTTAAGAAACTATTATTTTGATTCAGCTAAGTTTTTCTTTTATTGAAAACAGTTTTTTCTTTTAACACATATTTTATTTGCATATATTTATTTTATGGTTTATAATATTGAAGTATATATTAAAATCAAATATTTATTTAATTTAATTACAATTAACAAATATTTTTGTTCATTTTTGTGTTGCAATTAAACTTCCGGCCTTTAGATGGCAACAGTCCTTACATCCTCCACATCTGAAGGACGAATGATGACTGAGGACGAGAGGATACAGTGACTCCAGCACCTAATTTTGAATTTTATTTACGTCTTATACTTTCAATAATCTTATTTAGTGACATTTTTTTATTTTGATTGAACTTACTTTTCTATTCAAATCGTTTTCCTTTTTTTATAAATGTTTTACTAAACTTTAGAGCTAACATTTGAGTGATTGAAAATATTTTTGGGATTGAAGCTCTTTTCTTTTTAAGTGGGAGCAATTTTTTACTTGACGGTTTGCTAAAAAACTGTTTAGATTAATGTTTCATATTAATTACCCAGAACGATACTTTATACATTCATCAAACTGCTTCAATAGAAGTTTAACTCTTTTTACAAATATCCGTGTATCTTTTCTGAGCCACAAGCTCGACTGTCTGAAGATTGTGTTTGTTTTAGTTTGACATTCCTGGTCTAAAGCGATTTTCAAACGTGGTGTTTCCCTCCTCAGGCTGGACGAAACGTTCACGGTGAAGGTGGCAGACTTCGGCATGGCCCGGGACATCTTCGATAAAGAGTACTACAGCATTCAGGACCACAAGAGAGCCAAGCTGCCGGTCAAGTGGATGGCCATCGAGAGTCTGCAGACACAGAAGTTCACCACCAAGTCTGACGTGGTGAGTCCATCTTTTTAGTCAAATATCTATCTTGTCTTTTAGCGTCTTTAGTCAAAATTGTATTTATGTTTTGTAATGTTTTTTTCTGGATTCCTGTTGTGTTACTTTCATTTTAATGTGATGTTTTTGACATTTAATAAAGGGGCCACATTATATCATCTCAAGGGCCACAAATGGGCCAGGGGTCGCACTGCAAGTTTGAGACCCCTGATCAATAACAGCTTTTGGATCATAATTTCAAACAATTTCCCAAAGGAGACCTCCTGAGGGATCAATAAAGTTTTACCTTACCTTACCTTACCTTATAATCATGATCCTCCATGTAGAACTTATAATCAACGTTTTGTGTTCATGAATAAATAAATAAAATTATTATTATTGTTGTTGTTGTTGTTCCTATGAGAAATCTTATTGGCCTAATAACTATTATTATTTCTATCATTATTGCTAATGTTTAAGACTTTATTATTAGATAGTCTTTATTAATCCCTCCGGAGATAACTTTCGGGAAATTAGGTTTCCAGTTCATAGCAGACGATAGTTTCAAAGCACAAATTAAAAAGAACAAAGTGCAAATATAAAGACCATAAATCTAAGTAAATGTTTTCTGTCTTTTAAGCTTAAACTTGTGTCTCTTGGCTAAATAGTTCCGCTACATAACTAGTAGATGGAATGACAGCTGTACAAAAAAAACATATATTAATAATAAATAGATAAATACACTTTAAAAAAGTTTAATTCCTATATATTCTCAAAGTTTGAGGTCGTCAACTTTATATTATTTCCACATTTAAATTGTTTTCTACTTCTCTTTTTACTTGTTTAAAACATTTCAATGAATCAAACCAAAACATAAAATGTATTAGAAACAACATTCTTGTTGTACTTCTATACGTTTTTCTATTTTGTTTTAGGAATATTGTTTATTCAAAAACTTAACATTTTAAACTCTTGTGAAAATCTGTGTTTCACATCCTCAAAAACCTGTCAAACTTGATGACAGTACAAAAACAAAGTACAAAAATAAAACTGTTTAAAAAAAAAAGGTACAAAAGAATATTATATAATATATTATTATTAATATTATTATTTATATATAATACATAAGTACTGTATGAGGAAAATATAGAATGATAACTGTTGGATGATGTGTTTTAATAATATTAATAATAATAATAATGCATATAATATATATATTTTCAAATACCACGTTATATTTTGTAATATAGATAACACCAGACAAAATAAATGTATATATTATTTATTTTTTATGGCTATCTGTGTACATTTGCTACAAACTTTGTTATGTTTACTTTGTATATGTTTTCAAAGTTAATTAATGAATTAATTCAATATCTGAATAAATTATTTCAATGACAAAAGTAAAAATATAATTCAACGTCACATAATCAATTCATTAATCAAAGTATTTTGTTTAATTTCATTGTGTATTTGCTGTAATAATCTGGTCAAAACGAGATATTGTATTGATTATGTCATGTATATATTTCCAGTGGTCATATGGCATCCTGCTGTGGGAGTTGCTGACCCGAGGTGCGAGTCCGTACCCCGACGTAGACCCTTACGACATCACCCATTACCTTATGAAGGGACGTCGGCTGCCGCAGCCTCAGTTCTGCCCGGACGCTCTGTGAGAACTTTCGATCCTAATCCTAGTTTGAGATGCTAGAGCTAACGTGCTAACTTAACCTGCAGCTACGCCGTCATGCTGACGTGTTGGGACCCGGAGCCCGACCACAGACCTCTGTTCAACACCTTGTTCTCGGAGGTTCAGCGCATCCTGCAGGGTCTGAGCGGGGAGCACTACATCAACCTGAAGGTCACCTACGTCAACCTGGACCAGGGCCGGCCGTACCCCTCCATGACGGAGGACGAGGACGAGGCGGAGGAGGACGGATGAGGACGGATGAGGACGGATGAGGACGGATGAGGACGGATGAGGACGTCCACCCTGAGCTGCTGATGAAACAGAAACACTGTAGATACTGTCAACGGAGCCTGAAACCATGAGTCTCTGGAGTCGCAGTAGGACCTGGTGTGACACTGAGGGACCAGAGACACGAAAGTACATTTGTGTTTTCAAGAATCACAAGATTATTTTATTTTTCTATTTTGACTCCTGAGTTGCAGGAGGTACATGTGTTTCTACGGAGCCCCGGAGGTGACAATTCTTTTTTATCTCAAGATAACAGTTCACGAGATTTTCGTATATTGTGATATATATATATATATGTCTTGAGGTATTCGTGTCTTGAATATACTCATGTCATGAGATATAACGTTCTTGAGGTATTTGTATCTCGAGAGATTCGTGTCTCGAGGTATTAGTGTCTTGAAATATTCGTATCTCATGATATTCGTATCTTGTAATATTTGTATCACGTGATATTTGTATTTTGAGGTACTTGTATGTCAAGGTATTAGTATCAAAATATATTTGTATCTTGAGGTATTTGTATCTTGTGATATTCGTATCACAAGGTTTTAGTATGACAAGATATTTGTATCAAGAGATATTCCTATGTCGAGATATTTGTATCTTGTGATATTCGTATCTCGAGGTATTTGCATCACGAGATATTCATATATTGAGGTATTCGTATCACGATATATTCCTATATTAAGGTATCTGTATCTTGTGATATTCGTATCTCAAGATATTTGTATCAGGAGATATTCGTATTTTGAGGTACTTGTATCTCAGAGTATCAGTATCACAAGATATTCGTATCTTGAGATATCACGAGATATTCATATTTTAGGTATTCTTATCACAAGATATTCGTATTGTCAGGTATTTGTATCTTGTGACATTTGTATCTCGAGGTGTTTGTATAACGAGATATTCATATTTGGAGATATTTGTATCTCGAGGTACTCGTATCACAAGATATTTGTATTTTGAGGTACTTGTATCTCAAGGTATTAGTATTGCAAGATATTAGTATCTTGAGGTATTTGTATCTTGTGACATTCGTATCTCGAGATGTTTGTATAACGAGATATTCATATTTGGAGATATTTGTATCTCGAGGTATTTATATCACAAGATATTTGTATTTTGAGGTACTTGTATCTCAAGGTGTTAGTATTGCAAGATATTCGTATCTTGAGGTATTTGTATCTTGTGACATTCGTATCTCGAGATGTTTATATAACGAGATATTCATATTTGGAGATATTTGTATCTCGAGGTATTTGTATCACAAGATATTTGTATTTTTAGTTACTTGTATCTCAAGGTATTAGTATTGCAAGATATTCGTATCTTGAGGTATTTGTATCTTGTGATATTCGTATCTCAAGATGTTCATATCTCTGTTTATTTGAATCTCGTGTAATATATTGACCGGTTCACTTCACTGAGCTTCATCACGACTGCAGTTCTCCAGGTTTCAATATCTTTTCTTCTTATAATCGTTTAATATTGAACACATGCTCGTCTTTGCTGCTACTTGAGACGTTTTCTATCAACATGTTGATTTTCTCTGTCTGTCTAATTACCGCCACCTAGTGGTGAACATCCTGGGCACCGTTTCCAAGGCAGACATACATCAATTCTAATCTTCAGTCTAAACCTGAACCTTCACAATCACAGTCAACTGTTGACACAACTATGACCAGGATAATTATTCAGATCGGAGAACATTTCTCTTCTCCTTCTCCACTCTTTGTCTGGATACTTCAAGCATATGATCAAAACCTCCAGGGTCCAGGGGCCAAATGTTGTCCTCCAAAGTGGCCCCTGCAAAAGATGTTCACATTAAAACAAAAATGTAATTGTCAAGACCATCTCCAGTTAATTTTGCTATTGGATGGAACTAGTGTCTCTGGTGTTATGAAGAGTCTCCCTGTGACGAACAAAGATGCTCTCTGTTAAAAGCTAGTGATGTGCTGGTGAAGCTTCATGAAACAGTGTCATGTTGTTCAGAGGTCAGTAGGTGGCGCCATCAGTTTAAAAATGATGTTTCATTAGAACAGTTGTTCAAAACAAAGGAAAATAGTGCAGAGACGCCATCTAGTGGACTCTGAACTTAATGACACTGTTTCATGAAGCTTCATCAACACATCACTACTACAATTATTCTTTCAAAATGGAGTCGTATATTCTTGTTAGATTTCTTGTTGCGTTACTGTTTGTTCAGCCGCACACTGTGTGTAACATTTTGGTCGTGATGTGCCGACGAAGCTTCATGAAGCAGTGTCTCTTTCAGAGCTCAGTAGATGGCGCTCCTGAGGATTTTGTTAAAATACTTTGCTAAAAGACAAAGATTACACAACCAGTAGTGCCGTTGAGTAAACCCCCCAAAAAATGAGTCGACGCTTCGCGAAGCTTCATCTTCGAGGTTTCGACTCTGAACCAAATCTCTGGCAGACGACAGAGGTTTGTTTACGTTATAGTTCTCACTGGTTTCTTCATGATCGGATCTGTTTTCTCAACTTAAATGTAAAAAATTCAAGAGTCAAACTTCAAGCTAACAGAAATAATCTCGCTAGGAAAAGAACACACAACACGACACACCTTCGCTAATCGAAAAAATGCGTGGAACAGACACACACACACCAGAATAACAGCGAGTGGGGAAGCTTTTTATCGCAACCCTGGGCCAGGACAGGAAGTGGAGTCTTTCTCAGGAGATTTGCACAAGCACAGAAGGCCAGGTAGTAGGAAGCCTGCAGGGCAGAGGTCCCGAGTCAAAAACCTTCAACACAATGCATGGTTGGAACCGCCCGTCGCACAACATGAGCTCCAGAAAACCCCCCGACAACAATATCTTGATTTAAACACTATTTATTTCCGTTGTTAGATGGTTCAACCACATGAATCCAGAGGAGGAACCTACGTTTACAGATTGAAAAATAGTCATACTTACTTTAAAACATGGACAGATTCATGTTATATTGACTATTGCAGTAGCCACTCTGACAGACAGATGGCGCTAGATGCAGTAGATCAGCAGCACTGCAGTGATGCTCCTCACTACCGCAGTGGAGCTCACCCTAATAGAGGTGTTTCACAGGCAGCACACCCAGAGCTTCACACGGATCAAAAAGAAAACCTTTCATCACATTTTCTCTCAGCTATAGCTTCAACCTTCTAGAAAATCACTTTAAAAACAAGCACTGATTTTTGACTCTTTTTGTGTTTAGGGAAACGTTTGTCTATCTCTAAACCCCCTGAGATACTTGATTTTCTTCAGTTGTCGAATGTTTTTTTCTCGAGGTTTTACTGTAAAAAATGGGGTTTTTTGTTTCTGTTCAATCTCCGTCTGTGTCGACTTCTTTCAGATAATTTGCAGCATTTTTGATGCAGTGTTGATCCAAAAAAAAAAAAGAGGAGCTAAAGCTTTCATCTCTGAAGACAAAAAAGTGCAATATCGTGGTGACCGCCCTTCCTTGAGATCTTTGGAGAAAAGCTTGAAGAGTATTTCTGCTCAAGACACAGTTAATATTGCATGTTATCGTCTTCAGTTTGTGTATAAAAAAGGCTTTAAATGAATAAATAACTTTTCATTCTTAGACGTCTGACTGCATGAACTTAGTGTAAGTGTTGTGACATGATGTTTGTTTGATTCCTTTTAATTAATTTTACTTCCATTACATAACATGAATAACATTCACCAGTTTTACTTATTCTTTAACAAACTGTACTATGTTCTATTATTATATTGATTTATTAATTGTATTCTTAAAGCAATACTTTAACAGAATTCCATGGAACTAATTAATAAGTATTAAACATAATAACAATATATTAAAAGGCCTTATATAACATCATTTATTCATATTTTAATTCCAAATAAAAACAACAGAATGTATTGCAAGGTCAAAATAACAAGTTAGACAATTGAATAGATGTGTTTAGTATATATTTTAAAAGTTACAATTAAAAATGGGAAATCACTTTTTGTGCAAATATACTAGTATAGATAAAGCAGAGTATCAGAATATTGAATTTTAAAAGGTAGAAATGTACTTCTTCCTTTTTCTGGAATTGTTGTATATTAAAAATGTTGAATTTATTTATTTTAAAAAATAAATTTAAAATTTTGTATATTTTTAAAAACATATGTTGTTGTTTTTTACACACATAGTTGGATATTCTAAGTCCAATCATTCCAAAATAAAGTTTCTAAATTCAATATTTTTATATTCGTGGCATTTTAAATTCGATATAAAAATATTGCTATAATAGCGCCACCTGTTGCGTCGGAGGCCACCATGATGACTTGAAGCGCCATGATCGGCTACGCGTCGCATGATTGGTTGGAAGTTTAATAAAGTTGCTCGATGCTCTATTATTGGTATTGTCTGTTTTTGGCAATATATTCATATATACCAACATTTTTGGACAAGTAGAGGTTCGTACTACCTTTGTTTTTGGGACCTAAAACGATCGCCATCAAATCCTCTTTGGAAGGAATTCTTAAGCTGGTATTAAAATGTGTTTTTTGAAATCAAAATTTTAGGGTCTTAATGAAAAGTGAAAGGTTAAATCACATTTCTACCTAAGACTATGAACTCAGATTTAAGCTCCAATTCAATAGTGCTGGGATTTATTCTAAGAAATGGAAAGCAGGCCAACTAACTGTTCTAGAGACAAATATTCGCTGTTGAATTTAAATCGAAACTGAAAAAAGTACATAAGTTACATAACAATATAATTAATAACTGAGTCATACATTTCCTTTTAGTTAATGATGATCTAGAGGTTTAATTAAAAACCTTTGACACGTTTGTCACCAAATAATAATAAAAAGATAAATCACGTGAAAACGTATTTTCTGCACCTTCCGTAAAACCAACTAAAACTAACATCCATTAATGTCGGTGTTTATCCATTTTCGTGTCGGGAAGAAGAGAAGAAGGATGGAGCGCAGTGAGATCATGAAGACAACCACTGCAACGCACAAATGCTGCAACATATTCATTATATATGCATTAATATCATTCTGTTTCAATACTGGCCTCCTGAGATGAAGATTATTTACAGCCTCGGAATAAATTGCTATTTTTACGGCTTTTAACATAAATAAAACATCACAATGCATATGGATTTTAGGTTTATTCCCCTTGTGCACACATACACACACACACACAAACACACACACTGTATGTAGGTGTGTGTCTTCCTGCACAGGTTGCAGTACGAGGTGGGGAAGATGTTGAGAGCAGACCCCTAACGTGCCTGGTCAAAAATTCCTTTTGTTGACTGTATGTTTATAAATATTTGACACGTTCTTCCACATTGACAAGCAGAGTTTGTTCAAAGTCGGTCGACAGCAGCTGTCGTGTGAATCGGAACAAGCCAGTCGAGCGTTATGAAGAGTGATTAAGACAATCTGGAGCTGATTTTTTTTCCAGATGAAACATTTTGAATTGAGCTCAACTATTGCGCAGCCTTTTCGTCTGCATTTTTAATCCTTTTTCTCATGAAGGCATGTATATCCCTGCATGCTTGTTGTAGATTCTTTGAATAAAACACAATTAAATGGGTTTCAAAGCTGATGACATGAATATAAACCAACTAAACAATAAACTGGATCAGTATATCAAAAATTTTCGCAAATTACCCTTTTGATATATTTTATTTTGTTTGCTTCCTTTGTTTGTTTCCCTTGTCCTGTCGGCAGTGGACAGGGGCTGGACCCAGACGGTGCGTCGCAGGACGTCCTAATGACTGCTGAAAATCTGTCAATTATCCTGCCTTCAAATACGCAGGACTTCCACAGACCGGCGTCGGCTCGTTCCCAGTTCTGCCTGGTGTGAGCTTTGACTCACCCTCGCTCCCTCCTTCGTGTATTTGTCTTCTGGACTTGTGTTTTCTTGGACATACTTATTATATCCTTGCCTTTTTTTCTACTGTATGTTACTTAGTTTTTACTTTTCAATTATTGGCTCTTATCATTTGTTCAGTTTTTTAGTAGTTTGAACGCCTTGCCTTTTTGTTTTGGTTGTTGTGGTTGGTTTTGATCTACTTTTAACTACTTTTTTTTGTCAAACCTTATCACATTTTCTTAGTTGGTTCTGTTTATGAAAATGTATCTATTTAAAACAAATTATTGAAAAAAAAATCCCAGTGAAAAAAGGAAAAGAATTCTAGTGATCATAGCCAATTTGAAATGTTTATATAAAAATATACACTGTTTTAGTAATTAAATAAATTATTGTTGTCACATCTAATATCACTTGTTAGCTCATAGTCAGAAAGTATTTTAATTAACTTTATAGAAAATATTTTTGTTATATCTGAATACTTTTATTTGAGTTTCCAAACATTTATTTTAGCGTATAAATAAGTATAACAGTGAATTACTTTTCTTCACATTACCTCATAAAACATGGACATATTAAGACAAATTAAATTAAATAAAATTCGAATAATTACAATTAAATAAGTATATCCAAAATAGCATTATCTCTTTGTCGTGCCTGTATAAAATATTATTTTTTTAATTTACTTTATCTAAGCTTTAATCCTTACACAGTATTTCTCGTACTAATACAAACTGACTGTTGTGATCATTATTCAAACACATTGTTCTGGTAGTAACACGACTATCCAGGTCTCCTCTAACAATATGCTCTGAGTTGCAGTAAATTTAGAATTCTTTTGCGTCATATTTGCGGCTGAGCGGCGCCTGCTGTGAGTGAGGTGAGCTGCTGGGAGAAGCTTTTCCTATGCGGAGATTTTCAGCTGATGTCAGACTCAGAGATGTTTCAGACGCTGCTCCACGTTAAAATAACGAGACAAAAACGACAAGATCTTTGAAATATAATCAACATTTTCCCGGTAGTAGAGTCTCCTTTGATACATGAACATGTCGTTTTTTTTAGAGTCAAAAGTTGTTGTTTTTTCAGGGCTAAACTGATGGTCGTCGCCGAAGAAGAAACAGCTCCGAGTATAACAATATTTGCAGTTTTCCATCATGTCTTCCGGTGTAAAGTGAACCCGCCATCCTTGAGCTCGCCCGTGCGTTGCTCAATGGCGCGGCAATCTTTTCCTCGCTCGGCGCCGAGCAGCCATTGTTGCTTCGCTTTCAAAGGAAGGCGAAGGATCAGGGAGGTCACAGATGGAGGGAAGTGTTATGTTTGCTGCCATCAATGAAGGTGGGATTTCATTGAGCGAGAAAGAGCTTTTAGAGGCTCCGATGTGTTGCATGCTGGGAGGAGAAAAAAAAAAACAGCTTTCTCATCTCGCATCTTTTTCTAATGATGCGAGATGAGAAACACTCACTGTTTCTGCGATTTATACAGGAGTAAAATGTGGGTCAATCATCTCTATAAACTCAATTTACGTCACAAATCTGTTTACACGTATCACGATACAGGGGCAAAAAATACGATATATCGTGATACTGTAGTAACAAGGTTATATTTGCAGTATTGTTGAGTACTTGACTCTGGTGTTGCAGAATTTACAGACCACATGACACACGACATAAATAAGGAGTGTTGGAGACACTTTAATCTGAAACTCTTTGTTTCCTGGGTTGCAAGAGGATGAATTTGCGAGATAAAAGCGAAAAGATAGTGATGAAAAAAAATCATTGAAATAAATTGAAGTAAATATTTTAATATTCACTTCCTGCCTGTTATTTATTTACAAAATATTATTTTTTTTAAAGCAAAATTTGAGTCACTGCTTTATTAATAAACACTTTAATTAAGTCATAAAGTGGTTTATTAAATGTATTACTAAGAGATTTTGAAATGAAAAAGATTAAATCGATACAGGGGTAACCATAAGATATACTTTAATACTGTAGTAACAAGTATATATTCGTAGTATCGTCGAGTACTTGACTCTGGTGTTGTAGTATTTACAGACCACATGATTCTTGACGAAGTCGTAACTGCTTTAATTTGTTTTCAAACCAAAATATGTCCAAACATCAGCTTTTAAAAGCTGCTGGAGTCACTGTATCCTCTCGTACTCAGTCATCACTGTGATCGCGCAGGATTTCATCGTTCCTTTAGCGGCGGAGGAACGTAATGACTGCTGCCATCTAGCGGCCCGGAAGTTTAATTGCAACACAAAAATTAACAAACGGCATAAATATTTAAACGTTAATTATAAATTAATAAAATTAATTGTAAACACACTTAATTAAAATAAGAACCATAAAAAAATGATAGTAAATATTCGATTTTAAGCACAAATAAGGGATATTGTTGCCATGTTAAATATTGCCATATATCAGTGTATCGAAAGTTTCTCACACCCCTAATATTGACCCTCACTGATCTCTCCTTGTGGGTTTAATTTAAACAAAATATCATGTCAATTAGAAAGATGGACTTTATTAATCCCCTGGAGATCTCCATTAGATTCCTAGTCCACAGCACACAAACAAACTGCAAATAAAACGAACAAGGAGAAAACAAATGCAAAAATAAAGATCATTGATCATATTTTCTTGTTAAATGTCCCAGTATGTTGCTGTGTCACATGACAGGGCAAACCAAGGACGTGTCAAAGCTTAGACTGGATTTTTTTTTTTGTTTTTTTGTTTTTTTAACAACTCCAACCTCTTAATGATCCTTTAATATTTTAATTGGTTCAGATATCGTTCGAGAATGTTACTTTTTCTGCGATATTTAACTATATTCGGATTATTTTATTGTTTGGTTAACTTTTTTTTGGAGATTTTAGTTTTGCTTGTTCAACTACTTTTTTTTGTATTTTTTATTTAAATTATACTCACAATATCACACTTACTTAATTGGCCCTGTTTCAATTGAATAAAACAATTACATTTAAAGAAAATTTTAAAAAGAAATCTCAGGTTTTTCACTATTGATGCCAGTTTATATTTTAAATATTTTGGTCGTAGATTGTTGTAATTTTTAATGGCATTTCTTTGCTCCTCGTAATAAAAACGTTTATTTCATTTTGCATATTTTTACTATATAACTGTGACTGTGAATCACATAATACGCAAATAAGTGTTTTCTTATTTATATAAGAAAACACTTAACCTGCAGTTAATACAAAACTCTGAACTGCAGCGAGAATTCTGAGGCGCTCTAGTAGAAGAACTCACATTTCTCCGATCCTTAAAACTCTTCACTGGCTGCCAGTTTCTTTCAGGATCAACTTTAAAATTCTACAAAAATTAATTACTTTCTTATTTACAGTGAAGATAATTGTCGATGCTAATGCTTCCAAAAACACTGAAAACATTTTTCAAACAAAACATGATTTTTGTTCAATAAATCTGTATTTCAATCTTTTCTAGTTTTAAAAATCGAATTAAAATAAGCTTTATTGTCATTTCGTTGAATTGTGAATTGAAAGAAAATGCTCATATAAAAATAAACCTTATGTTTTGGATGTTTAAAATAAAAAAAGAAAAATTTTAAATTGTAAATAAAAAAATACAAAAGAAATCTCCGGTTTTTCACTATTGATGCCAAGTTGAACTAGTTTATATTTGAAATATTAAGTGTTTTGGTCGTAGATTGTTGTCCTAATTAATGGCATTTCTCTGCTCCTAGTAAGAATGTTGATTTCATTTTGCAAACTTTATTTCTTTACTACAGAAGTGTGACTGTGAATCACATAATACGTAAATAAGTGTTTTCTTATTTATATAAGAAGGATCTGTCTCGTCTGCAGTTGATACAAAACTCTGAACTGCAGCAAGAATTCTGAGCCGCTCTAGTAGAAGAACTCACATTTCTCCGATCCTTAAAACTCTTCACTGGCTGCCAGTTTCTTTCAGGATCAACTTTAAAATTCTACAAAAATTAATTACTTTCTTATTTACAGTGAAGATAATTGTCGATGCTAATGCTTCCAAAAACACTGAAAACATTTTTCAAACAAAACATGATTTTTGTTCAATAAATCTGTATTTCAATCTTTTCTAGTTTTAAAAATCGAATTAAAATAAGCTTTATTGTCATTTCGTTGAATTGTGAATTGAAAGAAAATGCTCATATAAAAATAAACCTTATGTTTTGGATGTTTAAAATAAAAAAAGAAAAATTTTAAATTGTAAATAAAAAAATACAAAAGAAATCTCCGGTTTTTCACTATTGATGCCAAGTTGAACTAGTTTATATTTGAAATATTAAGTGTTTTGGTCGTAGATTGTTGTCCTAATTAATGGCATTTCTCTGCTCCTAGTAAGAATGTTGATTTCATTTTGCAAACTTTATTTCTTTACTACAGAAGTGTGACTGTGAATCACATAATACGTAAATAAGTGTTTTCTTATTTATATAAGAAGGATCTGTCTCGTCTGCAGTTGATACAAAACTCTGAACTGCAGCAAGAATTCTGACCCGCTCTAGTAGAAGAACTCACATTTCTCCGATCCTTAAAACTCTTCACTGGCTGCCAGTTTCTTTCAGGATCAACTTTAAAATTCTACAAATATAAATTACTTATTTACAGTGAAGATAATTGTCGATGCTAATGCCTCCAAAAACACTGAAAACATTTTTCAAACAAAACATGATGTTACAATGTGAAATTTTTGTTCAATAAGTCTGTATTTCAATCTTTTCTAGCTTTAAAAATCTAATTAAAATAAGCTTTATTAGCATTTTGTGGAATTGTGAATTGAAAGAAAATGCTAAAATAAAAATAAACCTTATGTTTTGGATGTTTAAAAAAAAAAATACAATTTTTAAATTGTAAATAAAAAAATACAAAATAAATCTCTTGTTTTTCACTATTGATTCCAAGTTGAACTAGTTTATATTTAAAATATTAAGTGTTTTGGTTCTAGATTCTCCTAGTAAGAAAAACGTTTATTTCATTTTGCACATTTTTTTATTTTTACTATAGAATTGAGAGTGAATCACATAATACATAAATAAGTGTATTCTTATTTATATAAGAAGGCGCTGTCTTGGCTGCAGTTAATACAAAACTCTGAACTGCAGCGAAAATGCTGAGCCGCTCTAGTAGAAGAACTCACATTTCTCCGATCCTTAAAACTCTTCACTGGCTTCCAGTTTCTTTCAGGATCAACTTTAAAATTCTACAAAAATAAATAAATGACTTACTTACTTATTTACAGTGAAGCTAAATGTCGTTGCTAATGTAAGTAAGTAAGTAAGTAATTTTTATTTATATAGTGCTTTTCCAGACCAGGGTCACAAAGCGCTTAAACAATCAAAACAATACTTAATAAAAATATATACTTTAAAGATCAAGATAAAAACTGAGAACACAACAGGAGTTCCAGAAAATCAAGGAAAAGCCTGAACAAATAAAAATGTCTTAAGATGTTTCTTGAAGTAGTCAGTAGATCATCAAGCGCAAAGAATAAGCTTCCAAAAACACTGAAAACATTTGATGTAAAACAACAACAAAATAATAACAATAAAAACAAAACACGATGTTACAATGTGAACTTTCTGTTCAATAAATCTGTATTTCAATCTTTTCTGGCTTTAAAAATCTAATTAAAATAAGCTTTATTGTCATTTTGTTGAATTGTTAATTGAAAGAAAATGCTAAAATAAAAATAAACCTTATGTTTTGGATGTTTAAAATGAAAAAAATACATTTTTCATCATTATTAACTCAAGTTTAAAGCGAAGTGTTGGCTCATACTCCTCAGAATAAAGCAGGTTACACTCGGTGTGAGCTCAGCCTGCACAGCCAAAAAAAAAATGTAAGCATCACCAACTAATCCACTCCTTCTCTCCGGTCTGTGGGAGGAAACCAGAGTTGCAGCAGCAGCAGCAGCAGCAGCAGCGGCAGCAGCAGCAACAGCGACCACCTTCACAGCCTGTCGACAATACATCTGGCGATTAAACAAACGCGTTACTCTCCGGTCGCGGGGGGTTCAGTCAACAGAATTATGCATAAGAGAGATTTCCTGCTGAACTGTATCCGTCCTTCAACCGGCGCCGCTGTGGCTTGGGCGCCTGTTGCCATGACGACCAGCGTTTTGATAGCGGCGGCGGCGTGTAGGAAGGCTAGAGATATGGGTGAAAATTAATAAACTGTTTCATGCATGTTTTGTAATCTGCTCCGGCGAGTACGTGCGAGCAGATGGGCCGGGCGGTGATAAACCACCGGATGGAACTCGTTATTTAGAAGAAGACGAATCTTCGATTGTGGTTTTTTTTCCTCGACGCTCACGGAGGGGAAAAAAAAATCGTCTTCGCTGCCTTGAAGTGATTCTTTTCTGCCCTAAAAAAAGTGTAAAACGACAAACACAGAGATAGTTAAGATCGATTTAACTTCCGGTTACAGTTATTGGTAAATTTACCAAAGATTTTGGCCCGTTTTGTGATTGAGTTTGTCACCTTTGTTCTAGACGTTGACCTTTTGACCTCTGACAACATCCCGTATTTAGTTGTACTTAAAAAAGTATCTTGTCGTTTGCATTTCAATGTACAGTATTTTGGCCCTTTAAATAAAATGCTTATATTTTCTCAACACTAATGAGAATGAGCAGAATGAGAGCACGAATGCTCCTCCCATGATGCAACACTAATAGACTCAAGGACTCATTCATTCCTCGGGCTATTAAACTGTACAATTCTGAGTTCGGGGGCAGGAGTGGAGTAAAAGTATTTGGATGTTCAGTTCTATGTTAGTCTTTGTATCCTTTGTCTTTGTTGTTTTTCTTTGACCTATGTTCTTTATCTTTATCTTTAGACTTAGATTGTGTCATCTTGTTCTTCCTCTTTTTGTTCTTCTTCTTATTTTTTTTTTTTTTCTTCAAACCTCGTGTTGTCTCAGGGTCACCTGGAAACAAATGAGTTTGTGGTATCCCTTGTGTTGTTGTCGCTGGGTCAAGGTCAATCACCTCCTTGGCTTTAGAAATAAATACACAGTGGTGGAAGTCGTTCACCTTGATCCAGACACAACACAAGGGATACCACAAACAAATTTGTTTTTTACGCCTTTTGTTTCACCTTGACCCTGAGACAACACAGATCACAGCGATGACTGAGGACGAGAGGATACAGTTGACTCCAGTAGCTTTTAAAGTTGATGTTTGGACATATTTTGGTTTGAGAACAAATGAAAGTAGTTACGACTTTGTCAAGAATCATGTGGTCTGTAAATACTTCAACACCAGAGTCAAGTACTCGACGATACTACGAATATATACTTGTTACTACACTATTAAAGTATATCTTATGGTTACCCCTGTATCAATTTAATCTTTTTCATTTCAAAATCTCTTAGTTTAATAAACCACTTTATGACTTAATTAAAGTGTTTATTAATAAAGCAGTGACTCAAATTTTGCTTTAAAAAAATAACATAAATAACAGGCAGGAAGTGAATATTAAAATATTTACTTCAATTTATTTCATTTTTTTTTTCATCACTATCTTTTCGCTTTTATCTCGCAAATTCATCCTCTTGCAACCCAGGAAACAAAGAGTTTCAGATTAAAGTGTCTCCAACACTCCTTATGTATATGATATACACACTCTTGGTGAATCAGGCACAATCTGTGGTCCAGCCCTTCTGCAAACCTTTAACTCAGGAATCATCCATCACACAAGTTACAACTATGTTCCTCTGGCCTCGTCCCAACACTGCTTTAAAACACACTAAAATAAAAAACATGTTGAGAGGATATTGATGTAAAACTGAGTGGGTTGAAAACAAGAGTAAAAGTATTGAAAGAAAAAGACAATATTATTGTAAAGAACCTGTTTTTTGGGGGCCTGACCTGAACACTGAAGTTGCGAGTGTGGATATTTTAAGAGCTGTGAGCTCATGTCTTTGTGCGAGTGTTTGCTTCCACAACACAGATCATCACGGATGGATTCTGATCAACGCTTTGGACATCCGGTCTGGCTGTGTTGTGGTAACCATGGCAACACTCAAAGAGCACTAGATGTTCTCGTCAAAGTGTGATGGGATCATCTCGAAAGAAAGTCTGTTGTCTCTCCGTCACAGAGGAGGAAGAAGTCACGCCTGACCGGCCAAACTTACATTCTCTGTGACCCCCCCGGGGGCCTAGAACTCATCCGGCTGAGGGGCCACAAGAGATAGATGGATCCATAGTTCATTTATATTTCGTTTTTTAATGTTTCTGGGATTTTATTGGTTTAAATGTGAACGTTTGTGGAAATTTTATAGCATAAAATTATTTTTTTAATCTGTGTCATCGTAACTTTATATTCAAGGGTGTAAAAATAATAACATTTAGTGTAATTGTGTTTATTTATATCTTTATTTCTAGAACATCTGACGTTGTTCAAGACATCTAACAACCTTTTTTTTAACAATATTCTATCGATATTTAAGAGCACTGTATACTTTTTAGAAGTTTCAAATGATATTTTATGTCTATGACATTTGTTTTATGGTATAATTAAATTTAATATATATATATATATATATATATATATATATATATATATGTATAATTAAATAATAATAACATTGTTTTCAAAACATCATCACTATTTTTATCGAAGTTATTTTACTCTTTATATTTAATTCGTGAAATAAGGTTATTTCCAATGTTATTAGGGATGTGAAAAAATTTCCGATATATAGCAATACTCTCTTCAGCCACCAGATTATAATGTTTTATTTTAATCATATATTTCACGGTTTATAGTTCAACAAAAAGTGTGTACATAAATAAATTGGGTTTATTTTGGTTAATGCAAACCATGAATGAAACAATGAAGTTCTGCGAGATCCCAGTGATGACTGAGGACGAGAGGATACAGTCAACTCCAACAGCTTTTAAAGCTGATGTTTGGACATATTTTGGTTTCAAAATAAATGAAAGTAGTTACGACTTCGTCAAGAGTCATGTGGTCTGTAAATACTACAACACCAGAGTCAAGTACTCGACGATACTACAAATATATACTTGTTACTACTTTTCGTGGGCAGAAGGTTTGAGTCAACAGGCCTTAAGAAGAAGAAGAAGAAAAAGTTTAAAAAGCAGAACATGGAGTTTTCGTATAATATTAATTATTTTTAAAGTACTTTTTAAAGTACTACTGGAGGGTTGGGGAAAAAAAGACAAATTTAAGTCACTCAAGTGCTCTCTGTTCTTTAAATAAATATCAAGTAGATGTTGTGCGTGTTTGTCGTATGTTGTTCCGACGCGATGCTGCAGAGAACTTCACCCAGAAGTCCAGCATTATAAATGTCAAAACTGTCAAGGTGCCTCAAATCTTGTCTTCAGCTTTTTACAAAAGGTTTCTTTCAAGGACCCCACAGTTATTGGTGTTGGTTTCCATGGTAACCAACTTGCGGTATAAGTTGACTCATCTCGTAGAAGCAGCGCCACAGGATTACACTGTAAAAAAAAAAAAAGGATTATTTCCTGTGGTATAGATTCCTCGTTGAAGTCGTCAGTCACGATCGTTTCCCAAATCTTTCTAATGATCTGACGTGTCATATTCGCAGAATTATCACCACTTCCTGTTTTTTTATTTTTTTATTTCAGTTTCCCCTTGAATTTACCGACATGTGTCATCGCAAAAAATAAATAAAAAAATGGTATCTAAAGGTGTTTATTATACAAATGTAAAGCATCCAAAACACATGTTTTATTGCATAAAATAAACTATATTTCACAGAGAAGTAGACGACAATATTAAAGTTAAAAGATGTTCCACTGGTGTTATAACAGGAAGTATAATCTGTTAATGGGCAGTTGTAACAGTCCATTCATGCACTTACCAACGCTGGATTAGCCGGACGCTACCATGGTAACGATGAGAGATGCATCGGAGTAGTTTCATCGAAAGGAAAACAGATTCACGCCTGCGAGCTCCGTGACGCAGATTCCACTTGTGAGTCGGTGAGAAAAAGCTTTTTGCTGATGTCATGATAGAGATGGAATCAAAGATAGCAGATCGTGGTAAACAAGTGTTAAAAATAATGTGATTATATGAATAAATGAGCGAACGATACTACTGGTGCGACGACAAGTACAAGAGTTGACTCAACGTTTACTATATATACTTTTTTTCAGAAAAAAAACTTACTTATTGAGAAGCTATTTTTACAATAGGAGGTTCAATTGTGACAGGAATATTTCAATTATATCTTGTTTCACTTTTTAAACCAAAATGTAAAATGCACAGCAGCGAAGTAAACAGTTTCACCCGAAAAATTTGATTGTGTCCAACTTTTGTGGAAATATTCAAACAGACTTGCAGGCTATGAAGAATGGGATAAATATTGATACAACAATATTTCATAATGATTTGTTTCCCAATATTGTATCGATAATCAACATCACTGTATTGATTTTTTCTTTTATTTCAAATCAACCATTTATTTTTATCATATTTTAACATCATTTAATCACATTTTATGGTTTATATTATTCAGTCTCAATAAAACTTCCGGCCACTAGATGGAAGCAGTCATTTCATACTCAGCTAAAGGAACAATGAAGTACCAATGGCTGAGGACGAGAGGATACAGTGACTTCAGCAGCTTTTAAAGTTGATGTTTGGACATATTTTGGTTTGAAAACAAATAGTAGTTACGACGTCGTCAAGAGTCATGTGGTCTGTAAATACTACAACACCAGAGTCAAGTACTCGACAATACTACAAAAAATGTCTTGTTACTACAGTATCACTATTTATTGTATCGTTTGTATTACCAATTATTTTTAACAAAACAAAACCAACTCCAAAAGAACTAAACAAAGTACGTCTCATCAGAATATTGAATGATTTAGTTTAACATTTACATTTTGAAACTTCATTTTATTTTTTATTTAAATGTTTTTGTTTTTTTAAGCACTGATTTTTTCTTTAATCATTGAATTAAATAATCTGTATTCGTAAAGGTTTAATTTTATTTTAAACCCTTATGTTATCTATGGGTCAAGGTGACCCGAGGGGCCCGAAAACAAATGTGTTTGTGGTATCCCTTGTGCCGCTGGGTGACTTTGACCCAGAGACAACACAAGGGTTGTTAATTGAATAAATAATCTTTTATTTTTTATAAATACTTTCAGTTTGAAATTCCAATTTTACTAATTAAAAGATACATTTTCTAAATTAAATATATTTGATTTCATAGACTTAAAAATTAAATTTAGAAATAGTGGTATAATATTGATCCAAGACTGCCTGGAATTTAGAAGTATATATACTGTATATACACACATATATATATAAATATCAACATCTTTGTTTCATAAAACAATATTTTAAATAAAATGGAGTAATATATTATTTAAAATTCAATTCTTCATTAAAAAGAAATGTAACCCATCGATGTAGAAATAATTGAATTGAATGATTAAAGAAAGAATACAAAAATAAAAATTCTAATTTCAACATTTTTAATAATCAAAGTAATCCATTCAATATTCTGATCAACTTCTCACCCACTTGTGCCCGACTGTGTCCGTCATTCAGTCGCTCAAACGGAGACACCTCTGGACCTTTCATCGCTTCGTTACGAAGCTTCTTGTGAAAAAAACAAACACTTCACCTTCTGCAAAGTCATGTGTTAGCGGCGCTCGGAAAGAACAGGAGTAGGAGGTTTGAGAGTGAGTTGGGGAGCAGGTTCTCTGCTCCACTTCTCGCCTTTTTCCTTTTATCCCAACAGCCATTACTCATTTTAGGACACTTGCGTTATGTAAGCTTCGGAGTCTGCCTACAAGCTACAATCACTGCTCATGTCTGATGCACATCTATCTGTGTTCCTCTGTGGTCGTCGCAATTATATGCATTTTTGTAAAATGATGCCGAGGTTACGCTTTAAAGGTCCTCCGGGTCATCTTATTAAAGGCAGGGTCGCGGGGGCAGAAGCCGGAGCAAAGACGTCCACATCGTCCTCCTGTCTGGGAGAATATAGAGACATTCTTGGTCTCTCCAATGTGTCCTGGGTCGGCCCCGTGGCCTCCACCCAGTTTGGGAAACGTGTCCAGGTAGATGTATTTAAAAGAAAAAGAACAATACATTTAAATCTAAAGGTTTAATAAGAACAACTTTTTGACTTTTTAATACATTAGTTTACCATGTCTTTATGTCCACTTCAAAACGTTGTTGATATTTTTAGACGTGTACTAGGTACTGGCCACTGCAGACTGAGATCATCAAGATCGTGATATGTATGTCCAAGTCATAGGCAACATGTGGCCCTTTGACTGTATTTATCTGGCCCCTTAATGAAGTAAAACGTTGTCTTGTAAGTAATTAAAGTAAAGGTTATTTGTAAAGATCTTTTCTAGACCAGGATCACACTTTCAAAAACAAAAACAATATACAGCTAAAATATATAGTTTAAAAGACACAAACACAGGAGTCCCAGAAAATCAGGGAAAAGCACAAATAAAAATGTCTTAATATTTTAGTCAGTAAACTTAACTGATGGAAGGTCTGACCATGAATAGATCTGAAAGTAAGAACCAGAAATTTAAAGTTGATCCTGAAAGAAACTGGCAGCCAGTGAAGAAATCTAAGGATCGGGGAAATGTGAGTTCTTCTACTAGAGCGGCTCAGAATTCTTGAGTTTTGTATGAACTGCAGGCGAGACAGATCCTTCTTGTTTGGACATGAAAACAAACTGTAACAATAGTCTAAACGAGAAGAAACACCAACATATGGATTATAAACTCCAGATCGTGTTGTGGAATTTTTAAATGTTATTGTATTAAATATATATATATATATATATATATATATATATATATATATATATATATATATATATATATATATATATATATATATATATATATATATAAAACATTTATTTTAAGTTTGTTTTGGAAATTTTTTCTTGGACATTTTTGTGAATATCTCGTGTCCCTCAAAGTGAGTGAAAATTGAGATCATATTTTGGGAAAAAGCTATTTTATATCATTTTATTAAAGGTTTCAGGTTCATTTTACGCTGGAATTTCCGTCATATTTTGGCTCTTGGTCCTTTCTTTTGAATAAAGGGCCCCTCATAACAATCACCTTATATCAAGTGGCCCCCGAGGGAAATTGTATTTACAACAAACATCATCAGGCGATACACAGAGTTCTTTCTACTATTTGAAGACCCAGTTTTGTCAATGTAGTTCTTGAATGGACGGATTAAAAAAGTCCCAACATCGTCCGTCAAAAGATGTGCAAACGTTGCTCTGGTGCGAGCATGCGCACTGCATCCCCCTCATCCCCCCTCTTTCTCTCTGCATCACGGCTGTTTCCTCCTGAATCTGTGGAACAAGATCACTTGTTGGAGAAGCTCTGAGATACAAACTGAATACACGCGAGGAAGGAAAAGTTGGGAGGAAGGGAAAAAAAAAAAAAATCTGCAGCAGCTGGAGCGGAGGTTTGATGTTGTTCGTCACCACTTTACTTTATTGAAGGTACGTGAACGCAACGCGTGTTTTATAATGTCATTCACAGAAACCGTCGTTCATTCATTAGTTTTTTTTTTCTTTCCTGATAAATGACGTGTTGCTGTTACATAAACTTGAATAAGCCACATTTATTTTATTTAAAAAAAATGGATAAAAGTAATTTTCCAACTATTAAAAAACTGGTCAATGAAAATGTTTATAAAGAAAATAATATACTATATTTCTTATTTAATCACCGCAATGCAAATATTTCCCCCACGAGTGGATGGAAGGAGTTATTTGAACTGACAGAAGTGCAGATTCTCTCAGAAGACTGCAGTACTTTCGAGTTCTTCTCCTGTCATGCGGTTTTTTTTTCTGTCTCCTCGTTATTATTTGTCGTGTTTTTCACAGCCGTTCACACTGAGACTCATTTAGTCTCTGCTCAGTTCCACACACACCACACACAAAAAAAGAAAAAAACACAGGAGGAGAAACGAGGAGGACAAAAATGACAACAACAAAGAGAGAACTTCTGCCTCCATGCTGCTCGGATCTCATTCATATTCCTCAAAATTCACATTTTGCAGGTGCCTCGTTTTGTTTCATCCCTTCAGCAACATTTTTTAAAACACTAACTGTGTCATTTAAAATGTAGTATATATTTTTTTCTTTTAAAATAAAAGACAATTATCCTGCTGTATGATGGGTGTTTTCAGAAGCATTTTAGTCGCCTAACATGGCATTAAAAAAAGAAAGAAAAAGGAATTCATCTACATTACCATGGTGCATACTGTAGCACTTGTTTCCATGGCAACAAAATAACATCATAAGAAAGTGGTCAGATGATGCCTGAAGAAGCAGCGAATGGTCCGAACTCGCTGCACAATAGAAAACTGATTCAAGGCTCTGCTTTTGTGGAGTTGATTCGTTATTTCTATTTGATTTAAACGTGTTTATTCAAAGGTTTATTGATGACAGTTTGTGTTTGTGTCTACGTCCGAATATTCTCATCGTTTCATGCAGATATAACCAGATAAATGCTTAATAATTTGACGTTTAAATCAAGAATTAAGACTCAGATTTGGTGTTGAGTGACATTGCAACTGGAGAAGTTTAATCTAAAGTGTTAATGGGTGACGTTTAAAAGTAGAAAAGTGATGGAGAGCAGGTGGGAAAAGTGACTTTTTCTTGCTCACTGAAGTGGCAGTTTGTATATTTACCATTTTTTTTTGTAATCTCGGTTAAATATGGCAGATCTGGGAGGTGATATATTCAGAGGTTAAAGGCGTGGATGATGTCTGACATTGATTTCAAATTATGTTGATGGACGAGCCTTTGGTGCAAACACATCAGGGAGCGGCTCAGGCTGAATCCAAGGAATAAATAAATAAATAAAGATGGGGGGTGGGGGGGTTGACGGTTGCGGAGGTTTGTCGAGTAATTAAAAAAAGGGCTCGTGACCATCGTTGTGTTCTCCAGTCGTGACCGTCTCTCCCACCTTCGCTCTCCATACATTCGAGGAGAACACGTGGACGGCGTCATCGTCGGCGCAGACAGCTCGGGTGGATTGTTTGAAAATTTGCATTTGCGTTTATGAAGAAGAGTTCATTCAGAGTTTTCAAAAGGAGACGAGATAAAAAAAAAAAGAGAAGAGCCTGCCTCAGCAACTGTGGAGGGCCATCGTTCTTATTGTTCTCCCGTTGGAGGAGAATCGCCTCTTTGTGAGGAAGATCGTTGTGATTAAAAAAAGGGAGACACAAGTAGACACGCTTTATCTCAGGGATGTTAAGATGTGATAAGTCTATTAAAACACGTCTACTTCAAGTATCAGGGGAGTGGAAAAATATTCTATATTCTGGAGACATCACGATTTTGTTTTACCACGATACTGACTCGATACTTTTACATATTACTTCATGGTTTATATTGTGTATATTCTGTATATAGTAAAGTGTGTATTTTTTTTCCAACTTTAATTCAAATATTCACAGCATTTGTTCATTTTTTGTGTCACAATTAAATTCGTCCAATAGATGGCAGCAGTCATTATATCCTCTGCAGTAAAAAAAACAACTATTGAGAACGAGATCCCGTCAATGACTGAGGACGAGAGGATACAGTGACTCCAGCAGCTGTTAAAGCTGATGTTTGGACATATTTTGGTTTCAAAATAGATGAACACCAGAACACCAGAGTCAAGTACTCGACAATACTACAAATACATCCTTGTTACTACAGTATCACAATATATGGTGTTGTTGTCCCTGTATCGTGATACATATCGTTAGATTCCTGCCAAAATCCCTCTCAATTATTGCACGTAATGCAGTTTTCCAGTCTCAATGAAAGTCAAAGTGTCCAGTCGTACATACTCTAACTTGCATTTTTTTTTTTTTTTCACTCAGAAATAAAGGTTGCAAACCCAACACAGTAACAAGTCATGTTCACCTGCAACCATATCTTACTGTACTTCAAAATACGTTATTTACTAGGGCTATAATGTGAAGCAACTTTCAGACTCAAATCTCATTCAAATCTGATTCCTTCTCTAATACGAGGGTCCACTTCGAAAGTAGTTTGTACAAACTGAGACAAATGATTGACCGATCTGACTGAAAGCTGTCAAGGCAACATCGGCGCCGAAAATTTGACTGTGAATTAATCAATGTTTTGTCATTTTCGACGTCATACCACCAGTTAGCTAGTTTGGTGTTGAGTCGTGACATAACACAATTTGTTTTGAATGGTTATGATTGTCAGAAAAAGATGTGAAATTACATTATGAAAGTGAAGATTGTGTTTTTGTTATTCCTAATGAAGTATACCTGACAAAAAGTGTGTGGCTTTGACTACAATTATCGAACAGAAGGTTTTATTCATCGCAGTTTATCATCTCGTCTTCATTCAGACTCTATATCTTCAGCCACTTTTTATGGTAAAACCAGAAGCATTTACAAAATATATATATATTTATTTATATATATATATATTTATATGTATAGTTGTGGTGGTTGCAAAATACAACTACTACTCTACTACAACCAGCAACACAACATATTAGAAAAGTTTGGTCAATTTGTTAGCATTGTGGTGAAAGGTTACAAACCATGTCAAAAATAGAAAACAGCAGAAAAACACTTCAACCATTTAATTTGTATTGATTTAATTCGTAGAATGAACGTGTTGACGGTACATGTTTCAGAACACTCATAGATATATTTTTATATCATCATAAAGTACTAAAGATATACTCCTACCCTTGTACTCTGTGTGTAGAGACAAAAAACATTTTTGTGTGCTTCATGATTGTATTTATATGTATCTGAGCCGATAACAGTAAGTTTTACCAGTGATTTTTTAAGGAACTGGAGATCTGTCCAGGGTGTCCCAAGCCTCTTCCCCCCGAGTAGCTGGGCTCCAGTACCCTCCTCGTTTAGATGACCACGCTCACGACATGCTGACACAGGACGATGCTTTTTTTTTCTAAACTCCCTCAACCGGTCGTGTTCCGACGAAGAAAGGATGTCCATAACTACCTAATCATCGATTCCCTCCAGCCTGCGAGAGCCTTTCTGACACTGAACGATTCAGACGGGACAAAAGATCGACTCGCCAAATCAAGAAGAGTTTGAAAAAGGAGAGGAAAAAGAAGCATCTGAGGAGGATGGGGATGAAGAAACTATTGAAAGCATGTCCGTGATGTTCTCATTCATCTCGGTCATGGTGATCCATGAGGTTCAAAAGGCAACTGGACTGAGTTTCTAGGAAGACGTTTCCACCTCTCATCCGAAAAACCTTCTTCTTCAGCTACGGAACTGAAGAAGCTGAAGAAGTGAAACGTCTTCCTAGAAACTCTACACCAGGGGTGGGCAATTAAAATTCGTCAAGGGCCACATTAAATTATGTGAATGTTGTTAGGGGCCGTCAAGCAAAAATAAATATGAAAAAATCCCTTAAAAAGAAGTACATGCGTCATTAGGCCGTGACTTTTATTAAGCTAAATAAGTTGCAATTTTATTCTTGTATAGATGAGTTTCTTTCAAAACATTTATTCAATTAACTTAAAAAAAATGTTTTGAGGGATTAATATATACACAAAAAATTATACACAAAAAGGAGGGAAGTGTTATGTGAAAATGTAAATGAATAATAAATACAAAATACATTTGTTAATGCATTAAAAACATTTATACATGCTTTTGAACCTCTTGGATATTGAGAGCATATGGTGGATTAAAAGCTTAACCAAAAAGAAACTCAATCTTGTTGAAGTAATAAAGACTTAAAACTTTGAATTACCATAACTTTGATTAGTCGTATTACATTCGGCGTTCAACCTAAAGAACATTTGGAGAGAATTTTAAAGTCATACTTTGCTCCAGTACAACGTACTACTACTATTTATGGCAACATCGATTTCCAGCTCATCATCTCTGATGGCGCTCTCTTGCTCTACATTCTCCACTGGATGCTGCAGCGAAGAAACAACGTCAGCCTCCGATCAGGTCTAAGGCTCCAGACGGCAGCTCGCTCGGAGTTCTTTTTTACTCCCACTCTTCCTCGCTGGCTGCCGTTTCTTCTGCAGGTCTTGCCAAAAACAAAAAAGACAAGTCTGTAAATGTTGCATGTATTATGTCAAAATACTACAGCGCCAGTACCGTCGACGCCACAGAAAACAGTGTGCAAAGTCATATAGGTGTTTATAAATGGTACAAATTGGGGTTTTATTGCATGAACAAATCATTGGTTGTATGAATCGGTAGATAAATAGAGTATTTATGTATTATAATGCAGTTATTTACGTGGCTTGTTAATATTACCGGATCATTCTTTCCCTGATTCACTGATTTTAAATCCACATTTCCAGTGTAGAATTGGCGACTTTGTTAATGTGTGAGAGAGACTTCCAGAATATTTTCCTTGATTTGAATACAAAGACAAAAAAATGCGTCTACAGGGTCGTGTCATTGAAGCGAGTGGATGAATATTGATGATCCATCAGTGCGGTGGGATCTGAGGAAAAATGTTATTTGGATATATTTTCACCCACAATATAACAATGGTTTGGTTACAAAGTGTTGTTAGAAATTCTTTTGTCGTCAAATGTTTTTCTCAGAATCTAATGAGTCGCTTATATTTATACACTGTATTCCCCCTGCTAGGACTGGGAGCTTGTCCCTGGTACTGGAGTATTCTAGCTCCGAAAACAACCTTCAACAAAGTCCCAAACGTCAAGAGTTTTATTTAGCTTTGAGGCCGGACAATAGCCTAAGACTAAACTGTAGCTAAATCGTGAAAGTATACTTTATGGTACTACAGATATATGGTCGCCACCAGTATTGTTCCTCAACGAGTTCATTGAATGATAGTTGATACTTTGGAGGAACGTGAACTGAACGTATTGGGTTTTTTTGCCTGATGAAAGCTTCCGTGAACTCGTTCATTCTGGTGTCTTTGAACGTCACACTCGTTCAGTTCATCTTCGTCCAGTAATGAACTAGTTCATTGTCTGAGCCGTGAACTTTTGAATTATGAACGATGAACTGAACTAGTTCATTTTAAAAATGTTGAACTGACCATTTAACTAGTTCACATAGAAAACAAACTTTCCCAAAACTGTCACCACTGAACTTATCTGTGTTCAGTGATGTGCTGATGAAGCTTCATGAAACAGTGTCATGTTGTTCAGAGGTCAGTAGGTGGCGCCATCAGTTTAAAAATGATGTTCCATTAGAACAGTTGTTCCAAACAAAGGAAAATAGTGCAGAGACGCCATCTAGTGGACTCTGAACATAATGACACTGTTTCACGAAGCTTCATCAGACCATCACTATCTATGTTCCTACCTTCACGTACGATCACAAGCTTTGGGGTGTAAAAGATCGTAACACAAGCTTTGAATTTTAGTTTTCTCCACCAGGAGACCTTTCTGGTGTTGAAGTGTAGAACATCGAGTGGTTGCCCATGACATCGGCGTGACGAGGCGCTTATGATGTGACGTACTTTACGACCTACGACAACATCCCGAAGGAAAGTCTTGTTTGTCAGACTGTGACTGAGGACCATAACTTGGTTGACGCTGTTAAGTGAATGTGACGACTTTACAGAAGTCACATTAAAACTCTCATGATTTGGCAGATGAATTTTATTGCGTTGATGTAATTACATTTACGCTTTTATTAACACTACACAGTCATAGATAGGGCTGTAAAAACGGAAGAATCTGGCGATACATATCACGATACAGTGGCAACCATACAATATATTGTGATACTGTAGTAAGTACTGTAGTCGAGTACTTGACTCTGGTGTTCAAAGACCACGTGACTCTTGACGAAGTTGTAACTGCTTTCATTTGTTTTGAAACCAAAATATGTCCGAACATCAGCTTTAAAAGCTGCCGGAGTCGACAGTATCCTCTCGTCCTCAGTCTTCCCTGGAATCTCGCGGGATAACATTGTTTCTTAAGCTGTGGAGAACATAATGACTGCTGCCATCTAGTGGCCGGAAGTTTAATTGCAACACAAAAATCAACAAAAAGATATTTACCAAAAAATATATATATAATTGATAAATAACAAAACAGTATCGTGAAAAAAATATTTAAGTATATTGTTATTTTTTCTCAGTCCTAGTAACAGAAGCAATTGGACCAAACCTCAACTAAGCCCATTAGTCGAAGCATTGAAAGATTGAGGACCTCGGACACAAAAGAGGTCCAAACGTTGTCCCGTTACCTGCTCATCTGGACCAACACTGATGATGTCATGGAGGTTTCTGGGACGGGGAAAGTTGGCCTCAAATTTTGAACTTTCAAAGTTCATTTATATTCCGTACACTTGAACCCAGGCTGGATTGAGCTCAAATGATAACATCTAAAACCATAAATCTCTTCTGAGCTTCAGTGTGCAGCACTTTTTACTTTGCAGACTTTTTAAAATCTCATTTAACCTTTTGAACTCTGATGGATCACATGCGTGTTACCAATATTTTTTATTTTTCTGAAGAAGTGCCTTCTTTTTATTATTTATTAATGATCTATTGATCTTCTTTTACATTGTTTTTAAAGGCTTTTTAATGTCTCTAGATTTGAATAAGGGTTTGATGGAATTCATAAATGTAATATTGAAGATTAAACTGGATTTAATTTTTTTTAAATGTTATTTTTAACCCTTATCTCAGGGTCAAGGTGAACGACCTCTACCACTGCATCTGTATTTATGGAAGCCAGGGAGGTTGTTGGTCACAAATTCAATATAAAATATTCATTAATATAGATTAAACGTTAATGTTTTACATGTTTTGCATAAATATTTTCATATATTTTCTGCGTGTTTTTGAAGAAACATCTATATTATTTTATTTGTTATGTTATTCTACTTTTTTTTTTTCTCCTAATTGTCTCAACTCAACGTTTAATTTAAGGATATTAGATTAAATTTTTAAATTTGTGTATTTTCTTGCATTTATTCTTAGCTTATAATTCTTATATTTGATTCTAATGATTGATATAATTGATTGTTGCACTGAATTAAATATGAATACAATGATGACAAAGTGAGAGACTTGCTTCTAGTGCAGACCTGGGAAAAGTGTGGCCCCGCGGCCCTTTGATTGTATTTATGTGGCCCTCATGGGGTCAAAGATCAAGTAGGAAGTGAATATTCTATTTTGTATTTAGTTTAGTTATGAATAAAGGGGTTTTTGTTTTAGGACTTTTGTCCCTCAAAGACTTCAGTGAAGAAAGATTTAAGTGAATAAATAAAAGTATATTTGGAAAGAAAACGTTTTTATATCATATAAGTAAATGTATTTCAGCTTCATTTTATTACTTGATGTTATATATTTCACTCCTTATTTTTGTCTGATGGCCCCTCACATCAGCCCCTCTATATGGCCCCTCACATCAGCCCCTCTATATGGCCCCTCACATCAGCCCCTGTATATGGCCCCTAACATCAGGCCCTGTATATGGCCCCTAACATCAGGCTCTGTATATGGCCCCTCACATCAGCCCCTGTATATGGCCCCTCACATCAGGCCCTGTATATGGCCCCTAACATCAGGCCCTGTATATGGCCCCTAACATCAGGCTCTGTATATGGCCCCTCACATCAGCCCCTGTATATGGCCCCTCACATCAGGCCCTGTATATGGCCCCTAACATCAGGCCCTGTATATGGCCCCTCACATCAGCCCCTATATATGGCCCCTCACATCAGGCCCTGTATATGGCCCCTAACATCAGGCCCTGTATATGGCCCCTCACATCAGGCCCTGTATATGGCCCCTAACATCAGGCCCTGTTTATGGCCCCTCACATCAGCCCCTGAATATGGCCCCTCACATCAGCCCCTGTATATGGCCCCTAACATCAGCCCCTGTATATGGCCCCTAACATCAGTCCCTGTATATGGCCCCTAACATCAGTCCCTGTATATGGCCCCTAACATCAGCCCCTGTATATGGCCCCTAACATCAGTCCCTGTATATGGCCCCTAACATCAGGCCCTGTATATGGCCCCTAACATCAGGCCCTGTATATGGCCCCTAACATCAGGCCCTGTATATGGCCCCTAACATCAGCCCCTGTATATGGCCCCTAACATCAGCCCCTGTATATGGCCCCTAACATCAGCCCCTGTATATGGCCCCTCACATCAGCCCCTGTATATGGCCCCTCACATCAGCCCCTGAATATGGCCCCTAACATCAGCCCCTGTATATGGCCCCTCACATCAGCCCCTGTATATGGCCCTTGACATCAACCCCTCTATATGGCCCCTAACATCAGGCCCTGTATATGGCCCCTAACATCAGGCCCTGTATATGGCCCCTAACATCAGGCCCTGTATATGGCCCCTAACATCAGCCCCTGTATATGGCCCCTAACATCAGGCCCTGTATATGGCCCCTAACATCAGGCCCTGTATATGGCCCCTAACATCAGCCCCTGTATATGGCCCCTAACATCAGGCCCTGTATATGGCCCCTAACATCAGGCCCTGTATATGGCCCCTAACATCAGCCCCTGTATATGGCCCCTAACATCAGGCCCTGTATATGGCCCCTAACATCAGGCCCTGTATATGGCCCCTAACATCAGCCCCTGTATATGGCCCTTGACATCAACCCCGGTATAGATGGAGGCCCCTGATGAACATCACATTCCACCACTGGTGTTTAAACATTTGTAACATCTGGTCTCCAGGCTGTATCTTCCCCGGCTGGGGCCCGAGCTGCCATGCCGTTTGGTTGTCTGACACTCGGGGACAAGAAGGATTACAACAATCCTGCAGACGTCGCCGACAAATACGACCTCGGACAAGTTGTTAAATCGTGAGTCGCGTGTGTGTGTGTGTTTGTGTGTGTGTGTGTGTGTGTGTGTGTGTGTGTGTGTGTGTGTGTGTGTGTGTGTGTGAGCGCCACAGGAACGAAACCTTAAGGTTTTTCTTCTTCTTCTCTTTCAAGGGATGAATTCTGCGAGATCTACCGGGCGAAGGACAGGAACACCCTGAAGATGTTCACCTGCAAGAAGTTCAACAAGAAAGACGGACGGAAAGTCCGGAAAGCTGCTAAGAATGAGATCATGATTTTGAAGATGTGAGTCTTTGAAATGAATAATCAATTGTAAAGTCAAAGTTAAATGACAGTATTGTCGAGACAAAACAGTTTTTTATTGGTGTTGACAGTTTAGAATAGAATGAAAAAAATATATATAATTCAATCAATTAATGGATTTATATTAATTTTTTAATAATCATTCATTATTAGATCAATAAAATAAAATAAAATAAATTCAGAAATAAAACACACAATCACTGAAAACAAATTACAAATTCACATACCAAAACACAAAATCAATGATAAATGTGTGACGATACAATATATCCTGATATATTGTGATACTGTAGTAACAATGATATATTGTTTATTTTAAAGTAATTTTTCTGGCTAAATAAGCAAATTCTTTATATAATCAAAATATTAACAAAATATGTAAACGTATATTAACAATGAAGTGCATTAACAAAGAACCTGGAGCAACATCCAGTATCTGTCAGTGTTTAATTGTTTAACTTTAAACTTAGTTTTAAAGACAAAATGAGTCCAAACTTAAGCTTTAAAAGCTGCTGGACTCTTGGACTTTCTTTTTCACTTTCCATTTGACCAGTTTTGTTTTTACTTTGGAACCGAGGAAATGACGAATGTTGCCAACTAGTGGCCGGAGGTTTAATCGCACCAAACACATGAATAAACGCAGTGAATATTTGAGTGTAAAAAAAATGTAAAATAAAACATCGAATGAGTGTCTTTTATATTCACGCTATTAAAATATAAACCATAATGTCACTTTGAATTGAAATCAATTCTTATTTCTAAGGTTAAAAAATATTGATACAGTGCTTCTGAATATTGATACAGTATTGGGAATAAAATAAATATTGCTATATAAAGTTACATCAATATTTCATCAATGAAGGAGAGAAGTTATAATTAAGTCATGGTCTAGTTTCAATTTTGATGTTAGTTTTGTGTCACTTTTATTGTTTATTCGATTATAATAAATATGATTTGTGTAAATTCCACTAAAACATTACAACTTTAAATTAAAATATATATTTTTAAATTACCTCAACACACGATTTGATCTCTTAACTCTAAAAACTTTCTCTTCCAGGATCAAACATCACAACATTCTGCAGCTGGTCGACGTCTTTGAAACCAAGAAAGAATATTTCGTTTTCCTGGAGCTGTGAGTAAAGGCTAAGAAAGCAAGAGTCCACGAGTTGTTCTAACGATTTTAAATATATGTCCCAGTGCGACAGGGCGAGAGGTCTTCGACTGGATCCTGGACCAGGGCTACTACTCGGAGAGGGACACCAGCAACGTCATGAGGCAGGTGTTGGAGGCTGTGGCTTACCTGCACTCTCTCAACATCGTCCACAGGAATCTGAAGGTAGAGCTCACTGGTGACATCTAGTGGAGGAAAGACAGATCGTCTGAGAAGAACCACTTCTTCTTTTCAGCTGGAGAACCTGGTTTACTTTAATCGATTGAAACATTCAAAGATCGTCATCAGTGACTTCCAGCTGGCCAAACTGGAGAATGGATTCATTAAGGATCCATGTGGGACTCCTGAGTATCTTGGTAAAGTATAACTTCAGTCAAATATTTATACTTTTAAGCAGGCCGCCCTCCCAATGATTTAGATGTTTGTTTTTTTATGCTTTATTTATCGTTGTATCTTTTATTTATTTTAGTTTCAAAACTGTGTCTGTGTCGTCATATATATTATTTTATTATTTTTATTTTTTTGTTAATATTAGTTATTTTTATTAATTTGCTTAAGTTTTTTAAATAAATATATATATATAATTTTTTCTTTGCAGTATATTTGTGTGTGTTTGTGATCATTTGGTAAAAAGTATCTCTCTTGTTCTGGTGCAGACGACAGGTTGGTTTTTAATTGTTTAATAATTTTGTTTATTCTGTATAATGTATATAAGAGTATAATTAAAGTGAAACTAAAAAAAACATTATTATTCATCATTACCCAAAGAGATCAGATTAAAGGCGCTTTACAGATGACCTTTATTTACTTAAGTAAGTAAGTCAGTAATTTATATTTATATAGCGCTTTTCCAGACCAGGGTCACAAAGCGATTAAACAATCAAAATAATACTCAATAAAATATATACTTTATAGGTCAAGATAAAACTGAGAACAACACAGGAGTTCCAGAAAATCAAGGAAAAGCCTGAACAAATAAAAATGTCCCAAAGAGCCCCACCTTAAAAAAATGTTCACCAGCCGCTACTGCTTCAGTCAAATATTTATACTTATTTTGAGATATATATAAATATTTTGTTTCCAGCTCCAGAGGTGGTCGCAAGGCAGAGATACGGACGACCTGTCGACTGTTGGGCCATCGGTGTCATCATGTATATACTGTGAGTTGATACGTGGTTTAAATCTCAGGTAAGTACGCCGTGAACTCAAATGTTCTTCCGTCGCCAAAGTTTGTCCGGGAATCCTCCGTTCTACGACGACACCGAGGACGACTCCGACAACAGGGACAGAAATCTCTTCTTGAAGATTTTGTCCGGCGACTACGAGTTTGATTCTCCGTACTGGGACGATATTTCCGACTCTGGTAAGATTCTAGTTCCTTGTTGCGAGTTGAAATAAATGAGTGACAAACACTTTTGTTGATTCACAGCCAAAACTCTGGTGGCTTCTCTGATGGAAGTGGACCAGGACCAGCGCCTGACCGCACAGGAAGCCATCGCCCATGAATGGTATTTGTCATTTATTTCACAGATACCTTGAAGTGCTCGTCACCGACTGTATTAACATCGTGGTGATGAACGACCTCTACCACTGCACATGTATTTATGGGAGCCAGTTCACCTTGACCCAGAGACAACACGAGGGATACCACAAACACATTAGTATCCGGGCCTTCGAGTCACCTTTACCCAGAGATAACGCAAGGGATACCACAAAAACATTAGTATCCGGGCCTTCGAGTCACCTTTACCCAGAGATAACGCAAGGGATACCACAAAAACATTTGTTTCCGAGCCTGCGCGTCATTTTACCCAGAGATAACGCAATGGATACCACAAACACATTTGTTTCCGGGACTTTGGGTCACCTTGACCCAGAGACAACGCAAGGGATACCACAAACACATTTGTTTCCGGGCCTTCGGGTCACCTTTACCCAGAGATAACGCAAGGGATACCACAAACACATTTGTTTCCGGGCCTTCGCGCCACTTTTACCCAGAGATAACGCAAGGGATACCACAAACACATTGGTTTCCGGGCCTTCAGGTCACCCTGACCCAGAGACAACGCACGGGATACCACAAACACATTGGTTTCCTGGCCTTCGGGTCACCTTGACCTAGATACAACACAAGGAATACCACAAACACATTTGTTTTTAGGCTTTCGGGTCAACCTTGACCCAGAGACAACACAAGGGATACCACAAACACATTTGCTTCCGGGCCTTTGGGTCACCTTGACTCAGAGAAAACACAAGGGATACCACAAACACATTAGTATCCGGGCCTTCGAGTCACCTTTACCCAGAGATAACGCAAGGGATACCACAAAAACATTTGTTTCCGAGCCTGCGCGTCATTTTACCCAGAGATAACGCAATGGATACCACAAACACATTTGTTTCCGGGACTTCGGGTCACCTTGACCCAGAGACAACGCAAGGGATACCACAAACACATTTTTTTTTCCGGGCCTTCGGGTCACCTTTACCCAGAGATAACGCAAGGGATACCACAAACACATTGGTTTCCGGGCCTTCAGGTCACCCTGACCCAGAGACAACGCACAGGATACCACAAACACATTGGTTTCCTGGCCTTCGGGTCACCTTGACCTAGATACAACACAAGGAATACCACAAACACATTTGTTTTTAGGCTTTCGGGTCAACCTTGACCCAGAGACAACACAAGGGATACCACAAACACATTTGCTTCCGGGCCGTTGGGTCACCTTAACTCAGAGAAAACACAAGGGATACCACAAACACATTAGTATCCGGGCCTTCGAGTCACCTTTACCCAGAGATAACGCAAGGGATACCACAAAAACATTTGTTTCCGAGCCTGCGCGTCATTTTACCCAGAGATAACGCAATGGATACCACAAACACATTTGTTTCCGGGACTTCGGGTCACCTTGACCCAGAGACAACGCAAGGGATACCACAAACACATTTTTTTTTCCGGGCCTTCGGGTCACCTTTACCCAGAGATAACGCAAGGGATACCACAAACACATTGGTTTCCGGGCCTTCAGGTCACCCTGACCCAGAGACAACGCACGGGATACCACAAACACATTGGTTTCCTGGCCTTCGGGTCACCTTGACCTAGATACAACACAAGGAATACCACAAACACATTTGTTTTTAGGCTTTCGGGTCAACCTTGACCCACAAATACATTTGCTTCCGGGCCTTTGGGTCACCTTGACTCAGAGAAAACACAAGGGATAGCACAAACACATTTGTTTCCGGGCCTCCGGGTCACCTTGACCCTGAGAAAACACAAGTTTTATGTTTGCGCTACATTTTTTATTGTATTTTTATTTTCTTTATTGTTTTGTTCATTATTATTATTAATTATAGTTTTTGTTATTATTTTTAATATGTGTATGTCTTGATGTGTATAACGTGTTGATGTAGTTAGTACTTAATAACTATATTCGTCCCACGTGGGAATAACGAAAGTACATCTTGTCTTTTACAAATGTTCAAGGATTTCAGGAAACGCCGCGTCAGACAAGAACATCAAGGACGCGGTGTGCGCTCAGATAGAGAAGAACTTCGCTAAAGCCAAGTGGAAGGTAATGATGTAATGATAACGTTCGACGTACGAGGACGTCTCACTCCAACCGTTTTTTTCACGCCTGAACCTTCACAGAAGGCCGTCAGAGTGACCACCATGATGAAGAGGCTGCGGGCGTCGGAACAGGGATCCGCCGCTGCCGCCGGTCCGACCGCCGAGGATCCCAACAAGCCCGGCGCCGGCGCCACGGCGGCCGCTCCGGGCGGCGATGCCGGCGCCGGCGCCCCGAGCATCAAGTCTGTTCTTAGCGAAAAGGCTCCTGACAATCAGACGGACAACACCTCGGGTCAGGCGGCGGCGCCGAGACACGGCGAGCAGGGACGGAACAATGGCGACGTTCAATGGAAGGCGGATTAAGAGTCAGACGTCCTGACGGCACATGAGCAGTTTTGACCAATAAGTATTGTTGCGTGTATCGTCTCGCTGGTCCACAGTTTTGCTGAATTGTTTCATGTTTTTCCCAAATTTTCTTGTTTTCACGCTGTGTTTTCAACATTCTTTGACTTGTTCTTAGTGTTAAATTCCCTTTAAAACCTGGTTTGAAAAGTAGCTTCTCCTCCGTTCTTCATCGAAAAACATGTGTATTTACTGTATATAGTATTTCAGCAGTTTTCGTCATCATGATTTATATTTTTTTATAGCTTGGTCTGGAGAAAAGTCAAGAAAACGAGAGAAAAAAAGAGTGTTACGGGTGGAAAAAGATAATAATAAAGCTTCAATGGCATTAACAAAATAAAATGTAATATTGGCAAAAAAACATTTTTGTAAGTAATATTTAAACAGAGATTATATATTTAAAAAAGAGAGTAACATGAACGACTTGTTTTACCACATTACAGAATAATTTGATTATTTCAGCGGTTTTACTCGTTTTAAAAACAAGGATTTTTAGTTACAGTCTTATCTTGATATTTTTTATTTAAGCTCGCATTTTTTTAAATGCACAAATGTATTTTTGTTAAGCAGGAGAGAAAATGTTCTTATATGAAAAGTAAAATAATCAACCTTCTTATTCAAAAATAAGTGTAAACATATAAGGCTATAAGAACGTTTTTTTTTTCGCTTTTTTTGTTTGTTTTCTTTTCTGTTCAAGTGCCTTAATATGTGTTGCAGTACTGACTCAAACTCTAACGTAGAACTGCTTGTTATTGTATTATTTGTGCGTGTGCATGTCCTCACTGAACTACTGTTAAATCCTGCGTTACGTCACTTAATGACTTCATTAAGATGAAATTCTTCTCTGTGTTGTCATCTATAGCTGTTGTTGTGCTATCACTCCAAAATACACAATCGGTGTTTGCGTTTTTTAATTTTTTGTACCACACTTGATTAATGTATCATTTTTGTTTATTTATTTTCATTTATGACACACTCTTAAAGCGCATATGTTGCAGCATTGCTTGTGAAGTAATAAAACTAAAGGTAAAAATATTGCTGAAACTGTTTTTTATTTGTTTTGACTGGGACCATAGATCATTAAAAAGTGTTCTGCATGGTATTGCATTTTAAACATCACTAATGCAGGTACATATTTGTTTCTTTATCATTATTTTCTCAAGTTACATTAATCAAAATAAATATTCAATTAAACAAAATGTTGCAAAACAAACTAGTTTGCATCTTTTGTGTATTTGTGTCACGTTAAGGGAAGACACATTATTTAATCCCCCAAAAGTTATTAAAACAAATGTATTTTATTTATTTATTTATTTTGATTACATTTTTTACGTTTTTTTTTATGAAGCAACTTTTTTTTTAATTTTTTTTTATTAAATAATAGAAAAATAAAAAATAAAACAACCTCCACGGTCAAACTGCTATCCGAGTACATTTTAAAGCAAAACAAAATTAATTAAAATAAATAAAAAACAACGTGTCTCGTTGTCGCGTCAAGCTTCGTCCATCTTCGGCTATATTCGGTGATCACGTGGTGTGCTGGTCGGAGCTCGGCTCTACAGTCTACACAGTGTCACCCATTTATAAATAGCTTTTGTAGATTTTTATTACCGACCTCAGGAATATCTTCGCGGATTAAGTCGATATCAAAGGTGGGTCTTGATCTATCTTCCTTCGCGATATATCTAAAGGACTATTACAATGATGTTATTTGTATACAAAACGCTTGTATCAACTAGGTTAGCAATCTCAGTTGCTAATGCATGTAATGCTAGCTAGGTTAACCATTCTACACCTTCTTATCTTGTCAATTTAGTATCGGTGTTGAACTCGTGTTGCATAAAGCAAAACAAAACGGGATTAAAAACATATTTTGGACCTGGTGTGTGGTTATAAAAACGTGCTATTAGCGCAGTGTAGCATGTTAGCTAGCACAGTTAGCCGTGTTGGTGTGACGCATGCAGCCATTTTTTTTATTGGGTTACCACAGCAGAATTAAACCGTGAAAATAGGAAACACGCTTACGACACATTGCTGTTAAACATTACACTTTATTGCATGATCTCGTTCTCCCTTCAGGTTTTCCTTCTGTTGTCACGATGTGGGACGGACCGGGCCATGGACAGAGAGGTGGTCCAGCCTTTCGGTGAGTTCTTCATTCTTACTCTTACTTTTACTGTTAATGTATTTGTACCTTTAAATGTTCTCTATTGCAACTTAACCTTACTTTAGTAGTTAATAATGGCATTGACCTTTGGTTGTATGCATGATAGTGACAAAGTCCAACCGTGTTTACTTTTGTAAATATGACTTAAAGAATCAGAATATTTCCAAGTATGATCCGCTCCAAAAGTATTATTTAAAATAAAGTCCATCCAATAATACTTTCTTTAAATGACTTCTTTGACCCTGTAACCTCCAGCCGCTAAACACCAGAGAGCATGACATTTTAATGATAAAACCCATGTTCTTTGTATAAAACGCATATTTTTCTCTGTATAAAACACATCTTTGTGTAAAACACATCTTCTCTGTGTAAAACGCATCTTCCCTGTTTGAACCGCATCTTCCCTGTTTGAACCGCTATACAAAACGAATTTCTTTGTATAAGACACATCTTCCTCTCTGTATAAAACACCTCTTTATCTCTGTATAAAACACCTCTTTATCTCTGTATAAAACACATCTTTATCTCTGTATTAAACACATATTTATCTCTGAATTAAAAACATATTAATCTCTGTATAAAAAACATATTTATCTCTATAAAAAACACATATTTTATGTATAAGACACATCTTCCTCTCTGTATAAAACACATTTTTATCTCTGTATAAAACACATCTTTATCTCTGTATAAAACACATCTTTATCTCTGTATTAAAAACATATTTATCTCTGTATAAAACACATCTTTATCTCTGTATTACAAACATATTTATCTCTGTATTAAACACATCTTCCTCTCTGTATTAAACACATCTTCCTCTCTGTATAAAACACATTTTTATCTCTGTATAAAACACATCTTTATCTCTGTATAAAACACATCTTTATCTCTGTATTAAAAACATATTTATCTCTGTATAAAACACATCTTTATCTCTGTATTAAAAACATATTTATCTCTGTATAAAACACATCTTTATCTCTGTATTAAAAACATATTTATCTCTGTATTAAACACATCTTCCTCTCTGTATAAAACACATTTTTATCTCTGTATAAAACACATCTTTATCTCTGTATAAAACACATCTTTATCTCTGTATTAAAAACATATTTATCTCTGTATAAAACACATATTTATCTCTATAAAAAACACATCTTTTATGTATAAGACACGTCTCCATCTCTGTATAAAACACATCTTTATCTCTGTATTAAACACATCTTTATCTCTGTATAAAACACATCTTTATCTCTGTATTAAACACATCTTTATCTCTGTATAAAACGTATCTTCCTCTCTGTATAAATCACATCTTTTATGTATAAGACACATCTTCTTCACTTTATAACACACATCTTCTGCGAGGTATAAAACATATTCCTCGCCGTAAATCTCAATGCAATTGCTTTTTATTATATGAATTGACACCTAGACCATCGTTTCTGTTGTAGCTAACATATTTGTCATTTAAAACTTTTCAACCTTTGCATCTCAAAGCCATCGACTCAAATTATTGTGAAAGAATAATACTTTTAATTTTAAAAAATAGGCTAGTTTGTCCTATACATTTCATTAACCAATTATTATGTATTTCAGAGGTGATCCACGTGGAGAGAGATTTGGTGGCAGAGATCGATCTATGCCTGATTTTAGATCTAGAGAGGGAATGAACATGGGTCCCTTTGGCCACACAGGTTCAAGACCTTCAGATTTCCCACCAATGGACATGAGAAGGATGGACGGTCCACCAATGCGAGGTCATGATATGGACCCACGTGATATGCGTGGCCGAGAGCCCAACAGAGATTTCTTCAGATCTGGGGAAGAGAAGAATTTTAATTTTGGAAGGCAATATGACGGTCCCTTTCGAGAAAACGCAATGAATGCACATGGTTTCCAAGGCTCGGGCAGGAACCAGCCAGATATGGGCGGGAGAGGGATGCCACAACGGGAACATGGTCGATATATGGACATGAGAGACAGGGACTCGCCTCACTACGAAATGTCTCGGCCAAACAATCCTAACGTGGAAGGCAAGCGGGGGTTTCCTATGGAAAGGCAAGACAGAGGTGATGAGTTTAGACAAAGATGTGACAGGCCTCCAATGGGGGGCCCTTTTGAAATTCCCCCACATGAAAGGATAGACTCTGATAGAAGAGGAGGACCTGGTTTCAGCCAGCGAGGTGGATTTGACTCTGATATGGATTTTCGCAACCGCCCTGGTCCTCCACAGGATTTTAGAGCTAGGGATCGCTCTCCTTTACGATTCGGCCATGTGGGTTTCCCTCCAAAAGATGAAACGCAATCTGATAAAATCCCAGACACGAGTGATGCAGGACATTCAAGGGAAGGGGATTATCCCGAGCCCAGTGAAAGTCCACTGATGGATTACAGAAGCGGTGAAGAAATGACTCTAGCAGAAGAGTGGAAAAATCGTCAAAAGGATAAAAAAACTTTTGTGAACAAAGAGATGAGACCAGTCCCAGAACCAAGCTTCCCTGGGTATTTTGGTAGAGATGGCGCTAAGGGCCCTCCACCATTTTCCAAACAGGGTCCACCTCCTGTTGAATTTGTGAGGAAGGGAGATGGATTTCCTCCCGGGGATCGTTTCTCTTTGATGGATCAGCCACCTCCTGGCAACATCGCTCCACAAGACTGTCAACCTCCAACTGTAAACCCTAATGCTGGTGGTCTTGGTATGGAAGGCAAAAACCCTTATTGGCACGGGCAGGGTAACCCGAACCCCCGTTTTAATCGATCAAGTCGAGATGAAAGACTTAATTTCCCTCCAGATATAGGTCAAGACCTGAATGAGTCTAAGAATCCTACAGATGATGTCAAAAGACACAGTACAGGACCCGTCAGGTGCAATGTAGACGAAGGTAGGGACTTCTCAAACAGCGGCTCTTCACAAGAGAAAGACCAAGACTACAGGGACATCGACTATAGAACCGGACCTGGAAGAATATTCGATTACAAAAGTGAAGAGTTGCACCCTCCAGAGACACTCCTCAAAGACTCTGAACCTGTCGCCTCTTCAAAGTTTAGTGGACCTCCTTCTCAGGTGGGTGTGGTCTTGGTTGATTTAGCACTTACCTGATAGCTTAAGCTCTGAACTGGCTTTTCATAACTTGTGTCCACAAAAATTCCTTAAAGGATCAGGATTACAGAAGTGCATCAATGGAAGACAAGGTTTCCAGATCCATCTCCATAACAGGCATTCCAAAATCTGCTACAATGGAGCAGGTAATGTTTTTTCAAAGGAAGACCAAGTTACGCATGAATATAACATTTTAATATAACAACAATTTCCTTAATTCTGTCGCAGATTCTGGATGCCTTTGCTGACCATGATGGTGTGCTCATGCGTGGGATGAAGATCAAGAACGTCGTTCCAGGTATTTATTTACTTTCTGTACAGAATTCTTTTGGGGCATTCGATCGCAAAAAGTCCCTTGATGTTTCGTTTTCAATCGACATTTGAAAAGCTATGGCTGTCTTTTTAATTCATCCTCACGATACGATTGCTCTCGAATGAGCCCACTCAGTAAAGCCATGATTCTGGTGTGGGTGGGGTTGATGTCTCGCCAACTGTGTCTCATGGCGACTGTTTTTACTGGCAACATTGGTGATATGTGATGTTGTAGACGAGCAAATGTGTCTTTGGGTAAAATTCCTCTCACAGACCAGATGACTTTTCTCCTGTAATGAGTCACAGATTTAGTTCTTTTAAAAAAATGTCAATGTGTTTCACTTTTCTAAATCATGTTTCAAATGATCAAGTCGGGTTAAATATAAATTCAAACACCTGAAATATGTAGTTTTCGTTGAAAACCCGAGCTCTATGTGCTACTGCCGTGGCAAGTGTCTTTCCTCAACATTTGCTGTGAATGACTCTTAAGTTCAGGTTGTCACACTGGACCCAAAACATCTTGAGCTCTGAACCGCTCAGAGAAATGTATTCTCGCTGTGATTTTGACCTGCTCTCGTGTTTGTAAAAGACTGTCCTTACTGGAATTGACTAACAAAAACCATCTGTATTTCAAATGCTGTCCCCAGGTTACAGCTACGATACCGCCTATGTGGAGTTTTTAAAGCTCGAGGATGCAGTCCGCTTCATGGAGTCCAACAAGGTGGCCTATCCTCGCCAATCTACGAAGGCCGCCTCGCCCATCAGGAATATGAGGGGTTGAGAGGGCATTTAGTAGATGCGCAAGGAAAAGATAATGACGACAAAAGGGGGCTTGATTAACTTTGTTATGCAGATGTCATTAACAATTAACAGCTCTTATCATATTGACCAAAGGCTAGTTTCCAACTTAAAGTCAGAACACAGTAAAAGTCCGACTCGGTTAAAGATTTTTTACTTTTATACAGTACGAAAGAGGGATTATTTGTATGAATAATTAGTGATTATTTTAATGTTGACACAAAACTACGTCGCTAAAGTAGTTTTCATGAGGTGTTTAATGTCAATCTTACGTTTTTATTTCTAAACCAATATTTCGACAGTCCAGTCATATCGTTGATACTATTCCAAAGTGCCTACATTTTTTCCATTTGAAGTACAGTTATTAAGAATGTATGTACATATCAATGGATACTTTTGGGTAGATTGTTCTTGTGCGATTTAAGGTGCTTTTTTAAAATTTCGTTAGTCATTACACTTGAATTATTTCAACTTTATTTTGAAAATGGGATTTTCCAAACCACAAATGCATCTATGCTATTTGAGTGCAAAACACTGAGAGGATTCCCAATATTGCTCTTAGTTTTGTGATTTAGAAGTTAGAGGCAAAAAGGCTGATGAATGGCTACACACTAGCTCTGTTAGCCTGTGTTTTCAGGCTTAATCTTAATGAAGCATTACAGATTTCGACGAGTACCGAGTAGTTTATGTCTTAGTTACTTTGATTACGCTGGTTTTAAAGATACTGCTGGAAAGTATTTCATTTGGATATAAACAGAGATTTGATTGATCACAGACCATTTCGTTGGACCTATTCCGGGCTACACAAAAATGCGTGGGGTGACGACGATTGGAAACAGACGTGTATTTTTCCTTGGACATTGGTGGATTTTCTTATTTTAAGTTTCTGTTGCCAAATATGCAACTTCTTGTGTCCAATTACTTGTTTTAAGGAAAGCATCTTTCCATCGTTGTAACTTCATTGTTTAAAGTCTTCTTAGTCACTGACTTGAATTGCTCATTGGTCTCTTTTCGTCTTCAACCAAGAGCCATAAACTTTCTGTCTTTGGCTGAATAATGCATGTGGTTGAGCTTAAACCACTGAAGAATATTTCCTCTTGTCACTTTCTTGAAATCTTCATCAATGACATTTTGCTGCTGGAATTCAGCTAACTTTCCTTGTTACAACTTCTTAAACCTGGCTGAACTCTTCTTTATTCTCCATGTTGTGTGGAGACCCATCTCGAATATGAATTACCTCCTTACTTGTAGATCCGTCTACGCATTTATATCTAGTTGATTGTAGAGTAAACCGGGCATCATGTGATCAATTTTTATTTATCTTTCGACATTCACCTGGATCAGGTGTATCAGTCCATCAAATGGATTCAGAGAACGTGGTTAGTGAGTTAATATTTCTTGGTACTTGCATCATTGGAGACTCGTAAATGGTTAGGTATTATTAAAAAATCTACTTCCTCAAAAGATTAAAATGGAAACGGTTATATCGTAAAACTACATTTTTTGTCTTTGAGGATTTGACCACGCAACCTGTAAACGCTGGTTGTCATTGGTGGTTGATCCTTCTTTTTTTTTTTAAAGCCTGAATTCATTTCCACGATTGTTATTGAAGTAGACAGTAGTTTGAAAAGTAAAATCCACAGGATTCATTCCTGACTGTCATTAACTATACCTCCTTTTTTAAGTGAGATTAACCAGAATATGGCCATTTGACCACCAGCACTAGAATAAGAAAAGGGCCTTTGTCAACATAGTTCACTCTGAGCTTTACTTATATTCATTTATTTGAATTAATTCATCAATTTTTACACTGACTTTTCACGTTTTCTTTCAGGGTTCCCTGAAGGTTGGCAGTAAAACGGTTTCCATGAAGTACGTCCATTCAGAGGAACATAAAAGCGCCTTACTTGTGAGTTTTAAGATTTATTTAAGTGTAATAATGAATCAAACCTTAGTTTCTTGGCAAATTAATTAATCAGCCAGTAAAAACTTGGAATGACATCATGAACTGACACCGTTGCTTCATTGGGATTGAAAAACAGGAGTTGGAGTCGAACACAGCCCGCCTCCAAGATGCCTCCCTGCCTGTAACTGATGGAACGCCAGAGGAGAGAAGCGGCAGCAACCAGAACGGGTACAACTCAAAAGGCTCCGTGGATCTTCTGGCTCAGACTCCCCTGCAGAGAAGTTCTGACCTGACGCCCGAGGCTTGGCAGCAACAGGTGGACCAGCGTCTTCAACAGCAGGAAAATGACTCGTATCCAGAATCTTGGGGCAACCATCACCTGCCGCCTCCTCATCTTGGTGCACATCCCACTTCACATCACTCCGAGTCCATCTTTAAGGACAGTAAAAGTAAGTCGATGTTTCATATCCTTGTATCCGAGACGTAAACACTGACTTTTGACTTTTGTTGATTTTTGTTGTGACTGTTGAGTTTGTAGCTCTCTATCCTTTCTTTGTATGCTTGGTCTCCTCAAAAGACAAAGGTTAAGGTCAATATTAGGTCCTTACATGTGTGAAATGGTCCTAGAAGTTTCTCTTACATGTATAGTCAGTGGAGATAAGTCTTCATAGGAGACGATTCCTGGAACAAGTGACTTAGAATTAATGTTGTGACACACCATTGCTACAAGGTCAACGATACAATATATTGTGATACTGTAGTACCAGCGATATATTTGTAGTATTGTCCAGTACTTGACTCTAATGTTGCAAAATGTACAGACCACATGACTCTTGACGAAGTCGTAACTACTTTCATTTGTTTTGAAACCAAATGATGTCCAAAAATCAACTTTAAAAGCTGCTGGAATCACTGTATCCTCTCGTACTCTGTCATTACCGGAATCTCAAGGGATTTCATTGCTCATTTTGCTTTGGAGTACGTAATTAAAGCTGGAAATTGAATTGCAACACAAAAATGAACAAACACCATTGACGTGTGTGTTTATTGTAAATAAATATTTAAAAATAAACTAAAATGAAATATAAACCATAAAAACCAATGATGTAAATAAACACTGGCATTAAAAGTTTCTGATTCTGATCATTTCAAGCCAAAATAAATTAATTAAATGGTCTTTTTAAAATATGGATACAGTGCTTTGATTATCAATGCATATGGTGAACACCTTTTTGCGATATTTAAGTGAACATTTTTGTCCTTCACAGCCATGATCATCAAAAATGTCAAGCCCACCACCACAGTAGAAACCTTCCTCAAAGCTTTGGATCCCTTTGCGTACCTTGATGAGAGGAACGTCCGTCTGGTGAAGGGGAAGCCACCGTCGTCCAAATGCTTCTGCTTCGTTGACATGGACTCGCACGAGGTATTTATTCATGTCAAGGATCTCGTCGTATTCTTTTCTTAATCTTTTCCATCTTCCCTACAGCAAGTCACACGACTGGTGGAGCTCCTCACGAAGCCCAAACCTCTGTATATCGACGGAGTCAGAGTTTACGCCGAGGTTGCAAAACCTCTGAAGAACAGAGAGTGAGTTGTTTGATCGTCTAACCTCGCAGGTCATCGATGGTTCCTGCCTCTCATTGCTTTTTTATATTCTAGTTTCAGGAGAGACTTCGATAAACCCGGCAGCTCCGTCATGGGTTACCCAGCTGACGCTAGCATGGTGTGTATCGTCCTCTCGTAACATTCAATAGAAAGTTTGATCAGAGGGTTTTAAGAAGAAGTTCTCTGTCAGTCTCTTCCTCCACAGCATCAGCGCCCACCGCCCTTCACTCACCCGCCACCTTTCATGCCTCCTATGCATCCGCCCACGTTCCCGCCACCTGCTGTGCACGGTGAGACTTGAGATTCCAAAACTGAATCTTCCTGCATATCCGACTTACTCTGTCTCTTCTAGCAGGTGATAGAACAGCTGGTCCCAACAATCCAGACCCCAGCTTTGCTCAGGTAGGTTTGTGTGCTGAAAAGGAAAATTAACATGGATTTTAATTATACTTATTTATGTCATGTTTAATGATCTGATTCACCGTTATTCTATTTGTGCCTTAAGTTTCCAATGTAAAGTGCAAGCTTTGGGTTTGATGGTTCTAGTAATTCTAATTTAATTTAAATGTAAAACAAGCTTTAACCACATTTGGATGAGGAATTCTGAAGTAAGTAAGTAAGTCATTTTTATTTATATAGCGCTTTTCCAGACCAGGGTCACAAAGCGCTTTTACAATCAAAACAATATTCAATAAAGTATATACTTTAAAGATAAAAAGATAAAACTGATAACACAACAGGAGTTCCAGAAAATCAAAGAAAAGCCTGAACAAATAGAAACGTCTTAAGATGTTTCTTAAAGGAGTCAGTAGACTCCATCAAGCGCAAAGAAAGAGGAAGATCGTTCCAAAGCTTAGGAGCAACAGCCTGATAGTTGTTTCTCAGAAAAAAGATTATCGTTAAAGGTGTTGTACAGGGAAGAGAAAAAGGATTAAAGATAAACAAAATGGATACTTTTAATTTACAATGTTTAGCCCGTCTTATGCTCACGATAAAGGTGAGGAAACGGTGTCATGTTGTTTAGAGGGCAGTAGGTGGCGCCATCATATTAAAAATGACGTGATGTTTCATTGGAACAGTTGTTCAAAACAAAGGAAAATAGTTTAGAGACGCCATCTAGTGGACTCTGAACATAATGACCCTGCTCCATGAAGCTCCATCAAACCATCACTAATGGTTCTCTCAGGGTTTTAATCGACAGATCACCATCCAATCAGAAACTCCTACTTTACCTTTTCATAATATTAAAAAAAATCACTTGATATTTACATCTGGTTTGAATATATCCAAAGCCCAGTATTAATGGTGCCTCTAATTATGGGATGTATTTCTAGGGGCTTGGTTATGGCCAGACTCCAGCTACAGATCTGTCAGCGCCTCCTGCAGGAGCTTCTCTGGAATCGGGAGGAATGGCTGCCGCTCCTGATGCAGCGCAGACGTACAGCTATGGTCAGTGTGACGGAGTTTTGTTTAAACTACATTTGTCTTTTAAAATTAACTTCATATAACGCATGTTTCTCCCCGCATAGGTACGGATACGCCTGATGTCAGCGGCTATTTATACGATGCAACATCAGGTTTCTACTATGACCCGGAAACCACACTGTACTACGATCCAAACTCCCGCGTAAGTAATTAAAAAACATGTAAAGTGTATTTATTTTTAATTATAATCTTGATGATTTTTAAAGCATTGCATTATTGAAATAATTTAATTTAGTATTTTTGTTATATTGAAAGGTTGACATTTTCTTGGTATTAATTATTTAACAAAAAATTATATTATATTTATATTATTACTTTATTTTAATTTTTTTTAATCATTTGATTTTTTACTTAAATAACATTTCTGAATTTAATATTCACTCTTATTGCAACATCTTCTATTTTAAATTCAAAATGTTACAAATTAAATATTAAATTTACATTTTTTTTATTGTTATTAATGGAATTAGAAGATAATAAAAAAAATGTGTCAAAAACTAGTCCAGTATGAAATGAAATTTTTTAAATCAAATTATTTAAAAAACAACCAACAAATTCAACTCGTCAATATACAAATAATTGAATTTAATTATTAAATCATTTTCAATGCTACATAAAAAACAGAATTTGAATAAAATACTTTTAAATGGAAAATACAACCATTCAATATTCCGATGACACAGATCTTCTTCTAAAAATGTATGTATTCCTCCACAAACAGTACTTCTACAATGCTCAAAACCAAGAGTACTTGTACTGGGAGGCTTCGTCAAAGACTTACATCCCTGTTCCCGGCGGGTCATCCGAGCACCAAACCGTCACCATGACTGCCGAAGACCACGCCATCCTGTCCAACCCTGCCGCAAACGCTCCTCTGGAGCTGAAGAAAACCACAGAGGAGCCACTAGAGACGAATCCTCCACCGGGTCCTGCTCCAGCGGCTCCACCAGCTCCAGCTGCTCCCGCTGCTCCAGAACCTGCTGAGAGTGCACCGGCGACCCCTGAGAAAAAGGAGGAGGACGACGAGAAAAGGGACAAGGAACGGGACGGTAAAGAGGAGAAGCCGAAGAGTCTCGCCGCCGTCAAGATCATGAAGGACATGGAGCGCTGGGCGAAGATCCAGAACCGGCAGAAGGACAGCGTTCGCTCACCGTCGATGGCGAGGTCGGGATTGGACGACGACAGGAGACAATCCAAGTCTGCAGATGTCGGCTTCGCCGTCTTTGAGCGGAAGGTGACGAACGTGATTCATCCTTGAGAAGATCCACAGGTTCTAAGTCTTCTGCTCTGTCCTCAGAACTCTGCCGGAGAAGATCTGTTCAAGAAGCCTCTCGCTCCTGGGAAGACCAAGGACGAGAAGTCGAAGGTAAAGACAGTCGACGACTCGTTTGATTTTTGACTGCAGATCATGTTGAAACTGACTATTTTATTTCTATTTATTTCATTATACATCACTAGTGTCTAAATATGTTTTTATTTAAGGACTTAAAATAACTAACGTTTACTCTGGACTCTTTATAATCTACCACTCAGGACTCTTTGTATTTAACTTTTAACCTGTGTCTGGATTTAACAACTTATATTTATATCTATAGATGGTATTATTATACAGTTGTGCAATATTTCCTGTGTACAGTGACATTGAATGTACATTTTTGATTACTAATCCATTATATTTAATTGTATTTTAGAGGTGTTTAAAATATCGATATGGTGATTTATTTAAAGGTTTTTTTAATGATACTGTATCAATATTTTGCACTGTATCAAATAATATTTATTTTTGCTTCAAATCGGATTCAATTTTTTCCCATAGTTATTAAATGGTTTACAGCTTTTTTTTTATTATATTTTTATTATTTTTTTAATTCATGCCCTTTGTTCATTTTTGTGTCGCAATTAAACTTCCGACCACTAGATGGCAGCAGTTATTACGTCCTCCTCTAAAGTTAAAAACTAAATCCAGCGAGATTGAGGCGATGGCTGAGGACGAGAGGATACAGTTGACTCCAGCAGCTTTTAAAGCTGATGTTTGGACATATTTTGGTTTCAAAACAAATTAAATCGGTTACGACTTCGTCAAGAGTCATGTGGTCTGTAAATTCTGTAACACCAGAGTCAAGTACTCGACAATACTACGAATATATACTTGTTACTATATATCGTATCGTTGTCCTTGTATCGTGATGCGTATCTTATTGCAAGTTTCTTTCCAATAAATGTCTATTATTATGTTAATTTAATCAGGGTTTGGCATTTTATACATGGCATGCACTTCCTGTATATTTGATATTTTTACCCCTCGGGGAACCATGAGGGGAAATAGTTTTTGTTTTTAAAGTGTTTCTGCTTCTCTAACCCTCCAGCGACCAATGGGATCCCTCGGCCTCCTGGCCTCAGACTACGCGGCCGGCAGCGACGAGGAGGTGGAGGAGGTCCTGGAGGACTCTTCGAAGGGCAGCCAGATGAAGCGCTCGGACGATCGGGAGGACAAGCTGACGGACTGGAAGAAGATGGCGTGTCTGTTGTGCCGGCGTCAGTTCCCCAACAAAGACGCTCTGATCCGCCACCAGCAGCTGTCGGACCTGCACAAGGTAGAGACCGACTCGGGTCTGAACCACCGGGGTCGCTGGTCTGAACCTCCGTTCTTCTGTGTCCGCAGCAAAACATGGAAATTCACCTGAAGATCAAGAGATCCAAGAAGGAACTGGAAGCTCTAGAGTTCCAAGAAAAACAAGTGAGTGAATGTTATTACAATGTTATTACAATGTTATTACAATGCATTGTTACATTTTCTCTTTTATCGCAGGTCAAGTCCTCCAAGAGTGTCAAAGACGTCGGCAAGTTGCCGGAAACTAAACGGAAAAAAACACATCAACAACAAAACCAACAACAACAGCAACAACATGGTTCTTGGGCTGGAAGTTCGAGGTGAGCTAAAGTCAATCAATCATCTACAGAAACATCAACTCGTAGTGTTGCTGCTGACTTTGATAAAATCAGAGATTTTGGCTATAATTTCCTCAGGGTTTGTGTAAATAGTTTGTGTTTCATTCATTTTGACTAGTTTTCAGGTTTATTTTTGTACTGAACTTGACTGAAACAAGCATCATCATCATCAGTGTCAATAGTCACTTCAGAGAAAATACTATCTTTTTTCAAAATAAAACACAGTTCAGAAAGTAATAATCAATAGATCAGAAGTTATATAAATTATATAATGATCGGCCCGATAACAAATGTCTCATGGACCAGTACCAGTCTACGGAATAGGGATTAGGATCCCCTGCTCCAGAGGACTCGTACGAAAAGCCGCACCTTTCAGCCAAAATGGCATTATTTTCCAGTTTATCCAGACAGGAAATAGTAAATTTACAAAATAAAACAGGATTTGCAGTTAAATCACTTTTTAAAAAAGACCTTAATTGGCATCAAAATGGCTTGAAAAACCTTTTAAAAAGTCGTTAAAATGTGATACTTCACTTGTAAGAACATTGTTTTAATTCATACTATAACTTCATAACCAGCCCACATTCACCGACGCATCCAAGCGTGATGAAAGTTTCGCTTCATTTCTTCCCAACATTGAGTTCAATCCCTCAATCTGTCAAACACCTGATCAGCTGTTTTGATTGACAGCTGGTTGATCTAATGACACCTTTTACGTCTCAGACTCGATGACGAAAAAAGCAGCACTACATCACGTCTTTGACCGTGTCAATAAAGTTGTAATTGTAACTCATTTAACACGATAAAAAAGGTCAAAGGTCAACAGACAAAAATGTTAATCAAATTTTTCTGACTGAGTCAAATGTAAAATATTAATTTTGAATCTTCCTAAAGGGATGAAGGTTTGCTCAGCGAAAGGCCCGGTTTAGGAGCAGAACCCGTCCAGGTCGGTGTCATTTCTTTCTCTACACACTTTCTCTTTCATCCTCCTTGTTTTCTGACCGATGGCGTCTCAACTGTCCTGCAGAAGAAGAAGAAGAAGGAGCCGGTGGTGTGGGAAGGTTACGCCTCGTACAAACAGGCCGTACGTAAGGCCATGTTCGCTCGCTTCAAAGAGCTGGAGTGACCCGTCGTCGCCTGATCAAAAGTGCAGCTCAGAGGAACCAGCGTTCGTTTGAAGAGTCATGATTTCTTTCTTAAGTCTCTGTTGAGCTGAAAATTCTCTTTTGCAAATATCTTTCTGCTGGTCTTTAAATTAAAAGATTTTTTTTTTTTTTTTTTTACACTTGAAATGCCAGTGATGTATGTTCACGTATTTTTTACATAAAAGAGAAATTTGCTCAACTCGTGGTTGCGTTTCTTTTGTGGCTCCACAAGGGGGCAGCAAAACACTTTCTCAGCTCAAAACTACTTGATCTATGATTATGAAACAATTGAGTGAAGATCAGATGTTTATTCTTATTTAAATAGTTTAACAGTGTCGACATTTTTAATCAAATAAATTAACGTTAATATGAATTTCGGTTTAGTAATTTTGACAACAGTTACATTTTATTCATTTTTTTTGGCTTCTTACATCTTCAGTTAATATCCTCCTCTAAGTCATGTGATGATGAAGCTTCGTTGATCACTAGATGGCGCTATTTGCTGAACAATCTTCGTCTTTGAGCTTCTAATGAACCCTCGCATCACATGTAATCCACCCAATGAGGTCTGAAAATGAGAACGATGCTTCATGAAGCTTCATGAGCTCATCACGAGTGTAACAATGTTCACGTTTTCAGAGAGCAATAGGTGGCGCTATGGTTTTTTCAAAATATGCCAAGTTTAATGAAAATTGAATATACGGCAAAGATTGTCTCTGAAAGTGAGGACGATGCTTCATGAAGCATCATGAGTCGGTCACAAATACGTCGAGCACTGTCCTTATTTTTAGAGCACGATAGGTGGCGCTCTAGGCTTAAATGTGTGAGGCTTCATTACGATTGAACTCAACTATTATAAAGCAAAGATTGGCTCTGAAAAAATTAGCAATGCTTCATGAAGCTTCATCAGTCCGTCACTAAAGAACAGCAATGTCCTCATTTTCAGATCACCATAGGTGGCGCTCTTGGCTTAAAATATGTGTTGTTTCTTTAGTTATTAGTTATAGTTAATAGTTATTCAAAGAGGAACTCTGAAGATGAGGACGATGCTTCATGAAGCTTCATCAGCCCTTCATTAATTAACCTCGCAATGTCCTCATCAGATTACAGTAGGTGGCGCTCTTGGCTTAAAAAAAAAACGTGTGAGGTTTCATTAATGTTGAACTCGATTTTGCAGCAAAGATTGGCTCTGAAAAAGAGGACGATGCTTCATGAAGCTTCATTGTCCATCACAAATGAACCAAGCATTGTCCTAATTTTCAGAGCACAGTAGGTGGTGCTCTTGTCTTAAAAATATGTGAGGTTTCATTCCAACGATAACTCAAAGATTGACTCTGAAAAGGCGGACGATGCTTCATGAAGCTTCATGAAGCTTCATCAGCCACTACTGAGAAGCTCATGATCCAAAAGCCGGTTTTCTTGTATCTGTGGATTATCGGGGCATTTGTGCTGAATTCTGAGGAATAACCATTTTTTTTCTTCTTATCATACATTTTTTTTAATCCACAATTTGCATTTAAATGGAGAACGTATCACCTGCCGGGATTATGTGCAGATGTTCTTCAGGCTCTCTTGTCTTAGTTTTCAATACGACCGGATCAAATGCAAATGTTTTTCTCTCAGTGTCACAAATGTAATTATATTTCTTGTTATCTTCAGTCTCTCGTATGATTCACAAGTTAATCTCTTATACATGTGACACGTCTTTACTTCTGTTCAGTCAATCGTCAGTAGAATAATGACCTGCTCAGTAAATATTTGATAGAGTTCTTCTAGTTTAAATACTATATTTTCAATCATTTTTAGTACCTTTAAGTCTAACTTCATATTTTTACACGTTATTCTATTTGGAGTATTTTTTTTAGATACATTTTATTAAATTCTTTAATTTTAAGAAGTTTTGGGGTTTTATAATCTTATATATATATTATGAATTTAAGGTTTAAATTATTGGAAAATAATTGGAAGAAAAGAAAGTAAAAATGTTTATTATTAAGTGTACTCCCATTTATATATTCCATGTATTCCACTTTATTCACCTAAATTTCCTTTTATTTTTCCCTGATTTTTCTTTAAATTATTTATAAAACTGATGATTTAACAAGATGTTATGTTATAATTAAATAATTTCATAATTAAAATTGGTTTGGATTATTAGCTTTTTTACATTTGATTGTTTTGTCCTGGAAAATACGTTTATTTTTTTGTTTGAATATATATATATATGTTTTTGTATTTAAATAATTCCATTTAAACAATTTTGCTTTAATAGTTTTGTTTTTTTCAAATGTTTACCTGAAATATAAAATAATTAAATTAATCATCGTCTAAATTATCTTCTATAATTCTTATAAAACTCGTACTATATTTAATCACATTCATTGTTATGTCCCAGCTACACAGGGTGAGAGAGAAAACGCTTGAATCAACCTCTGTAAGTTTTTAAAGATTGGGAGGAAACCTGTGTTCTCAGAGGAAACTCACGCCCTCACAGGTAGGGGGCGCTGCTGCACACCCCAATAATCCACCCTAACCCCCAAAAATACCTGTTTTGATTTGAACAAGATTTTCTGTTGTGGTCTTTCTTCCTCGTATTAACTTTTTATTTGGATGTTAAACGATCCGAACTCTTCCATCAACACTCGTCCGCAGGAAGTACTTTAAATGTTCCGATCGATTTGAGAAGCAAATGAGAAACAGAAGAGAAACAAGTTTGAGCTTTTTTTCCTCCAAGATCACCAGACTGAGCTGAAGAACTCGATCACTTCCCTGCATGGAGAATAAATATTTATTTAATTCATAAGTACATTATTTGTGGTTCAAAACCGCTTTAAAAATATATATTTAAATAAAGTTTTTTTTTTAATGACCTATTATCTATGAAGGACGATAAATGACTTATGTATAAATAAATGTATAAATAGAAAAATAAATAGATAAATAAATAGATAGTTTTGAGATCGACATCGATTACTTTAGTCTGTTTCGCCTGTTTAACCAATCACTGGCTTAGACTTATGTTCGACCCGCCCACTTAATTTACATACGGACAACAAATTGACAAAATGTCAAAATGTATAAATACCTAAATATAAAAAGAAGTCAAAATGTATAAATAAATGTCAAAATGTTAAATGACAAAATGTGTATTTATACGTGAAATAGCTCCATTCTTTGACAAAAAGGAACATTTTGACATATTGATATATATGCAAACATTTATTTAAACATTTATACATTTTGTTACGTATTTATAAATGTATTTATGCATTTATTTATACATAAGTCATTTATTTATTTTGACATTTTGACATAATGATATTTATCCAAACATTTATTTGTACATTTATACATTTTGTTACGTATTTATACATTTATTTATGCATTTATTAATACATAAGTCATTTATTTATTTTGACATAATGATATTTATCCAAACATTTATTTGTACATTTATACATTTTGTTACGTATTTATACATTTATTTATGCATTTATTAATACATAAGTCATTTATTTATTTTGACATTTTGATATTTATCCAAACATTTATTTATACATAATTCATTTATTGTATTGTTGTTGATAACTATCAACTGTTATAATCAATTTTCGTTTTATGTTTGGACTTCCTCCTAAAATTAAACCCTTAAAAACTCCTCCTTAAATACCACAACATGGACATTAAATAATAGTTTAATCCGATTAAAGCGGTTGTTTCCGCTCCTTCGTTCTGGCTTTAAATCCCGAGGGAACATTCCTGCAGACGGTGGCTGAGAGTTGCACGACTTTAAGTTCCGTGTTCTTCAATAATTCAAGAAGCGCTGACTCTCCAGGTGAGTCGAGTGTCGTAATGAGTCGCGAAGGATCGTCTTTCATACTCGTCTCCTTCCATTATTGATGCAGGAGTGAATCTTTGATGAGGTTTGCAGGAGGACGAGGAGCCCAGACTCAGTGCAGGAATATTATTAATAATAATAATAACGATATTAGCAGAATTAAAACGACTCACTTGTGGGTCAGTCGTTATTACGAGTGTGTACTCGGTCCTGGACCGCTGACAGTGAGGTTGTTAACGGTAGTAATGAAAACCCGCTGATGGCTTTAACATCTCGGCCATATGGACGACACATTTCATTTCTGTTTTCCTCTGGAGTTTATTAGCCGTTGGATGAAGTGGAAATTACAAACACTTGCTCGAGTTTTCATGCATTCCTGAAACGTTCATATCTTGAAATAACAGTTTCCTTATTTCCTCTTCTTCATTACATTTGATTTTTTTTGGTTTGTTAAAGACGTTCCTCTCACCCCAGCTAGCTGGGATTGGCTTCGGCTCTTCACTGGGTTCCTTCTAATGGTGTAAATATGTAAGTAAGTAAGTAAGTAATAGTTATTTGTAAAGATCTTTCTAGTCCAGGGTCACAAGGCGCTTAAACAATCAAAAACAATACACAGTTAGTACTATATACTATAAAAGGCCAGGAGGTCTTGGCAGAGTAATGCAGATCAAGGGAGGTGAAGAAGAGAGTGCAGGCCTGGTGGAATAGCTGAAGAAGACTGACGGGAAGAGAAGTGATAGGTAAACGGCATCATAGCAACCACTGTACTGTTTATACAAAACCTGTGGTCACCACGTATTTTTCCTGCGTGATGAGCAATAGGTGGCGCTACAATTTTTCCCAATATGTGAAGTTTAATGACATTGAATGTACAGCAAAGATTGTCTCTGAAAGTGAAGACGATGCTTCATGAAGCATCATGAGTCGGTCGCAAATGAATCAAGCAATGTCCTCATTTTCAGAGCACCATAGGTGGCGCTCTTGGCTTAAAAATACCTGTGGTTTTCATTAAAATGAGGACAATGCTTCATGAAGCTTCAACAGCCCTTCACTAATGAATCTAGCAATGTCCTCATTTTTAGATTACAGTAGGTGGCGCTCTTGGCTTTAAAAAAAAGTGAAGTTTCATTAATGTTCAACATCGAAGATTATGGATCAAAGATTGGCTCTGAAAAAGAGGACGATGCTTCATGAAGCTTCGTTGTCCCGTCACAAATTAACCAAGCATTGTCCTAATATTTAAAGTACAGTAGGTGGCGCTCTTGTCATAAAAATATGTGAGGTTTAATTCCAAGAATAACTCAAAGATTGACTCTGAAAAGGCGGACGATGCTTCATGAAGCTTCATGAAGCTTCATCAGCCACTACTGAGAAGCTCATGAGACAATCAGGTAAACATCACCGGCAGCATCAAGTCTCGATCAAGTATCTTTTAGTACCGAAATTTGTCACGACAGACGAGGCATGTTTTAAAACTCGGTTCTACCGAAGCCTTTTGGTTCGGTGCCACAAAAGATCCAGAGTCCCCTACCCAGGCCCTCCTCACGAGGGGCCGCAGACTCCCAGATAAGTGAAGCCTCATCACTCTTGGACTTTGCTCCGGATTACCGTTTTTTTTTTTTTCCCAAGCACTCATTGTAACAGCTGGACTCCAGATCCCAGCCGCACTCCGTCGATGACAGATCCGGCCTTTTGTTTTTCCGAGGCTCTCACGGAGCAGCGGTACCTGTGTCGCTGGGGGCCCCGGCGACTGTGCGGTGAATCAGGGGGGGCGCTGAAAGCTGCTGGCAACAACCGACTCTTAACCCCCAGTCGTCTCGGGGCTCGGCGGTTTTAAACCGTTGTGTTTTCATCGGGCTTGTGTTGGTTCTCCTCAGCTGATAAAGCCATCAGTGCCGGGGGGGGGGGGGGCGAGGGGGGACCAGATGAAGACGTGATCTCCGCCGCCGTCCCTCGTTCAGCCGGTACTACGACCCAACACACCCGACTGGCTTCGGGATATACAGTATATCTCCTCCTCCTCCTCGGCTGCCTGGCGTTCTCTTGATACGACGGCATTTTCGCAACACAATCACCTTCCTTGCTGCCAATTCCGGGAGTGAAAATGACTCCAGGAATTATTCATCGTCCTGGAGGCGCGAGATCGCACTGCGACGCACATTAACTGTTGTACCGGCGTTTGTCAGCTTTGAGGAATTATAGTAATCTGTGGCTCTCTCTGATGAGAATAGATGTGGCTGCCGGTGAACCTGCAGATGTTATTGTCTTCCGTTCACTTCTTGGAGTGGAGAGAAGGTCGTTTTTGTTTATTCAGGTCATCCGGAGAAATCGTGGCTTGTAAATATGTGTCCGAGGGATGTGGCAGAGGTGTCGGGATTAGTCGGGATTCTGCACCCTTGGCTTGATGGTGAGCTGGAGTGGATTTTGGGATGCCAGGGGAGCCAGGTCCAGCACCTGTGCTTCCATATGGGCCACAAACCCACCTGCTGTAGTCGAGCATATATAATGGTCCAGACAAGGTCAGAAGAATCCAAGTGGTTCAAGGAACACATTTCGCCCGAGAAGCTTCTTCAGTTGAAGAACTATTGAAGGAGCTTCTCGGATGAGAGGCGACATGTCTTGCTAGAACTCTACATAGTCCAGTTGACTCAAGAAACACATTGGTGTTCTGAGGTCTGGTGAGGGTAGAAGAAACCCATCAGGGTGCTGAGGTCTGGTGAGGGTAGAAGAAACCCATCAGGGTGCTGAGGTCTGGTGAGGGTAGAAGAAACCCATCAGGGTGCTGAGGCCTGGTGAGGGTCTTAGAAACCCATTGGTGTGCTGAGGCCTGGTGAGGGTAGAAGAAACCCATCACGGTGGTGAGGCCTGGTAAGACTCGTAGAAACCCATCAGGGTGCTAAGGGCCAGGGGATGGTCTTTAACACCTGGAGAGGGTTGTTGTCCCTCACTGTCCAGCAAGGTGCGACCATCACATGATCCCAGTTGTCGATTCTTGGAGACGTTTCTGGAGAGAGGGCTCACTGCGTTTTAAGGAGCTACTTACAAGGAAAATTACAATGACCTACATGGATGAGAATCTTCATGGACAGGTTGTGTTAGATATGTATCTTCTGGAGTTCCTTCAAGAAAAAAACAACACACAAAGAAACATCAAGTTCTAGATTCAAACCTTCATTTGAGACCAGTGGATTTAGAAGATTTCTGTCATGAAGAGATAGTTTTAGGGCCCTATACAGAGCCTTGTGGGACCTCGGAAAGGCTCAGGTTATAGATCATATTCATGTCTTCATCCCATCCGAGGAGACAAAACCTTTCAGAGAATTAGGTCGAACAAAATGTGTATTTATCAAAGTGTCTGTTACAGAGAAAATGTTTGTTATTGTCTTTTCATTCTTCGAAGGTCAATCGTTCTAATATTCTTTATTTCCTAAACCCTACTACAGTTTTCATTCTCTTACTGGGGAAAACATTTTCTTCTATGGTGCGTTTGTTTTCTTGTGTGTAGGTGCATGTGTGTATTTGTGTGTGTATTAACGTATGTTTGTGTTTGTTAGTGTGTGAGTGTTTATTTGAGTGTGTGTATGTATGTTTGTTGTCGTGCATTTGTGTGTGTGTGTGTGTGTGTTTGTGTGTGTGTGTGTGTGTGTGTGTGTGTGTGTGTGTGTGCTAGAGCGTTTGTGTGTGCGCGCAGGTGTATCTGTGTGTGTGTGTGTGTTTTTGCACGAGTGTCTCTGTGTGTGTGTGTTTGTGTGAGTGCTTGTGTGAGTTTGAGCGAGTGTGTATGTTTGTTGTCTTGCATTTGTGTGTGTGCGTGCGAAAGTGTTTGTGTATATGTGCGTCGATGTTTTTGAGTGTGCATGTGTTTTTGCATGAGTGTGTCTTTGTATGCGCGTTTTTGTGTGTCTGTTTGTGTATGTGTGAGTGCTTGTATGCGTTTGAGTGAGAGTGTGTATATGTGTATAAATGTTTGTGTGTGTTCTTGTTTTTTTGAGTTTGCATGAGTGTTTGTGTGTGCGTTCGATTGAGTTTGTGTGTGCATTCATGATTGTTTTTTGTGTGTTTGTTTATGTGCCTGAGTGTTTGTGTTTGTGTGTGAGCGAGTGTTAAACCATGTAGTATAAAGTATTCATAAGGCTTCACGAAGCATTGCCCTATTTTTCGTAGCCACTAGATGTCACTCTTAACTGTATGATATTAAGCTTTTAAATAACTTTATTATCCTGATGAAACCAGACACTGAGAGCCAAGTGCGCCCCCTGCTGAGCGAAGAGCACGAGGTCAGTGCTTCACGAGGCTTCAACACCAGAGCAGGAATAATGACTAGAAAGTCATGAAATACTTCCACAGTCGATGGTTTTCTGGATGAATCCTGACATGAACTGTCTTCGGCGTTAAGCGGCTTTAAAACCTCTCCAGCTCAGCTTCCATCATCTCCACCACAACCTCGGAACTCACGCACTAAATCCCCCCTCGCAGATTACCCGACCACAGGTAGCTAGCTGACACAGCCGAGGAAAATCATTCGCGCCGGCGTTCCGTGTTGCACCGTGTTCTCATGAAACCCTAGAAGGCGCTTGATCTGCCGTCCTTGGCATATCCACGCGGCCTCACAACGGCATGTTATCCCCGCGGCCGCGGCTAATATCGTCTGTCGCTACAAGAGGAGACCTGCTCCGGCGCAGGAACAACTCAGCATCTGAAATTACACAGCAATTTATATGTCATCCGTAATCGCGCCGCATCCCCCGTCGTATCCCGTGACAGCCGTTCATTATCTCCGCCCTTGGTCTCGCAGTCCTACCTGGATCCTCCCGGCGCTCCCGGCCTTTGATATGGGAGTCGGACAAATATGCGCCGAAGGTGCTGATAAGTGGGGAGAAGACGCCGCCGCCGTGGTGAGGTAATGAGCCGTGTGATGGATTTAATAGCCAGACGAAGGAGCCGTTCTTTGAAACTCAACAGCTGTGGAAATACGGAAGATTAGCCCGGAGGAGTCGAGTGTTACGTGAGAGTTTGTCAAACATCCAGACGTTGGAGGACATTAGCAACAGATGACAAACGGTTTTTCGATATTCAATGTCAGGTTTGATCCATGAACATGGAGTACAGTGTACAGTGGTCAAGAAGGACGGACTGAGTTGAAGAGAAAATGCTGGTTGAGTGAAATATGCAAAAGTCAGAGACACAACTTGCATGATTCATGGGCCTTGGCAAAGCAGAGACGTCTTCGAATGGATCTTTTATTAGTATGAATATTCAGGTAAACGCCTCTAGTCATTTGTGCATGTATGATTGGTCAGATACTCGAAACATTTGTCTTCTAAGATGGCCGTCTCACGTGGTGGTTGTGGAAATTTACCGCAGCTGATGTCTTCTAGAGAGAATCTGTTTATCAGTTGACTTACGCAGATGTCTGTCCTTGTCCTTCACCATCGACAGATTGTTTTGTCTTTCTCAGTGTGAGTGTAGGTTTGACCTGACGAATAGCTGAGCAAGTGGATTCTAAAGAGAGCCAATGATTATTTAATATGAATTAAATAGGAAAGATTATTGATTATTTGAAATGTGTGTTAAATCTAGATGATGGATTACAGTAAAGGTGTCATATCCTTACACCTCGCTGTATCACGCTTCCTTTCATTCGCTGATTTTATTTTTGGGGTGTGTGTCTTGAGCCCGATTCTCACGGGATAAGTATTACCTGTGGACCAAAGGCGACTTGTAATCATTGCGGAGAATGTCGGAGATTTAATCCTGTGCGAATGTGCCATGTCTGTGATTTGTTATGTAATATATCTGCTGAAATAACCGACTGGATTTCGCCAACACAAGCGTCGAGGTATGACTGGCGTCGTTGCCTGAAGTAGAAACGGATGCGACGACGTATCCGGGCGTAATTTCAGTAAAACAGATTATTTTACAGACGTCGTTTATCTCGTGTGAATGTACTTGAAATAACACAGAGGTGGTGATTTATAAATCACATGTGAAACTAATCAGGTGCAAACAGAGTTTTGGATTAAAGCGGATAATTTACTACATCGTGGGATTACTAGAAGCTCTATGTATATAGTTTTTTTTATTTATTATTCAATCAAAAAATGTACTTTCAATAAAAAAAAAAAAAGGTTTTATCCAAGTAACTTTTTTTGGATTGAAAATATATTATTTGAAGTTAATTTACACACATATATATATATATATATATATATATATATATATATATATATATATATATATATATATATATATATATATATATATATATACATGTTTAATTTTCTTTAGTTGAAGTCACTTTTTTATTGAAGTACATTTTTATTTTAACTTTAAAAAAATTTGAATTAACTTTTTTATATATTTTCTTTTAATTGATGTAAACCTTTTCTTTGAAAATGTTTTTTTTTTTACTTACGTTTTTTTATTGGAGCAACAAGATTTTTTTTTTCGAATATATATATATCTTTATTTGAAGTTTTTACTCAATTTATCTTAAAGTTCAACTAATGTGTTAATTAGTGTTAATTGGTCGAGGTTTGTCACCGCACGTCATCAATCCGTGAAGTCTTCACCTCCAAGGTTTTTGTTATATAAACAAAGCAGGGCGTGATTACAGCTGGAGGAGGGTTGGAGCCATTATTGTGTCATAATGGACTCCGCTCTCGTAACCTCTTGTTCGCCCAGATTTCAGATCAACTTTATAAAGTAATTCGTACAAAACATGGTGTTGATGAGGAACTTACTGCATCTTGGAGAGGAAGTTAAAGACCTCTAATTAGAAGTGTAACTGTATAGTTGACATCCATATTCTCCGTCCCTTATCTTAAACACCAACATCTTTAAAGCTCACACGGAGCCAGGGCCTCGAGTCACATACGACCTGCACAAACGGACGCTTCACTCATAGACGCTTCACTCATGACCACAGTTCGGTCTGCGGTTCTCGCGGAGAATCCGATCTTTTGAAATTCTCTTGAAAAACAATATCGTAATATTTCTGCACCGCAAATCTCTTAATTGAACAAAACCTCAGCAGCGGAAACCGAGTGGAAACGTAAACTTTGCAAACCAATACAGATGTTAAGAACCAGTTGAATATAAACATTTTTATTACGTCTCGCCCTCTTATAGGAACGGCAAAGACAGAACATGCAGTGGATCACTGAGTTAAAATGTTTAACATGACGGAGGGTCAAGATTTTTGAAGTCAAAAGTGCCACATATGGTTGGAAAGTTTTATAACTTCAATTATACAAAGATTTTTTATCAATACCTGCTTTAATTTTCATTAGTTTCCACCTTTTATTTTAAAATAATCGTAATACCTGTTCAGTATTCTTTGTGATTTCCTATAAATATAAAGAACTATCTAACTTAGCAGCTAGCCTAGCAGCTAGCCTAGCAGCTAGCCTAGCAGCTAGCCTAGCAGCTAAGCCTAGCAGCTAGCCTAGCGACGTCCTCTAAAAACAATCTTAAAATAAAGACGTATTTTTAAGTTCGTAGGATATAAATAAAAACTGTTAATAGACTTTTTCTAAAACATCAAAATAAGGGTTAGTGTCTCAATGAAAGTCACTTTCTAAGTAATGGAAAGCAGGCTGATTGACAGATGATGATGATCTAGGAAATGTTTTCTACTGATTACATATAAAAAAAACTGTTAAGCAAGGAAATAACCAAAGCTATAGTTGCAAAGAGTTGTCAGATTATTGAGAAAGAAAACTAAGGTTTATATTTTGAAACAATTGATGTTTTTTCTGCTCGTGTATTTATTAAAAAATAATTTTCTGCGCCATCATTGCAGTGGTTGCTCTGAAGGGAAATGAAAGGGTTCACTGTTAACTTGTCTTCAGCGTCTCTGTGGAAAGAAGAATTAATCTCCACATCATCACATCTGTTCACTCTCGGCTCAACATCTGACATCAGCGTGTGGCCGTGACTGATTCAACTGCAAATGAGATTATTGTCATGGCTCGTAAAGTGACGCACACACACACACACACACACACACACACACACACACACACACACACACACACACACACACACACACACACACACACACACACACACACACACACACACACACACACACACACACACCCCTGCACACACACACACACACACACACACACACACACACACACACACACACACACACACACACACCCCTGCACACACACACACACACACACACGCACACACACACACACACCCCTGCACACACACACACACACACACACACACACACACACACACACACCCCCACACACACACACACACACACACACATGCACACACACACACCCCCACGCACACACGCACACACACACACCCCCACGCACACACACACAGACACACAAATGCATACACACACACACGCGCACACACACACACACACACACACACACACGCACACACACGCACACACACACGCACGCACACACCTGTATTGCTACACACACGCACACATAGACACACACACACATAGACATAGACACGTACACACCTGTACACTTACACACACATGCACACACCTGTATTGCTACACACACGCAGAGATGGACACACAAGTACACATAGACACACACACACATAGACATAGACACGCACACACCTGTACACTTACACACACATGCACACACCTGTATTGCTACACACACGCAGAGATGGACACACAAGTACACATAGACACACACACACATAGACATAGACACGTACACACCTGTACACTTACACACACATGCACACACCTGTATTGCTACACACACGCAGAGATGGACACACAAGTACACATAGACACACACACACATAGACATAGACACGTACACACCTGTACACTTACACACACATGCACACACCTGTATTGCTACACACACGCACACATAGACACACACACACATAGACATAGACACGTACACACCTGTACGCTTACACACACATGCACACACCTGTATTGCTACACACACGCAGAGATGGACACACAAGTTCACATAGACACACACACACATAGACATAGACACGCACACACCTGTACACTTACACACACGCACACACCTGTATTGCTACACACACGCAGAGATGGACACACAAGTACACATAGACACACACACACATAGACATAGACACGTACACACCTGTACACTTACACACACATGCACACACCTGTATTGCTACACACACGCAGCGATGGACACACAAGTACACATAGACACACACACACATAGACATAGACACGCACACACCTGTACACTTACACACACATGCACACACATGCCCAAATACACGCACACACCTAAACACACACACAGGCACACCTTACAACAAAGACACAAGCACACCTGAACAATCATACACACATATGCACAAACACACACTAACAAACACATATACGCACAAACAGAAGCTTTTTCATTGAATCATGATCTTGTTATAAAATATTTTTGTTTGATTCAAACAGTTTTTCTTCAAAATGTGTATGTTATGTTATGTTATGATACGGTTCATTCATTTTGCAAAGAAGGCCGAAATAAATCTGCTCAAGGGCCGCAAATGGCCCCCGGGCCACACTTGCCTGGTTTAGGGAGGGGAAAATTGTAAAAGCAGAATTTGAAAAAAACCTTTATTAGAATATTTGCTGGTTAATATACTGACATCATCTAAACACTGTAATTAATTAAAAAAGGTTAATATTTTCTATTTTTTTTTTACGCTCAAAAAAACGTTTATTTATCTATATTTATGTATAAAAAGTTACATTTAAACACTTGTAAACTATATATACGACGTATAAAGTCTTGTCACAGAGTAACTGTGACGCATTGAGAGTTGATTTGCTTTTCTGTTGCCAGTGAATCCTTTTCTGATTTACTTTTGAACATTTGTTTTTGTGCTTTTATTATTTGAAACAATCATGTCATGGACTCGCCACTTCCTGGTTTGGGAAAGAGAACCAGATGTTCGTTCTCCACATGAGGTGGTTTTTTTTGGGTCAATTTTATGACGTGTTACGGCTTTTTGGTTATTTTCAGTCGCGCTAGAAGATGCTAAAGATGCTAAAGATGCTACAGATGCTAAAGATGCTAAAGATCCAGGCTTCTTTGCTGAAGCTGCTGCCCCCGCGACACATCCCTGGACAAGCTTAACAATCATGAGGGAAACTTTGCCAAATGAATCACAAACATTTAAAAAACTCTATTAGAAAAGTCATCATGACCTTGACTTTGAACTTGTTAAACAAAAAAAAACTAGTTTTTTTAAAAACGCAATAAAAGCCAAAAGTTTTCTTCGCCTGAATATAAACTTCTCACCGACACGAGGCGAATATTTCCCGAGGAATCGTCCGCACGCCGAGAGAACTTGAGCATAAACCGGCGAACGGTTTGATGGATCCCCCGGGGGTCTCGCGCTCCTCTTCGGGCCCAGCATCTGGACCACATCTGGTCCTCGTCATCAGGCCCGCGAGGCGAGGCGTGAAGCGGCCCTCGGACCCGAGCCCTCCGCCGAGGAAACCGAGGAGAGAAAAAGGTGCGACACCAGATCTCACCTCATTCTGATCCAGGATCATCTGGACCTGCTGATGGAACACAGATCCCGGGGCTCGTGTCTGGATCACAGACCCCGGGTCTGGAAGTGACAGTTTAAGTTTGACCTTGTCGCGGGTTTTTTTTATTTTATTTTTATTGCTCTGAACGCACGTCGACGGCCTGTTTCAATAAAGGCTCGTCATAAAGTTTCAGCGACGAAAAGTTTTAGGTTTTTCGTTTTTTTCTGATTTTTATCGCCGGTTCGACTCGAGGGAAAAATAACTTTTGTTTGCACACACACACACACACACACACACACACACACACACACACACACACACACACACACACACACACACACACACACACACACACACACACACACACACACACACACACACACACAAACACACACACACACACACACACACACACACACACACACACAAACACACACACACACACACACACACACACACACACACACGCACATAGACACACACGCACATAGACACACACGTACGCACATAGACATAGACACGAACACACACACACACACACCTGTATTGCTACAAACACGCACACATAGACACACACACACATAGACATAGACACGTACACACCTGTACACTTACACACACATGCACACACCTGTATTGCTACACACACGCAGAGATGGACACACAAGTACACATAGACACACACACACATAGACATAGACACGTACACACCTGTACACTTACACACACATGCACACACCTGTATTGCTACACACACGCAGAGATGGACACACAGGTACACATAGACACACACACACATAGACATAGACACGTACACACCTGTACACTTACACACACATGCACACACCTGTATTGCTACACACACGCAGAGATGGACACACAAGTACACATAGACACACACACACATAGACATAGACACGCACACACCTGTACACTTACACACACATGCACACACCTGTATTGCTACACACACGCAGAGATGGACACACAAGTACACATAGACACACACACACATAGACATACACACGTACACACCTGTACACTTACACAAACATGCACACACCTGTATTGCTACACACACGCAGAGATGGACACACAAGTACACATAGACACACACACAAAAATAACTTTTGTTTGCTAAACATTTTTGACTCAGAATATTGAGATTAATCGATATAAACGAAGCGACAAGAAAAGTTTCCATGACTTTTTTTGTTGCACAAATAATCAAGTGGAGTCTGTTTAGCATCAAGACTGTTGTTCGCACGAAAGTGTTTTCGTGGCGCGAGGAGGTTTTTAAGAGACGTTGCTAAACCGTTTGACATCCTCTTGTAGTCGAGTCTCGTCCGGGTCTACGGCGGGTTCAGGCTGGACCTGCACCGACGGGGGAACTCTGACCGGACCTGCGTAAATCTTGAATTCCACATCTTCTTCCCATTAGTTTCGAGCCGTTTCACACTCGCAGTGTTTCTGGTGCCTGGAGTGAAGCTAAACGAACAAAGATGGACGTTGATGTGAGCGAAGTCTGTTTTTATGCTTTTTTTGAAGCAATAACTCAACTTTAAACACTATTTTTTGGTGTTTAAGGAACAACTCAAGTGTTGATTTAAGTGAGTCTTAAATATATGTTGTGACTCTATTGTATCATCAGTGTCTGTTACTCTCTTTTCATTGAAATATTTACATGAGAAAATGATCTTAAGCCCCGCCCACTGTAAACTTTTTTTTTTTCTGGAGATTAAATCTTGTTTACCATAAGAACACCCACTCTGCTGTGATTGGTCAAATATATATATATATTTTCATTATTTTTTGTGTCTGTGCACGTCATCAATCCAGTTAGTCTCCACCTCCAAGGGATTCGTTGTATAAACAAAGCGGGGTGTGATTACAGCTGGCTGGAGGATGAGTGAACCCATTATTAAGTCATAATGGAGTCTGCTCTCGTAACCTCTCGTTCGCCCAGATTGTGGTTTGTTCATGTTAGTGTATATTTAAGAATTTATTTATTGAAAGTTTGAATTTGTTTTTATTAAATAATTTAATTCTGAGCTTTATATATTAAACAGGTTTTTATTTATTTTTATAATAAAACAAATTTTTGAACTACGTCAAACTTATTGTTAACAACTTGTTTGTTTTATTGTGTTGTTCTTATCCTCCTTCTCTTGATCTTATTGTATTGTGTGACTTTATTGTTGGTTTCTGTGACACGACCTTGATTCTCCTGAAAGGCAATTTTAAATTAAATTGATTTTTTTTTATTATTATTAATCTGTGAACACATTTGTTCTCATCTCGGCAGAAACTCTATTTTCAATATTATTTATATTTTCAATATGTCCATTTATAACAAAAACAACCACATTTGACCAGTGATATTATTATTATTATTATTTAAACAAGGAAACTACTAAAATAAACTATTTAATTAATCAAACAAAACTTTTGTTTTATACATAGAGTTTGATATTCGAATTCCACTAATTTAAAAAATCAATATAAAAAACTTAAAATAAACAAATACTAAAGACTAAATGTTCTTTATTCGTAGCTTGTTTGAATTCATAATTGTGCTGCCCACTGCTTCTGCTTCGTCACATGATCATCTTCGCGTCACATGATTGGCCGAATTGCCTTTTTCAATAAAACAGCAATATTTCAATAAAAAAAAATCCAAGTTTCTCATTTTGAAATGTTAAATTCAGTGATAAACTTCCATAACTCTACTGTTTGTATGTTTGTTTTTTAACAGTCGTGTTCTTTACTTGTCGGACGAACTTCAAACTTCCATCCGGACGTTTCTTCGCCCAGAAGCGACTCTCGTCTCTGTTATCTTATCACGTCGACAGTGTGTTTGACTCTCGCTACGACTTCCTCTCAGTCATAATAGACCGCAGGGCGAGCGCAGCAGGTTCTGAAGGTTAACCCCGATAATCAAACCCGGCTGGGGGGTGTCGGGGGGTCGAACCTCCAGACTCACCGCTGCCTGAGAGAAACATGGAGGAACTGAACTTTCACTTGTGTTTCTTCACCAACATCTGCGGCTTCAATCATCGTACAGTAACTTTTAATTGGGCTTTAATTCTGCTTACGTCAGCACTTTTTCATCCTCTCGTCCCCGACACGAGATATTCCGGGGTCAGAGGTCACGTCTCGGCAGAGCTGCACAATTTAAGAATATTCGGCTGCGGAGCTCAGGTTGACTTGACCTTCGACCTCCTTCAACAATATTGTTTTAATTTGAGCCAAGAAACCCGACGTGTTGGAATGAACGCGGTAGAAATATAATAATATAATAATAATCATTTTGCTGAGTCATAATTTGCAGGATTTCTACGGTAAAATGATGACTCAGCATTTTGATGGATAAATAAGATTTGTGATTTTGACTCAACGACACGAATGATTGTCAAAGATTCGCAGAGTTTTTATTGTCATTTCACTCACATGGAGTGAGGACTCGTTTATAAACAAAACTATAATGATGATAATTTAATTATAATAATAATAAAAGTACCGGTAAGTGTCTATTATTAACATGATGTTGTGGTTAATAATATTATTGTTCAAAGAACAAAGATAATGCTAATAATGTGCATTAAAACAGCTCAGAAACACAATAAACTACATTTCATACATTTTTTTATGTAGATTTAAGTTGCAAAAGATTAAAAATACAAAATTAAAAACTGCCGTTTTTAATAATAAAAAAATGTAAATAAACACAAAATCTGCTTAAACCAACTTAATAAAAAAAGAAGCTTCCTAAAATGTGAGATTTGTCTCTTTATTGTTAAATAATGTGCTTCAATCAAAAAAGAAAATTCTAAATTTCACAAAGTTTGAAAAACCTTATTTTTTTAAATTAATTGACAGAGGCAAACATAGTAAAAAAGAAGTAATTGATAATTAACTACTATTTTATTCTGCTTGGGCCCTTTTATGAGAAGGATAATTGTATGTTACAATTGTATGTAGTGTTTCAATTAAAAAAACAAAGGAAAAAATATATATACAGTATATATATCAATCGTTTTTAAAATGTTTTTTAGTGATGTGAAAAAGTTCCAATATCTGTTTTTTTATTTAAAATATATATTAAATTTATATAAATATAATTATTTTTATCAACACTACATTTTTTTGTATTCAAAATAATATATATATATATATTTTTCAATTGAATCATAAATAAATCTAATAGTTTCCATGCATGCATTCCAGGACCAAGAGGTTCCACTGACCTCTTAGTATTTATTTGTTTTTTGTTAATCTTCCGTCGTCGGTGTTTGTCATTAATGAAGTAACACCTGAGTCTCAGTTACTGGTATGTTTGTGCTGCGGTTGCTTTTACAACAAAAGTCAAGGTGGCGCTCTTGAGTTTAAAACTCATAAGTCTTGATACGACCACACTAAAAAAGAAAATGTAATCCTGTCGCCCTAAATAACATTAAAAATCTACTGAATTTGCTCATTTTTAGTTACATTTTTGATTAAAAGTTTGTATTTTTAGACTACGTACAAGTTTTTTTATTTCTTCTGTTGACGTATTTGTTTTTATCTCGGCAGAAACATGAATTTTCATCATTATCAAATATGTTAAATTATAACTAATACAGTGAGGCAAAAAAGTATTTAGTCAGCCACCGATTGTGCAAGTTCTCCCACTTAAAATGATGACAGAGGTCTGTAATATTCATCATAGGTTCACTTCAACTGGGAGAGACAGAATTAGTTGAACTTTAAGATAAATTGAGTAAAAACTTGCTTCAAATAAAGATATATATATATTCGAAAAAAAAATATTGTTGCTCCAATAAAAAAAGGTAAGTAAAAAAAAAAACATTTTCAGAGAAAAAGTTTACATCAATTAAAAGAAAAGTTTTAAACATGTACTTCAATTTAAAGAAAATATATAAAAAAGTTAATTCAAATTTGTTAAAATAAAAATGTACTTCAATAAAAAAGTGACTTCAACTAAAGAAAATTAAACATGTATATATATACTGTACATCATGTCATATTATTCTCATTCTATTCTTATTACCACCATATTATTAAAATAACAATTATATAGAGAAATATTTGTATATATATTTTATTTTTACTAAATCTATTGAATCCACTTGTAGCTCGAATTATTTCAATGTTGTTTTTTTTTTAAATATTGCGTCATCCTTGAGTCTCACGAAGTATAATTTCCCAACATTGGTGTAGCTCTGCCTCGCCTTCCTCCGCCAGCGTGTGGTTGGACGACAGGCTTGGGTGTGACGTCCTCCTGTCACGTCCTGATGAGGTGTTGTCCAGAGATGTGCAGGAAAACTTCTCTTTTTTTCTTCTTCTTCTTCTTCCCCCTGTTTTGATTTCCCCAGATACAAACACCCGCTGGTGTGCGAGCAGAGACCGATGCTCTCACATCTGGAAGCTCTGACGAGGAGCTCATGCACGTCCAGCTGTCCTCGTGGAAGGACTTCATCTTTTAAAGAATAGTTCTTTTCAAACATGTCAGAGTCCTTGAAGAGGGGGGGCTTTGAGTGGCAGAAAAGTGTGCTGATGAGAGAGACGCCAGGAATGCACCGTCGTGTACGTTGGTGGTCTTTAACAGTTTACAGGCAGGCGATGAGGTTTTTTTTCTTCTTCTTCTCCCGTCACGCCTGGCGTCCTCCACCCGTTTATTTAACATTCCCTCGTACGACGTGTTCTCCACCTCAAGCCCGGGTCCATTTCAAACAGACCCGGATTAGCCGTGTTTGCAAGACTCGCCCGACATTATTTATGTTGCAAAACAAACTTGCTTTTAAAGACGAGAGAGACTTTCCGAGGGGTCGGGCTGATGGGTGGTTGGGGGTTCAGGAGCAGGAGGGGGGGGTTCAAATGGAAACTAATCCGGTGTGAAATGGGCCTGGAGGCCCGGCCCGTTGAATGCACCCAGAAGAAAAACATATCACCCACACAGCCCAGGATCTGATGTCATTCAATCCGACTGTGTTGTTCACTGAAGTCGCTGTCGCTCGAACCTACTGTCGCCCTATTATTTAGGGGGTCGTGATCGTACCCCCCACACCACCACCCCCCCACCTTCATGAGTTATTCAGCCACTTGTTGCGAGGAGAGGAACAACTTGCGATGAGTTCTGGTTAAAAGACCTGTCAACGGCGCCCACGCACTCCCGAGCGGCGCCCCCCTCTGGTGACTTAATCCCGCTTCTCTTTGTGTTTCTGTGCAACTTTTCTTAGAAATGTGTGTCTCTTGATCTCTCGCTCCGACATAAAAGAAGAGTTTTTCGTTCGGCTGATCCTCCTGTGACTCTGAACGAGGTCATCTCGGGGCAGAGAAGTGTCTTCATGTGTCAAAGTGACTCGACTGAAGTCGCTTCTGCAGCTTCTCGTGTCGTAGACGAAGAGTTTCACACTCGCACACGACGACGACGGGAAGATTCATGTCTCCATGTGACACCGTTAAGTGTGCGGTCTGGACTGACATTTGTGTTTCTGTGAGAAAATGAAAATGATAATTTAGGGAAAAACCCTCATCTTTAAATTTTGAAATTTGTTTTGAATGTTGTATCAGTGGGATTTACTTTTCCATGTCTTTTTATGTTTGAATGGATGGATGGATGCTAGCATTGATAGTAGGATGCATGGATGGATGGATGGATGGATGGATGGATGGATGGATGGATGGATGGATGGATGGATGGATGGATGGATGGATGGATGGATGGATGGATGGATGGATGGATGGATGGATGGATGGATGGATGGATGGATGGATGGAAGCATTGATAGTAGGGTGGATGGATGGTAGCAAATTGAAGGATGGATGGATGGATGGATGGATGGATGGATGGATGGATGGATGGATGGATGGATGGATGGATGGATGGATGGATGGATGGATGGATGGATGGATGGATGGATGGATGGATGGATGGATGGATGGATGGATGGATGGATGGATGGATGGATGGATGGATGGATGGATGGAAGCATTGATAGTAGGGTGGATGGATGGTAGCAAATTGAAGGATGGATGGATGGATGGATGGATGGATGGATGGATGGATGGATGGATGGATGGATGGATGGATGGATGGATGGATGGATGGATGGTAGCATTGACAGTAGGGTGGGTGGATGGATGGATGGATGGATGGATGGATGGATGGATGGATGGATGGATGGATGGATGGATGGATGGATGGATGGATGGATGGATGGATGGATGGATGGATGGATGGATGGATGGAAGCATTGATAGTAGGGTGGATGGATGGTAGCAAATTGAAGGATGGATGGATGGATGGATGGATGGATGGATGGATGGATGGATGGATGGATGGATGGATGGTAGCATTGACAGTAGGGTGGGTGGATGGGTGGGTGGATGGATGGATGGATGGATGGATGGATGGATGGATGGATGGATGGATGGATGGATGGATGGATGGATGGATGGATGGATGGATGGATGGATGGATGGATGGATGGATGGATGGATGGATGGATGGATGGGTGGATGGATGGATGGATGGATGGACTGTAACATTGATAGTATGGTGGATGAAGGGATAGACAGTAGCATTAATAGCAGCATGAATGGATAGTAGGATGTATCGATGGTAGTATGGTAGTACGTTAGATGGATGGATGGTGGCATTGATAGAAAGACAGACAGACAGACGGACAGACAGACAGACAGACAGACAGACAGACAGACGGACAGACAGACAGACGGACAGTCAGGCAGACAGACAGACAGGCGGACGGACGGACGGACGGACGGACGGACGGACGGACGGACGGACGGACAGACAGACAGACAGACAGACAGACAGACAGACAGACAGACAGACAGACAGACAGACAGACAGACTATCATCATCTGTTCTCATTCAAGAGCAGGATTTAGTCCAAGATGAAGTGATTTATATCTGCTCGTGTCTTTTCCAAGTCAAAGAATCCTGAACTCTTATTGATCTCTTCGTTCCACTGATTGATTTATAGACTGTTTCTTAGAACATCAAGACAGAAGAAAATAAACCATTGATGCAACTTTAACTTTAATTTAATCTTTTAAAAAACTCCACGACCTCCTTTTTGTTCAATCAGGTTGAAAACTTCAGAGAATAATGGAAAAAATAAAAGTGTCCGTCAAACGTCTGAAAACGACCTGGACTCTTAATTAATTCACCATATGAACGTTTTCACCCGACAGGTTTGTTAATAAAAACTTGAATTACGAGCCACACATGACATACTGTTCACTTCCTGCTGCAGAGTGATGTCGAAATAATTAGGAATCCACTTTAGCTCCTGTAACTGAGGAGACCTGGAACTCACATCGGTTCGACTGAACCTGGTGACATCAGCGCTGAGATCACACTGTTAATCCTCATGATCGCTTCAAACATGAGACGTGAACGTCTCGTTCTCGCTGCTGAAACGACTGAATCGTTGATACGTCTTCTACTCGACACGTTGTCATGCAAATGGATCTTTAATGGAGATGAAAAAATATAAAAAAAACACTTTCGGTAAATTGTCACGTTTGTACGACGGCGGCGTCTCTCGTGACAGTTTCATGTCAGCGTGAAAATAGCAGTGATTTTCCTGAGATGCTTTAAAAGCATTTGAGACTCCATTGGAAGTCTGGTGTGAAACGCTTGGTCGTTATAGCTGAATTAGTAGTAATAATGGGGTAATGACGCTTGGTCGTTATAGCTGAATTAGTAGTAATAATGGGGTAATGAGGCCTCATGAAATAGCTGATGAGGTATCATGAAACAGTGTCGTTTCTAAAGGCCACTAGATGGCACTCTGATCTTCCTCTCTCTTTGCACTTGATAATCTACTGACTCCTTTAAGAAACATCTTAAGACGTTTCTATTTGTTCAGGCTTTTCCTTGATTTTCTGGAACTCCTGTTGTGTTATCAGTTTTATCTTGATCTTTAAAGTATATACTTTATTGAATATTGTTTTGATTGTTTAAGCGCTTTGTGACCCTGGTCTGGAAAAGCACTATATAAATAAAAATTACTTACTTACTTACTCTCTACTTTGGCTCTAATCCACAAATTCAATCAAACCTGGCATCATCTTCAAACATAGAGGGCCCTCTAGTGGCCTCTCAAAATAAAGACACTGTATCATGATACATTTTGATTGTCTGGTGAAGCTTCATGAAACAGTGTCATGTTGTTTAGAGGTCAGTAGGTGGCGCCATCAGTTTAAAAATGATGAACAGTTGTTCACACCAAGTAAAATAGTGCAGAGACGCCATCTAGTGGACTCTGAAAATAATGACACTGTTTCATGAAGCTTCATCAGATCATCAGTAATGATACAGAGTCTTCAAACCAAGACTAACCATTTTTTTTAATAATATGTTGGTGCCAGAAACGATTGTCGTAATCCTCGTCCAAAGATGTTTCTTTTCACATTTTGTGTTGTGTTTTAACAATAGTGATACGATGAAGAAGCTTCATGAAGCTTCTATTTATAAATACCTGAGCTCACTACTATTTAAAACTCTTTGAAACTAATGTGACATCATTTTATTCAAAAAGATTAAATTAAGTGAAACCTCGTAGTGTGTTAGTGTTAGGAGTCTACCATGAGGCTTCATGAAGCTTCATCAGCTAGCGATGTGCTGGTGAAGCTTCATGAAACAGTGTCATGTTGTTCAGAGGTCAGTTTAAAAATGATGTTTCATTAGAACAGTTGTTCAAAACAAAGGAAAAATAATACAGAGACGCCATCTAGTGGACTCTGAACATAATGACACTGTTTCATGAAGCTTCATCAGACCATCACAATCTGTCAGTATTATTTGTAAGGTAAATTATTTTCATCACACTAGTAGATGTTCCTCTTGCTGTAAAATATTTGGCTTCGAACGAATATTAAAATGTAACTTCACTTCATGTTAGAACCAAGATCTCTACCATGAGGCTTCATGAAGCTTCATCAGCCCATCACAATCTGTCAGTATTTAATATTTGGCTAAATCTTATTTTTTATGTGTTTTGGATGGATTGCTATTGCCACACATTAAGAAACCAGTACAGCCTTGATTTCTTCGTTTAGAAATTACAACTAAAAACATTTACACTTTTACAAAAATAAACAAGTTGATTAATTTGATTGAGTTATTTCAAGGATTGTTTGATAAATTGATTGCTTAAGATCGTTTTCCATTGATCTCTCACTATTTCAGTTTATTTGCATTAATTTGTTCCAGTGTTGATAAACGTTTCGTTCAAAAGTCTCTTCTAATCCCTGCAGGGCCGAACCCTCAAGCAGGGGCACCAAACTGAAGTCGTGGTAACCCTGTTCACAGTAGCTCCAGGAAAACTCCCCGGTCCCACCGTGTCCCACTTACTGCGGCAGAATGTCCCTCCAGACCCTCATTAGCGGGGCAGCGATGACTGAGACTGAGTGGTGGTGGTGTGATGGAGGTCCGCTGGGGGCCCATAAAGGGTTACCATGCCAGCCGGCTGATCAGGAGAGGGCAGCTGACATGAAAGAGCGCTGCAGTGGACGGCTGCAAAGAGCCTCACCCGCGGCCCTTTTAGCCCGGATCCGGTGTCGCCGCTGCATGCCCACGTTTATATAGCATCAGGCAACAAGTTGTGAGGAAACTCGATCCGGGGGGCTAGAGGTTGTGGGTTGGCTTTCCTCACACTCCTGGCAGGACCCCCGCCGTCAGATACTACCGGGGCTGTGCGGTACCTCTCGGGTGGTGCCCCCATCCCACCCCCCATCTCGCCCTTCTTCGACTTCCTCTCCAGTTTCACACACGCCGACAGTAAAGCCTTCTGATGACAGCGCCGTCCTGGCAGCGCCGAGGATTGTCTGACGTAGACTCGCCCGAGGGCGACGGAATGCCGAGCGGCGAGGAAGGACAGCGTCGCTCCCGACAGACGTCTCTGCATGAAAGCCGATCCTCCGAGTTCTGAGTCCCGGTGTCGGTGCGACCCACACCAGGATCAAAGTCGGTTCGTCTCCTCAGATGATATTCCTCGCGCTTTTGTCCGAGCTCCATAACTCGTCTTTTTATTGTCCGTCTTTTGGGAATGATGCGAGTGAAAGGTCAGATCTGAAAAACACCTGACAAATTAGGTTCGGTTGAAGAGTTTTTACGGCCAAAATAGTTTTCTTTTAAGTGCCTGATGGGATTTGAACCAGCAACCTTCAACACACAGTCAAGTTTTTTTCTTCCAAATAAGGCCCAATAATAAGAACCAATTGAGCCAAAATAAAGTTACCGGACCTCAGAGAAAAGAGAAAATCAAAATCACCAAATATTTTCTGTTGTAGTGATTATCAGTGTCTAAAAGGGGTTTTGTTTTGAAAAAATGTATTTTTATTTATTCGAAAATTTCTTAAATTCCAATATTAAAAAATTCGAAGACAATTTTTTTAATATTGTATTTAAAAGGCTCCAAATTGTTTGATTTTGAATAAAAAAAAGGCTACGAATTAAAAAGTGATTAATTATTGAAATTAAAATATGACAAATTAAACCTTTCAATAATTTAAATATTAAATTCAACCGTTCAATATTCTGATGGCACTGATATACTTCCATATACCGTTTTTTATTTTATTTTAATGTTTTAATCTAAAGGCCGGTCTGGAAGTGCAAACAAATGTGGTGTAAAACAATGAATTTATAATTAATATAATTATGTTACTATTTGAGTTCAACATTCAATCTGTTCTAATTATTGAATGAATTATTATTATTATTATTATTATTATTATTATTATTATTATTATTATTATTATTATCATTATTATTATTATTATTATTATTATTATTATTATTATTATTATTATTATTATTATTATTATTATTATTATTATTATTATTATTATTCTGCTTCTACATACAATAAAAACAGTTAAAACAACCAATCATTTTCCTAAATAAACATAGGAAAATGATGTCACAACACGATCTGGAGCTTATAATCCATGTGTTTGTGTCTTCTCGCCTGGACTACTGGATTCTGATTCTGACTATTGTAACAGTTTATTTCAGTGTCTTAACAAGAAGGATCTGTCTCGTCTGCAGATAATAAAAAACTCTGCAGCGAGAATTCTGAGCCGCTCTAGTAGAAGAACTCACATTTCTCCGATCCTTAAAACTCTTCACTGGCTGCCAGTTTCTTTAAGGATCAACTTTAAAATTCTGGTTCTTACTTTCAGATCTATTCATGGTCAGACCTTCCATCAGTGATCTGATCCAGCCTTACACCCCAGCTCGGGCTCTGAGGTCTGTGGATCAGAATCTACTGATGGTTCCTGAACACGGTTCAGGACCAGAGGAGAGAAATCCTTCCAGACTGTTGCTCCTAAGCTTTGGAACGATCTTCCTCTGTGTTTGATGATCTACTGACTCCTTCAAGAAACATCTTAAGACATTTTTATTTGTGCTTTGTCTTAATTATCTAATTATCTTAATTATTGTTACTGTGTTGTCTTGGCCTCGGTATTTTCAAATGTGTATATCTTTCTGTTGTTCTAGCGCCTTGTGACCATGGTCTCCAAAAGCTTTACAAATAACTATTACTTACTTATTTTTTTTAAAATTATTGCTTATAAGAATGCAAAATATTAACACAATTAATACAACACAATTCTCTCAAATTTTGAAGAAAATGTTTTCCTTGTGTCCCTCAAAATGGAAAATAAAGTGCATTTACTATATGTCTATAAACTATAAATATTGATATATTTGAAAATACAAAAACATAAAATAGATTCATCTGAATATAAATAACCATTTATTAAATAACTAATGACTAACTATGGATATGTTCATATGCATGTGATCCAGAGTTTTGTACTGTTTCAAATTTGTACTACTGTATATTCCAAATTCTTGAGAAATAAAAAAAGTATTTTTAACAAATCAAGCAAAAATAGAAGATCTAGATTTTCTTTTACATCTTTTTATGCCAATTGTCTGTTTAAAAAACTCAGATAAGATTAAATTAAAGACCCATGTGTTGTTCTTTTTAGTGGAGACAAAGAAAAGTACAACCTGATGTACCTTCTGAACATAATCCTTCATATTCCTGGGACGACAGATTTATATCTCCAGGTCCTAAAGAGAACTTCCAGCTGCCGTACACTTAATTCCCTACAAACCGACTCGATAGTAAATGATTGATCGACTCGTTAAATCTGACCACATGTCTGATTTTTCTCCCAAATATTCCCCACATTCCTCTCAGGGAATCCAAACTTCCTGGTGCATTTATCAAGGTTTCAAATGGAAGATCTCCGCGTCCGTGATGAGCAGCGATGGACGGATCACTCGTCCACGAATCCATTCACACATGATCTGCGAAGAATAGACAAACCTCTTCCTGTCTTCCAAACAACCTGCTCTGGTGAGACAGTAAACCTGCTCGACACACTTTCAAGTCGTCGGAAATAAATGGTTGACACTCGAAATCCCTGCAGATCCAAATAAATATGGCCTTGAAGACGTTAACACGTCTCTAGTGTTTGAAGTGTCTGTGAATACAAATGATAAACAGGCCGAGGTTCACAAGCTTTGATTCGCACCAAACCGGTAACATCTGAATATGGAAACTTTATCCTCAAACTGTTCGGAGAAGCAACAGTTTGCATCTGTCCGTCAACTTTGACCTTTTATCTTGTTAGTACGACAACAACTTTATTGACACGACACACTCCTAGAAGCGTTCTTTTGCTCTACGTCCGGCTCTGATTGGACCTTAACTCATTGCAAAGTCGACCAATTGGCTGCCTTTTGACTGGAGTCTATCCCAGTTTCTTCGGGCGAGAGGCGGGGGACACCCTGGACAGGATCCCAGTCTGTCACAGGACACAAAAAGACACACAACCGTTCACACACACACTCATTCCTACTTACAATTTCCCCCAATTTCCCAATTAACCTCTGTATGTTTTTGGACTGTGGGAGGAAACCGGAGTGCCCGGAGTAAACACATAATTAAATAACCTTCTCTGGGTTCTTCAGAGCTCCTTTGAGAGCCCATGTGTTCGTTTTAAATCTATAAAAAACACACTTTTATAGACTTTATATGATGTTCGCTTTAACTCTGCACTGGATTCATCTGTGGGTTTTACTAGGGTTGTTACAAAATATGGATATATCGCAATATTTTCTTTTTCATGATAGTGGTACGATATCTGACAGCACTTAACACTTTTTTTTTGGCTTAAAATTTGTGATGATTGAACAAAGTTCTTTAATGGTTTACAGTTCAATAATGTTTAAGATAAAATAACTCAATACACATGTTTTTTACAATTAACATGCACAGATTTTACGTTGCAATTAAACTTGCGGTTGTTATTAAGTCATTACGTCCTCCGCAGCTAAAGTTACAATGAAATCCTGCGAGATCATTGTGATGACTGAGGACAAGAGGATACAGTGACTCCAGCAGCTTTTATAGTAAGTAAGTAAGTAAGTAATTAGTGTTTGAACATATTTTGGTTTGAAAACAAATGAAAGCAGTTACGACTTTGTCAAGAGTCATGTGGTCTCGACAATACTTCACATATATCCTTGTTACTGCAGTATCACAATGTATTGTATCGTTGACCCTGTATCGAGATACGTTTTTCCAGATTCTTGCTTATACACACACCACTAGTTCTCACTTTCTTTTTTTCCTTAATGTTTAAATACATTGTTTTATTATTATTTAAATGGCTTGTATCTTCTTTTACCATTTTGCTGCCATTTTAAAATGTATTACGTAATGTGCTGGAGAAGCTTCATGAAACAGTGTCATGTTGTTCAGAGGTCAGTAGGTGGCGCCATCAGTTTAAAAATTATGTGATGTTTCATTAGAACAAAACAAAGTAAAATAGTGCAGAGACGCCATCTAGTGGACTCTGAACATAATGACACTGTTTCATGAAGCTTCATCACACCATTTTAATCTGTTTGTCTGTATTATTTGTAGGGTCAATTATTTTCATCACACTAGTAGATCCTCTTCCTCTTGCTGTAAAGTTCAGATCCTGAGTTCTCTCCAGCACCTCCATGGACTCTCCTACACTCTCCTCTTTTTTTTCTCACTATAATTTCCCTCACTCCTCTCCTTATCCATCTGTCTACCCCCCCATCCTTCCTCCCAGCCGGTCAAAGCGGCAGGCCGTCAACAATGAGTCTGGTTCCGCTCGAGGTTTCTGCTTCTAAAAGGAAGTTTTTCCTCGCCATAGCTCACTGTACAGTGTTTTGTTTCTTGCTCTTTGTTGAATTGCTGGGATCTATTTTTCCTTAATCAACTGTAGTCTTATTTCAACTGTATAGTGTCTTGAGATAACTTTGTTATGATAAGACACTTTAAATAAAATTGAATGGAATTGAATTGAATTGAAAGTATTTGGCTTTGAACAAATATTTAAATGTAACTTCACTTCAGGTTAGAACCAAGATCTCTACCATGAGGTTTCATGAAGCTTCATCAGACCATCACTAGTTATACATGTATATACATATATATATATCACCATAAAACCTGTGATCTGATTGGTTAAGTCCACTCGTCGTACGAGCTCAAAGAACTAAATCAAGTACAGAAAAGTGCTGCGATGATAGAAGTCAAACATGGGGGAAAAAAAACAACAATGTTTTCGAAACACAGTGATTAAAGCACTTTTGACAGGTAACCATGACGACGGGTGCCGGGAGTGTTTGTGGAGGTGGGTCATGCGTGACTGAGGCGAGATGATAGCGTTACTATAGCGTGTCGTCTCGTCTCTGGACGCCGCGTCCGGGCCTGGATTCCACCCAAATTGCTTCCAGATAAAGCGGCCGCGGTAATCAAAACAAAAAAGCAGACCTGTCTGTCATCTTCAGCGGCCTCGCCGGACACTGATAAGAGCCGTTCATCAGCCCGTAATAAAAAACCCCTTCGGCTTCTTCCCACCTCTGATTAAAGAGTCGCGGTGGTTTGGCGGTGAATCTGATAAATCATCGGCAACATTCCTTCATTTGTGGAAGATTATGTGAGCGTTTCCTGTCAGGGTTTATAACGACACACACATCAACATCCCGGCGTGGAAGCAAACCTCGCGTGAAACGAAATCTGGGTTCTTCCAATGTTATCCCGAGCATCTCCCCAAACACCCTCATGCCCTCCACGCAGCAACAAAGGGATGCTCGGCTGATAATCTGCATGCCGTGATTCCTCGGTGAAAGGATGAAGGTGTGTGTGTGTGTGTGTGTGTGTGTGTGTGAGGACCACAAGTGAGTCCAAAACAAACCTCTGCGTCTTCGGACGAGAGTGACTCTTGTTTGAAGTGCGAGATAACGAATGTGAGGAGAACCCAACGACGCTCCGGAGACCAGTGGCGTGCAAAGATGCGAGCGATGATGTCACGCCAATCAAAGCGTCCGAACATCAGCGGAAGATAAGACCCTCATCGGATCAGAGGCTATCGAAAAGAAACAAGTTGGAGGAACAAAAGAGGAAAGTTGTTATTTGTTCATCATCTGATGTCAAGCATAACAAAACACAGCAGGTGAAATATTCACATATAGTTTGAAAATATTGATACACTTCAATATCGCAATTCGTTTTTTTTTTGCACAAAACTGTATCGAAAATCTTTTCGTGTTTAATGATGACTTCAGGCAGCAGACGTTCTGTCCTTCGCAGCTTAAGGAACGATGAAATCCTGCAGGAATCCCAGCGATGACTGAGGACGAGAGGATACAGTCCTCTTACAGTTTGATAAATTAACAAAAAAAGTTGTGGTTGACCTTTGATCTCGGACAACACCCCATATTGAGTTGTGTATTAAAGGTGTATTTTAGTCTGACCCATAATGTTACATTTAAACTGAATTCAAAGTTAAACTAATGTGAAAACTCAACTCTCCTGACTCACACGTTTGAAATGTTGAATCTTCTTCTCCAAGATGCAGTAAATCCTTCATCATGACCATGTTTTCAACTTATTACTTCGTAAAGTTTGTCTGAAATCCGGGCGAACGAGAGGTTACGAGAGCGGAGTCCATTATGACGTAATAATGGCTTCACTCCTCCTCTAGCGAGCTGTAATCACGCCACGCTTTGTTTATACAACCAGTCCCTTGGAGGTGGAGACATCTGGGGTTGATGACACACAGTGACAAACCTCCACGAGTGACCAATTTAAGACACACTTAAATTAAGCGCAGTATTTTGCACTTCCAATTAGTTTTTTCGGCTTTTGTCTAATGTTTTATTTTTCGTTGTTCTTCTATCTATTTTCCTACTGAATATTTATTTAATTCATTAAAAAAAAGGTTTGTTAAGATTTAGTTTATAAATTGACTCCATGTTGATTTAAAACCATTGTAGAATCTACTCATTTTGATGATCGTTCAACACATTATGTGTAGTTTCTTGGATATAAACCAACTAAAAACAAACTTGTTTCTCCTTAACTTGTTTTTCCAGAGTTTAAAAGTATTTTTCCCACAATTGAAGTAAAGCTACATCGAATTGACTCACTTTACTAGTGATGTGAAGCTTCATGAAACAGTGTCATGTTGTACACAGGTCAGTAGGTGGCGCCATCAGTTTAAAAATGATGTTTCATTAGAACAGTTGTTCAAAACATAGTAGTGCACAATAGTGCAGAGACGCCATCTAGTGGACTCTGAACACAATGACACTGTTTCATGAAGCTTCGTCAACACATCACTACCATCTAGTGGACTCTGAACACAATGACAAAGTTTCATGAAGCTTCACCAACACATCACTACAGTTCACTTTATTCATCTGGACTTCCCTCCGTGTTCATGAATAGAAATAAAAGTGTGTATTTAAACGAGTACTGAACACGGGTCTCAGGGTCACGTCGTCACGTCAGAAGTTTAAAGTCTCCGTGAGAAAGCAAGTGGTTACACTGAGCAGACGCCGACAGAAACGCTCGACTCGATCGTCTCCGACGCCGAACTGTTGTTTTATGAAACTCTCCCTCGTGCACGAAACCATTCCGGCTCTGATGGGAACCATATTGTGCAACACTTGGGATCCAGTTCACACGTGGAATCCATATTGTCGGCGCTTTCTGCGTTTAATGTGTTCCACGCATGTCGCCTTTCTTCAGAGTATAAATGTCATCACGAAGTATCGCATTCTTGTGCTTCAAGTTTTATTCTGTTTATTTATTTTCACCACAAAGAAAACGAGGTTTGACCTGGAAAGAGAGAAACGTTCATCGGAGGCTCATGTATGTTAAAAATGAGATGAAATAAAATCCATTTAAACCAGACCTAAGTTAGTTAAAATAAAGGATTATTTTAATCGTCCAATAATATCTCATTCCGAACATCAAAATAAAAGGGCACAAGTTTTATTTTTTAAGTATTTTAGCAACAACATCTCAAAAGTACCAGCTTTGTTTATGTATAATATAACCAACATTCAGATTTGATTATGGAAAGTTAGAAACAATTTCGGGTCAAACTTCAAACGTAAAATACGTTTTGTTTCTTACCATAGTATCGTAAAGTTAACAATATTGTAGTATAACCTACAACGTTGAATCACATTTGTTATTTGGTTGTTTTTCAAGAAGTAAAATATAAAGTAAACTTGTTGGATGATGAAACTAGTTGTCAAGAAATAGAATCAAACTTTTCAACTTACTACTACTAATACTACTACTTCTAAATATTCTTATACTTCTACTACTAATTAAATTTCTAATACTACTACTTATTATACTTCTTCTACTACTACTACTACTTCTTCTACTTATTCTTCTTCTTCTTCTACTACTACTGCTACTTCTATTAATTCTTATACTTCTACTACTTCTACTACTACTAATTCTACTTCATCTACTATGACGTCTACTTCTTCTCCTTTTACTACTACTAATACACCTACTAATTCTTATACTTCTACTACTTCTACTACTACTACTACTACTACTATTACTACTTCTACTACTTCTTCTACTACTCCGTCTACTAATTCTTCTACTTCTAAAACTACTTCCACTACTTCCACTTCCACTACTTATTCTTCTTCTACTATAACATCTACTTCTTCTCCATCTACTACTACTAATACTTCTTCTAATTCATATACTTCTACTTCTAATTCTATCACCAATTCCACTACTTATACTACTTCTTATTCTCCTTCTACTACTACTCATACACTCCTTTGACTAATTCTTCTACTTCTACGACTTCTACTTCTACTTCTACTAATTCTATCACTAATTCCACTACTTCTACTTCTTCTACTACTTCATCTACTTATTCTCCTTCTAATACTACTTCTACTAATTCTTATACTTATTCAACTACTTCTACTTCTTCTTCTCCTTCTACTATCACGTCTACTTCTAATAATACTAATAATTCTACTACTTCTACTTCTCCACCTTCTACTACTACTTCTACTTCTTCTACTTCTAATAATACTAATTCCACTACTTCTCCTTCTACCACTACTCCTATGCTTCTCCTTCTACTAATTATTCTACTACTACTTCTACTTCTTCTACTTCTTATATTACTACTACTACTTCTACCACTACTCCTGTGCTTCTCCTTCTACTACTACATCTACTTCTTTGGGTCATAAAGTCGGTGACCTCCTCCACCTCTCCCGACCGAAATGTCTTGGATTTGGAGGAGCTGATCCTCATCCTCGCCGTGAATCTCCTCAATAAAGTATCCTTGAAAAGGAAGGAAGTGAGAGTTCTATGGAAGGATCTGCTGACATCACTCTGACAGATGAAAGCCTGAAGATGAGCCACATGTTCCTGCTCTCTTTGTGTTGCATGTCTGGCCCTCCTGCTATCAGGGCCGAGCCCGCCTGTTGTTCCTCCGAAGCCTCGCAAGATAAGGACGGCATCGGGGGGGTCGAGATAAAGCCGAGCGAGCCAGACGCACAAGCTCTTCGCTCGTCTGTGATCCCGACGCTGTCCTGCTCTCATTCCAGCCCGGATTTAGTGGCTGCGACACGACATGATCGGCCTGGAAGATAACCACGATCCGCATCAGTCGCCAATTAGCCTGGACTCTCCGGGGGCCACTCGGACCCTCGCGTCAGATACCTAAGGAACAACTCTTGCTTTTTTCTTAAAATAACTTCTAAAATTAGTGTAATTTAATTGTTTTATTAGCGTTGAGCCTCCTGGACTTAAAGTCTCATCACAGTTTTCTCCGTTTGTCGTCGTCCATGACTTTAAATGGCAAAGTTTTATAACAGACGCTTCAAACATTCTTCATTCGTCTGTTTCTTCCCTTTTTCTCAGGCGGTTTTCACATTTTTTAGCTGATTCTAAACCTTTTTTATTCTGCCTCACTGCACATGTTTTTATCCTCACCAAGTATCAAAGTACAAGTAGCAAAGGTTTTTGTTTTTTTTGTACATTATGAGATCAAAAGTCGTAATAATGCGACTTTTAAAGTCAAGAGATTTAAACGGCTTGTAATATTACTAGTATGAAGACAGTAAAGACAGTTAAAGAACCTACTACTCCTTCTACTACTACTTATAAAACTAATACTACTACTTCTACTACTTCTCCTTCTACGCCTACAAAGACTACACTTCTACTGATTGTTATACTACTACTTCTACTACCAATTCTACTACTAGTACTTCTACTACTAATTCTTCCTCTTCTATTACTGCGTCTTCTACTTATTTTTCTTCTACTACTACTTCTACTATTAATTCTACTACTTCTCCTTCTACTACTGCCTCTTCTACTTATTTTTCTTCTACTACTACTTCTACTATTAATTCTACTACTTCTTCTTCTACTACTGCGTCTTCTACTTATTTTTCTTCTACTACTACTTCTACTATTAATTCTACTACTTCTACTATTAATTCTACTACTTCTCCTTCTTCTACTACTGCGTCTTCTACTTATTTTTCTTCTACTACTACTTCTACTATTAATTCTACTACTTCTACTATTAATTCTACTACTTCTACTATTAATTCTACTACTTCTCCTTCTTCTACTACTGCGTCTTCTACTTATTTTTCTTCTACTACTACTTCTACTATTAATTCTACTACTTCTACTATTAATTCTACTACTTCTCCTTCTTCTACTACGGCGTCTTCTACTTATTTTTCTTCTACTACTACTTCTACTATTAATTCTACTACTTCTCCTTCTTCTACTACTGCGTCTTCTACTTATTTTTCTTCTACTACTACTTCTACTATTAATTCTACTACTTCTCCTTCTTCTACTACTGCGTCTTCTACTTATTTTTCTTCTACTACTACTTCTACTATTAATTCTACTACTTCTCCTTCATCTTCTACTGCGTCTTCTACTTATTTTTCTTCTACTACTACTTCTACTATTAATTCTACTACTTCTCCTTCTTCTACTACTGCGTCTTCTACTTATTTTTCTTCTACTACTACTTCTACTATTAATTCTACAACTTCTCCTTCTTCTACTACTAAGGCTACTACTTCTACTGATTCTTATACTTCTACTACTACTTCTTCTATCAATTCTACTACTCGTACTTCTAATACACATTCTTCCTCTTCTGCTACTAGTTATTCAATTTATTTTTCTTCTACTACTACTTTCTTTTTCCTTCGTCTTCTTTTTCATCCTCTTCCTATTTTCATTTTATTTCAATGTTTTCACATCAATATTTTTACTTCATGCCATCGTTTTAAAGGGTTCCACTCGTTGGACCAAAAAGTTTCTATGTTACGATAAATACAACGTTAAAAGTTATAGTACTACACATTTCAGTCGTGTCATGTTACAACATCTATTGCAGTAACATCGCAACGTCAAAAGTCATACTTTTATTAAAATCATACTATTTTCAGAATATTTTTAACGTTATAAAATATTTTTTATCGTAACAAATATCTCTTTCATATAATAATATGTTTTTCGAACATGATACAATATCTTTTGAATATGATAAACATATATAACATATACAACCAAACTTATTATGGTCAAACATGTCTTTAATATAATACAATATGTTTCTAATACGATACAATATTTCTATAAAATAATCAAATATATATTTAACATTTTAATACCTAAACGTGTACAGTCTATGTTCAACTACAACTTTTTGTCAATGATTAATAATAATTTGTCGAAAGGATTACGTTGATTTCTAAAAAACATTTAAGGTCCGCGACTCACTTTCTTTTCTGGTCGTTCCAAACATGTCTTTGTTGAACTTCCTGCTGCCGTCGAGACCGTCTGGTAACTCATTCCTGACCTCGCTGTCTCCGCCGTGGCGTCCGTCTCGAAGACCCCTGTACTTCCAGAAAGAAAACATATAACCCAATAATCCTGTTTATGGCTGGGGTCAAAGGTCGGGCCTTTCAAGAGTCCAGCGCCCAGAGACTGGCTCGGCTTCTGTTTCTCCGAACCGAAGATAAACCTGAATAATTGCTCGAGTGGAATTTACGATACAAACGATGGATTAAAAACACATTCATTTCAAGTATTTCCAAAACAACAAGTTGTAGTTTAACTCGACAAACTTGACTATCATTAATGATTTTATTTTTAAAGACAAACTGAATCGACATTATAAACTGATGTCTATTTATAAAGCTGCACGTTTCTTATTTAAGAAGCTGCTTTAGTCGAGTTATCTTGTTCTATAAGTGAACTTATGTTCCTTGTTTTAATTGGATTCTTAGAAAGACGCTCGTAATTGAATGTAAAAGATTCTAATCTACTTTAATTCTATTTAACCAGGAATGATCTTCTCGGCTCTCTTTCTTGGAATTGATTTAACTTGACGTTTTATCCACAATTGCTGAATCAGATGTTTTTTTGGTCATAGATATCATGAAAGTTCAACTAATGTATTGATTTAAGTGTTTATTAAAAAGATGTTGTGACTCTATTGTATCATCAGTGTGTGTTTGTACAAAACTCTCTTTTAATTTAAATATTAACATTAGAAAATGATCTTAAGCTCCGCCCACTGATTTTTTTTTTTTTACCATAACCACGCCCACTCTGCTGTGATTGGACTAGCATCGAGGTTTGTCACGGCACGTCATCAATCCCAGAAGTCTCCACCTCCAAGGGACTCGTTGTATAAACAAAGCGGGCGTGATTACAGCTGGCTGGAGGAGGAGTTAAGCCATTATTACGCATAATGGACTCCGCTCTTGTAACCTCTCGTTTGCCCAGATTTCAGCTGAACTTTAACTTAAAAATGTTGTGAAGTGAAACTGATGGAGAAGTACAAAAAGCCACAGTTCGTCGAGTGTCCACTCGAGGCATGCTATCAGAAGTAAGATTTTTCAATGTCGGTGCAAGTGAACTGTATCTTCTTAAAAAAGTTAATCTACAAAGAGGTTTGTAATCTATAAAATGACATTAAATTAAGAAAACTGCATTATTTCTGTAATTGTTAAAATTCAACAACCAACAAAATACTTACATTTGTAGCTCTGTGTTTTCCTGGCTGTTGATTTCAGTCTTGGTGCGCAAGGCATTCTGGAATACCACGACCAAGGAAGGTCCCGTGCTGTGTCTCAAATCGCATACTAGCGTACTAAAAGTTAGTATTTTTAGTGCGTTAGTGTGTCTCAATTCTTAGTATGCGAAATTTAGTGCGCCATGCATACTAAATTGGCGTACTTACACGCCCACAAAACTGAGCATGGTTCGATGGACACTAAACACACTAAACAGCCGCCATTTTAGTGACGTTTTAAACGGAAGTTACGTCATATATAAATGCATATATATGTATATACTTACAGGTGCATTTTCAGCAGCAGTAGGAGGATAAACACGTCTTCGCTGCTGATACCAGCTTAAATATCTCGTGATTATTTAGATTCTCATATTTTTTCTTTATTTCTTTTTCCAAAGTTGCAATAAGTGCTGCCAGCAGGTGGTGATAGCGTTCAAACAGCTGCTTGAAACATCGTTAAATAGAAGTAGAAGAAGAAGCTGTCATGTGATCTCCGGTTAGTGTGTAGCTTCAGGGTTTGATTTGAGACATACTATCTGTGGAGAATTTGCGTACTAGTTAGTATGCATACTAAACTGATGCATACTAACTTCTAGCATACTAAGATTAGTATGCGATTTGAGACACAGCACTGGAGAATCTCAAAAGTGAATCTACGGTTCTCACTCTCGTTCCTCAAAATTTGAGGATCGTGTCTTAAAAACTAATTCCACCATCAGTTTGCAGGAGTAAGACGGGTAACTTTGACAAATATGCTCAATTTTGTCGTCCAGTCTTAGTCCGACCAGTCAGAACTGAGACTCTTGACCGGAGTGTTGCTCAAATACAAGAAGCTCGAGACTTAAAATCGTTTTTTTAAAACCTTATTTCAGTAACAAACGATCATGTGTTCTACGTCCATATCTTAGAAGATGTGGAGTAAAAGTGATGCTGCGATCACCGTCATGAATATTTTTAAAAAATTGAATGTGCTGGTGAAGCTTCATGAAACAGTGTCATGTTGTTCAGAGGTCAGTAGGTGGCGCCATCAGTTTAAAAATGATGTTTCATTAGAACACTTGTTCAAAACAAAAAAAATAGTGCCAAAGACGTCGCCATCTAGTGGACTCTGAACATAATGACACTGTTTCGTGAAGCTTCATCAACACATCACTACTTATTACTAATGTTTTTGTCAGATTTTGCTGTGTTTCTACTAAAAAGTAGTTTTTTCTTTCAGAAATGGATCGTTAAATGATTTCAAAAGGATAAACACGCGTCAAGTTATAAAGAAAATACTTTAATAACGAAGTTGAAATCGTACTCAAGGATGAGATTATTTAACTTCACAACAATCGCTTCATATTTTCAAGACTTGACGCTGAAAATCTGCGTCAAACTTCTAAATAAAAACACGAAAATGTCGTGTAAATCTTCTTGAATATCTTGCTTTGTGGCTCAACTCTTGGTAGGTGTGACGCAATTAACTATTATCAAATAAGAGTTTGATCAACGACTAAAATTGCATTTAACTTATTTTATTTGCATTAAAAATGACATGAAAATAAACATCTTGACTCGGTCTGTGAGCTGCAGCTTCTTCGTTGATGATTCTAAATCAGGAATCCATTTATTTATCCTTCAAATTCTCTGGTGTCACATTAAACGTTCCCACATCTCATGGAAAGGTTTTAAAAGTGGACCTTTATGTCATCGAACCAAAACACCAGCAAAACCATCACATCTCGGCACGTCGGGGTCAAAGTTCAAGAGAGACATGTTGTTCATTTTTAAAAGGGAATCCTCCAGAGTCTCCCCCGAACCTGCCTCGCTGGAGATCCTGTGTCGGGCGAAAGGAAAACAAGAGTGTGTGACCTGACATGACTGATTCCTGCGTCAGAGCGTTGCTGGTGTTTTGCTTTAGTTCCCCCCCCCCGAGAGGGGTCATCACGGCACCTCGGCGCTCACACGTACCCCCGGAACAATAACGCTTTGTGGAGACACGGCCGTGGAAACGATCATTGTCTCGAACGAGTCCAGTTCCTGTCGCTCCGGGGATCTTCCCACGTGATCAGTGAGGGTCACTCGCGGGGGTCAGAGGTCAGAGTCGGTGTCCAAACCACAGGTTTTAAAGTCTGGATTATTATTTGTCTGAATAAAAGTTCTCATGGATACGTTATGTAACTTAATCGTATCATTTTTAATACGTTTTTTTTAATCGTGCGACAGAGTTTTTACCTCAAATATATTATTTTTAGTTTAAAATACTAAGAAAAGTATCAATTTAGGAAGATCTTCTTTTAGAAATTCCTTTTCTTTGTAACTGTTTATCACCTGGATTCTTACTCTTATCGTCCACAAAATAATTCAGCTTTAAATTCACAAGAAACTTGTGTTTTTCTCAGAAAAATAAACATGAAAGATGAGTTTTATACTCATTTAATACAATTTTTTTCTTTGTGTCATATGATCATCTGCTCCCTTATATCTGCTGGTGAAGCTTCATGAAACAGTGTCATGTTGTTTAGAGGTCATTAGGTGGCGCCATCAGTTCAAAAATGATGTGATGTTTCCGAAAACAAATGTGTTTGAGGTATCCCTTGTGTTGTCTCTGGGTTAAGGTGACCCAAAGGCCCGATAACAAATGTGTGTTGTGGTATCCCTTGTGTTGTCTCTGGGTTAAGGTAACCTGAACGCCAGAAAACAAATGTGTTTTTGGTATCCCTTGTGTTTTCTCTGGGTCAAGGTGACCCAAAGGCCCGATAGAAAAATGTGTGTTGTGGTATCCCTTGTGTTGTCTCTGGGTCAACGTGACCCGAAGGCCAGAAAACAAATGTGTTTGTGGTATCCCTTGTGTTTTCTCTGGGTCAACGTGACCCGAAGGCCAGAAAACAAATGTATTTGCGGTATCCCTTGTGTTGTCTCTGGGTCAAGGTGACCATAAGGCCAGAAAAAAAATGTGTTTGTCATATCCCTTGTGTTTTCTCTGGGTCAGGGTTACCCGAAGGCCAGAAAACTAATTTATTTGTGGTATCCCTTGTTTTGTCTTTGGGTGAACGACCTCCAACACTGCATTTGTATTTATGGAAGCCATGGACGGCGTTCACCTTGACCCAGAGACAAAACAAGGGATACCACAAGCACATTTGTTTACAGGCCTTCGGGTCACCTTGACCCTGAACTAACTAGCTTTGACTAATACTTATGACAAATTTAGTTTGTCACTAATCAGTTTAATATATTATTGATCTCAAAGCAAAAACATTTCAAATGGATTCATCGACACATTCGGTCCCGTTGAGTGTTCGGGACACAAACATCAACTAGGGTGCATTTGACCTTTGACCCGGTGCGGGTGACACGGTGAACAGCTGTGGCTGCTATTCTTCCCGAGGACACCACGTCGTAACCGGAGCTCGGGGGGCCGGCGAAGTACACGACGCCGTAAACACTTCCGAGGATTATCCGGAGCCGAGCGAGCGCAAGGAACCCGAAGGTTCTCCGGGACACGAGCGTGAAGTTCTTCAACACCAGCACGACTCCAGCCTCCGTCAGCACAGCTATTTGTTTGGATTTCATGCTCCCGCAGATTTACGAGCGAGGGGTTCGGAGGTCCCGAGTCACTGGGGTTGATTAATCCTGACACGGGATGACAGTTCTCTTGTAGCGCTGATGTATTCCACCGCACATGTTCGGGGCTCGGAGAGCGTTTAAGACGTTTAAGACGCTCACCTTTCTGCTGCTCGGCGGCGCGAATACGCCGCCGTGATTGTGGGACGGATCATGTGATCACATGTGTTTACATTCGGTAGTTGGGGAAAAAAAAACACCGCTATTATTATTATTGTAACTTTGGCACAAGAAAGTAGAACTTTGACCGTTGTTTAAACCCGTCGTGTGCGGTTTGAAAAACACACAAAGATAATTGAATTATTTAATGAATTCGAGTCACAATATTGTTCTGGATCTACTTTGTGATTTATTTGAAAAAAGAAATGAACATATTTTTAAATCCATCAAACTGGAATGTATTTTCAAGGTGATGGAAATAAATTAAATTAGTTAAAGAGTTAAATATAAACCATTAAATAACTATGATAAAAAATAAAATATGATTTTTCTTTTGTTTTTTAGTATAAACTTGATACCGTTTTGTGATAATAAAAATATAAATTCTCATCAATTCTTTCTCACTCTATTTAGAATAGAATAGAATAAACATTTTCTATTCTATTCTTTTCTATTCTATTCTAATCTAAAAAGAGTGAGAAAGAATTGATGAGAATTTATATTTTTATTATCACAAAACGGTATCAAGTTTATACTAAAAAACAAAAGAAAAATCATATTTTATTTTTTATCATAGTTATTTAATGGTTTATAGTTCAATAAAGTATTTAAAAATAACATTTATTTTAAAATTTACAGGAAATATTCACTGTTTGTTCATTTTTGTGTTGCAATTAAACATCCAGCCACTAGATAGCAGCAGTCATTACATACTCTAAAGCAGTGGTCCCCAACCCCCGGGCCGCGGACCGGTACCGGTCCGTGGATCAATTGGTACCGGGCCGCACAAGAAATAATTAATAATTTCCGTTTTATTTATTATCAGAGTATGAACTATCTTTTATTTTGAAAAACCTTTTATTTTGAAAAATAACCGGATTCGCTCGTTTGCATCCCGGTCACTTGTGCGCCAAATTTTAACCCACAAGCTAGCAAAATGAGTAAGAAACAGACGTCTTTGGATATTTTTTTTGCGAAAGGGAAAAGGCCTAGTGAAGAGACAGAAGAAGAGCCTACGAGTTCAAAGAAAAAGGAAACTTTTACCAGACAATACCAGGAGACCTACTTAAAATATGGGATTATATTCTGGATTAAAGTCATGGCAGAATAATAAATAAAAGGTTGGGGACCACTGCTCTAAAGGACCAATAAATCCTGCTAGATCTTGGCGATGACTGAGGACGAGAGGATACAGTCAACTCCAGCATACAAACACATGCACGCACACAAACTTACGCACGCACATACGGACACACAAGCACACACTCATTTACACACACACTTTCATACATTCTCACACGCATGCACACACATACGCAGACACACACACATTAACAGACACACACTATCAAAACCAGAGAAACAAACAAAAACTCTAAAAGATATTCACAAATTTAGACGTACAAATACACACACAAAACAAGCAAACACACTGACGCTCATACACACAAACACACAGCTATACAAACAAAGACGCACTCAAAAATACGAAGACTTACACACAAACATTCAAAACCTTGCACACATATTCAGATGTACATAGACAAGCGCACACGACCACACTCAAAAACATAGGCACACAATGAGATACAGATACTAACAAAAACAAAAACAAAGATATACACAAAGAGACACACACTAAAAAACACATACACAATCAAAAAACACGCTTACACACCAATATGCACAGGCCTAACGCAAACATGCATACAATTACACACAAAGAAATGCACACAGGCCCACATTTAGAACATGCAAACTCACTGAAAACAACAAATGCACACTCAAAAATAACACACATGCACACACACTCAAAATCAACACATGCACACACATGCACAAACTCTTAAAAACATCACATGCACACACAAATGCACACACACTCAATAATAACACTCATGCAAACACATTCAAAAACAACACATGCACACACAAATGCACACATACTCAATAATAACACACATTCACACACATTCAAAAACAAAACATGCACACACTTAAAAACAACACATGCACACACAAATGCACACACACACTCAATAATAACAAACAAGCACACACATTTAAAAACAACACATGCTCACACACATGCACAGACACTCAAAAACAACACACATGTGCACACACTCAAAAACAACACACATTTGAAAACAACCCGTCCACACACACATGCACAAAAACTCAAAAACAACCCATGCACACACACACTAAAAAACAACACAAATAACATTTTATGTCTTCACACTTCTACGCTGTCTTCAGTTCAAGGGTGTATCCCAGCTACATAGGGTGAGAGGCGGCGGAGACACTGGTCAGATGTCAATCAACACACAGAGGTTCAGATGTGATGCTCGTTTATTGTCGTACATATTTCTATTTTCTGTCGATGACATTGAATCAAAGAGAACAACTTGTTTAATAAATAAAAATAAATAAAGGGAACTTTAAATAAAGCTCATATCATGGTGTCAACAGGTCCGCTGGTCACAACGATAATCCAGGCACACATATCTCCGAGGAGGCTTCTTCTGCCGTGCCTGCGGCGGACCAACGATCCTGAAGGATTATGGGAAGCTGAGCATCAGAATATTATGGCGACATGTTGACAGGCCTGTTAAGTCACGGCGCTGAACTCCGAGAGGCTCTAATAGCTCACGTTTGTTCCCGGCGGGCAGGTGTGCGAGCGTCTGGTCAGCGTCTCCGACTCGTCCACGTGTCGATGGGGGAACATTAGCTGAGATAATATCGGATCCTTTCGACCGGTTCTTCGCCAAAACGTTCCACCAGATGCCGGTCTCCCCGCGGTGGTCTCCAGGACCTTCACCCGGGACCTTCCTCTTCCGAACCCGACCGAGTGGATCTGGGACGAGGAAGAGGAAGTCTCGGAGCGGCCGTCGGAGGTGAAGCGTACGGTGTGTCGGCGCGCCGCACGCTCCTGCCTCCAGGGCGGCTCCACGGCAGATGGACTTCCTTCGGGGGGGGTCAAAGGTCAGCGGGTTTATGGAGCACGACTCCTGTGGGCGTCTGACCGCGGCGAGCGGGACTTTAATTACACAAACACAGGCACACGCTGGACGTTTAATTCTCGCTGCACAAACACGAGAGATTTAGGGGTTTTTGGTCGGGCGGATGTTGCACCTGGGTCGGTTTTTAATGACTTGACCTGGATTCCTGGAGACTTTGACGGTGATTTAAAGTGAAAAGTAAAATGAAAAAATACTAAATTAGAAAGAAAAAATAAAGTGGTTAGAGTTCAACAAATTGTGTTGATGAAAGTGTGTCATCATTGTGTGTTTGTACAAAACTCTCTTTTCATTGCCCACTTTAAACACTTCGTTTTTCTGGATATTAAATCTTGTTTATCGTAACCACGCCCACTCTGCTGTGATTGGGTCATCAATCCTGAATGTCTCCACCTCCAAGGTACTCGTTGTATAAACAAAGTGGGCCTGAAGAAGGAATTATTACGTCATAATGGACTCCGCTCTCGTAACCTCTTGTTCGCCCAGATTTCAGACAAACTTTATAAGGTAATGAGTTCAAAACATGGTCATGATGAGGGACTTACTGCATCTTGGAGAGAAAGACTTGAGAGACTCTCCCAAGGAAGTTTTTTATTGTGGGTTTTACCTAATAAAAAACCGACCACAATAAAAGAAACTGCAATTTTCCACTGTTTAATTACATGTAATCTCTTCTTGCACTTTATAAACCTTTTCCCAAACCGTCAATAACATTTTCGAAATTCTCAACAACTTCAAGTGAGAAAAGAATGTTGTTGTAGTTGTTTATAAGTACAAAGTACAAAACTAAAGACTGTCTCGTAGCCTCGTCTGGAATGCTATAGTTGTTTTTTTTACAGCTCCTCTGATCGCGCTGCCTCCCCACCCTCGTCTATAACGCTGTATTCCACAGGGGAAAAAAACCTCCTTTTATAAACCAGCGTTTCTTGGACATTCAAGACACAGAATAACTTATCAGGAGACAAAACTCCTGATTAGGAACTGATTCCTACAGTAGGATTTAGACTTGATCTTACTGTAGAATTTAATCATGTTTAAAATACTGTATGAAAATAAAGCCTTGATGAGCATCACTGTACTTTGTGTGGCGCCTAAAGAACAGAGATTTGACAGAAACAGAATTCATAGAATAAACACAGACTTGACCTTTGACTTCCATCCAGTGGACAAAAACTTTGCAAAAACTTTGGAGGACTTGCGCCTCTTAATAGACTATAACCTGATTTATATATGAGTTCTAATCAAGTTTAAAACCTTCCTTTGAATAATAAGATTAGAATGAGTCTATTCAAAAATGAAAAAAGCAGTTCATGACGGCCTTTTTAAGTCCAATAAGAGCTCAGTAGAACCATTTTTTTGTGTCCCAAATGTGCTTTTCTACACTTAATATTTTGAGTGCACCCCAATGAGCATTTTGCGAAAATGCAGTGTGAAATATGCACTCAATTGGTGCACTCAAACGTCCAGAAAATTGAGTGTGGATCGATGGACGCCATCTTAGTGACGTAGATGAAGCTAAACTGAAGCTACGTCACTGACGACACGTCTTCGGAGCAGATACCGACGTAAATGTCTCCAGAAAACACGCATTTTACCACAAAACAACACAACAACAGTAATAAGACAATAAAACACAACTTAATAACTTGTTTCAATTGGAAAAAAGTGCTGTCAAGTGTGAGTACAGCTGGTTACGATAAGTGTTAAAAAGTAGTAGAAGCTTCACATTAAACGGCAATGGGAAAATGCAGTGTGAAATATGCACTCAATTGGTGCACTCAAACGTCCAGAAAATTGAGTGTGGATCGATGGGCGCCATCTTAGTGACGTAGATGACGCTAAACTGAAGCTACGTCACTGACGACACGTCTTTGGAGCAGATACTGACGTAAATGTCTCAAGAAAACACGCATTTTACCACAAAAAAAACACAACAACAGTAATAACACAATAAAACACAACTTAATAACTTGTTTCTATTGGAGAAAAGTGCTGTCAAGTGTGAGTACAGCTGGTTACAATAAGTGTTAAAAAGTAGTAGAAGCTTCACATTAAACGGCAATGGGAACTTGAATTGAATAATATTTTGGAAGATGACATTTGGGAAGATAGGGTTGCATGCTGTCATAAAGGAATCGGAAGCCAAATATGGAAAGAATTTGATTGGAAAATAAAAATGAGGTTCTTTCGAACTCCGTTAGTGGCCATATGTTTAAAGATGGCACCAATGATATGTGTTGGAGGAAGTGTGGAATGGTTGGTGATCACTCTCACATATTCTGGGACTGTCCAAACATACAGACATTTTGGACAAATATTGGGGGCGAGATCAGGACTATAATGGCAAAAGACATTCCTCTGGACCCTCTGCTGTATCTTCTTGATGTATCAGAAGAATATTTGTATACCAAAGACCAACTTTACTTACGACATACAGTATACTGTTGTTAACTGCAAGAAAAATGATCACAATTCACTGGATGAAAATGAACCCACCAACATTGGATCAATGGAAACAGAAGCGAAAGCATGTTTACCAGATGGAAAAAATGACTGCCCAACTGCAACTTAAAGTCCCTCTGTTTGAAAAAAGATGGTCCCCTGTCATTCAATATTACGGCCAAGAACTGATTGGCTGGTGAGCAATTACTTTTGTAATGGCATTATAATACAGTTGTGATATGTTTTTGTGGATTTGTTATACTTCTCTTCCTCTTCACCCCTTTTGTTTCAGTTCTGAAGAACTGAAAGTACTACTTGAGATGCATAATCTGAATACAGATACGGTTGAACTGAATGTTCGGCTCTCTCTTAATTTGTCTCAAGGTAGAGGTTGTTGATGTTTTTTTTGTTTTGTTTTTTTTATTTTCCTTTGTATTACTGTGTTTCTTGTATATACCTGATGGGTGACTTGAATAGGAGTACCTTGTTGTATGTATACTACATATTATGGATATGTCATCTGTGATTGATTTGAGTTGAAAAAAAGTAGTAGAAGAAGAAACTGTCAAGTCATTTCCAGTAAGTGTTTGATTCCAAACAGTACTATCTGTCGAACATTTGCGCACTGGCCAAGTACGTGCACTATCTCAGTATGTACTATAAAGCAGTGCACTCGTAGAAGTGTGAGATCTGGGACACAGCCCGTGAGAAAACCAGGCTGACTCAAGATTTCTTTATAGATGTAAATCCAAGCACAGAATTTTGCGAGTGTTTCCAATTTGTGGGGAAACTATTTTTAAGAATGTCTGATAAAAGGTTGTTTTTTTTGCGTGTCTATCCTCCTGTCGCTAAACCGAAACGTTAAAAGACGGCGGCGTCAAATACACAGCGTTTTATTCCGGAGGAGCTAAATGAGCCCACGATGACTTGCAGCTCATGATGTATGTAGGTCACGCTACCTCTGGATTATCAAAATAACAAGCAGGTTCACATGCGACCATGTGGCGGAGGGCGACCACATGCTAACGCCGCGGAGGCTCCACAACAACCACCATGAAAACAAAGATCCCTTGACCATGATAATAGGATGACATAGAAAGTGACCGGAGGCATTTCCTGCAGGAGGGACGAATCAAGCGAGGATTAGCTGACCTCTTTCTAAACATCCTTGTTACCACAACAAACACGGTTGCCTGCGCAGTATAGGCGAAACCACCGGAGGGGTGGTCCGCCCGGAGTGGGTGCGGGGATAACCCCGATTCGGAGCGTGACCACGCTAATATGTAGGGCAACCTCGTCGTCATGGAGTGGATGTAAAAAAAAGTTGTGGCATGACCATTGATTTCCTGTGCGAGGTAAGAGGGTTCAGGGGCGGCGTGGTCCGGATTACTGGACGAATATTCACCAGGGTGACTCAGATTATGAAGCGATAAATATCTTAGATTCATTCAACTTGAGATTTTTTAAATAGAACCTTTGATTTATGAACGATGGGAATAAATTATGATGTGAGTTGACACGTCTCAGACGTCTTTCCAGCCCCTTATTCTTGCTTGTCGTCATTTACAGCGATGAAATAGATTCCCTTGTTCCTTTTGTCGCTTCAGATTGGTCAAGGATATAAAACTCAATTGCAAAAAGGCCAAAATCACAATGATTGCCTAAGCTTTGGAACGATCTTCCTCTCTCTTTGCTCTTGATGGATCTACTGACTCCTTTAAGAAACATCTTAAGACGTTTTTATTTGTTCAGGCTTTTCCTTGATTTTCTGGAACTCCTGTTGTGTTATCAGTTTTATCTTGATCTTTAAAGTATATACTTTATTGAATATTGTTTTGATTGTTTAAGCGCTTTGTGACCCTGGTCTGGAAAAGCGCTATATAAATACAAATTACTTACTTACTTACTTACTTACAATTAATGGTTGTCAAAACTAGATTTTATTTTATTTTAGATGTGTTAAAATACAATATTTTATTTCGTTTACTGTCTTTCCATCTAAAATATATATATATATATATTTGGATCAACCTTTTTCTTCTTGGATATCTTGGAAATGATTGTTAATATTTATAATTGCTCATGTGTTTTGGAAAACAAACCTGTTATTTCTTAAGTAGAAACACTGCAGTCTTGTGAATGTTGTGAGGTTTGTTAAGGCAAAAGAAAAAAGGGATTAAAAAAAAAGAGAGGGTAAGTGATTGGATTACAATACAAAAGAGTTGGAAATGTAATCATGAGATATTGTAAAAAATAAATAAAATAAGGAACAACATTTTTAGATTTGTTTTACATTTAATATAAAGCTATTAAAATTATATATATTATAATCAATAAATGGATATAAATTTACTTTGAGTCATACATAAAAGAAATTGTAACATTACGGGATTAACAGTAGATCATGATTTGAATAAAGGCGGTTGACGTACTTGTTGTAGCATTTAGCAACATGCTAATACAAACAAGGTCCCATATCGCGCACTTCTGCACTTACACTTAATATTTTGATGAGCACTGTGTGAAAATGTAGTGCACAATAAGCACTCAAATGGACAGAAAACTGACGACGCATCTTCGGAGCAGATACCGACGTAAATGTGTGAGAAAAAAAACCCCATTTTACCACAAAGAAACACAACAACAGTAATAACACAATGAAACACAACTTAATAACTTAAGTTAACTGAAATTCAGTCAGTGATAATGTTCAGTTGTTTTGAAATCAGCGTTAATAAGTTGTAGAAGAAGAAAACTGTCAAGTCATTTTCGATAAGTTTTTGATTTGAGGCAGTACTACCCTGTCGAAAGTTGTCTTACAGTGTACTGTAAAGCAGTGCACTTAGAAAAGAAAGAAAAACAAGAGGGAAAGAATTCCCGAAGCTCAGAACTTTTTTTTTATAAAGAATTGCTACTGCTACGTTATGTTTTTTTTAAGGTTTAACTCTAACTTTATGATGGCTTCAAAAATACTTTAAAAGAAACATATATGGTAACATGTATGCCTTGAACTAGTAGATACTTTTATTTCCAGCTTCCTAAAGTAACTTCAGGTGCATACTGGTTCTATTCAACCTTTGGGTTCGACAAAACAACAATAGGTACTGACCAATGCGGCCCAGGTTGACTCCACCAGAACATCATCAGCAATGTAACTTTAAAATAAAACATGAAAATGCAAATGAAACCAAACCAAGAACTTAAATTTCCACAAGTCTCGTTTGCTCCCACGAACGACTCGAAAAAAAGTGTCACATTGTGTTGAACTTGTTTGCGTAACCACGGCAACAGAAGTGAGTCAGAACCAGAGGAAGGAAAGGATGATCGCCCGAAACACAGTGGATTAAGTTGTTGCTACAGGTTTGCCCACATGAGCTCTGACATTTGGATCTGTGAGCCCGACCGCGGTGAGAGAGATGACACTCGCGCTCACATGCCAGCCTGATGAGAGCCAGACTTAAAAACGGTGTCAGGAGCTTCTCTGCCTCCGAGGGCTGATGCCGAGCAAATCTGCCTCCTCGACGCTCGCTCGCGGCGCCTCGTGGCAGGTGAGTGTCAATCTGGATCTTCATTAATGTTAAAAAAAAGAAAAAGTTAGCAGCTGGTGGAGGAGGGAAGCTGGAGCAGAGAGAAGGAGAGGATGAGGAGGAACAGTGTCACACATTTCACCAGAATGTGACAATATTATCGTTTGGTTAGTAGGTTCTTGCTATATTTATACATATTTACATCACAACCTCTGCCATTAATACTTTTAAATACATTTGCTAACGAACGATGGAACATGTTTGCGACTTTAAAGTTCAACTAATCAGTGGATTTATGTGTTTGTTAAATATATATTTGATTTTATTGTCAGTGTCTGTTTGTACAAAGCTCTCTTTTAACTGAAAAATTATAAAACACTTTGTTTTATCGGGAGATGAAATCCTGTTTTTAGAATTATTCACCTCTAAGGACTCGTTATATAAACAAAGCGGGGCGTGATTACAGCAGGCTGGAGGAGGAGTGAAGCCAAAGTCAAACACTTCGTTTTTCTGGATATTAAATCTTGTTTACCATAACCACGCCCACTCTGCTGTGATTGGGTCATCAATCCTGAATGTCTCCACCTCCAAGGTACTCGTTGTATAAACAAAGCGGGCCTGAAGAAGGAATGAAGCCATTATTACGTCATAATGGACTCCGCTCTCGTAACCTCTCGTTCGCCCAGATTCCAGATGAACTTTATAGAGTAATGAGTTCAAAACATGGTCATGTTGAGACGATTGTAAGACGATTCTAAGGAAGGAAAGATTTTTGTGTATTCAAATAATCTTAACTTGGAAAACAAAGCATTAATTTTCATTTGAAGTTTTAAGGATAAAATAGTTTTTTAATAATACTGATAAGTATCTCCTTGGCATTAAAGATCAACTAATGTGAAAACCCAACTCTCTTGACTCACTCACATGTTTCAAATGTTGAATCTTCCTCTCCAAGATGCAGTAAGTTCCTCATCATGACCATGTTTTTAACTTACTTTAATTAATTTATAAAGTTCGTCTGAAATCTGGGCGAACGAGAGGTTACGAGAGCGGAGTCCATTATGATGTAATAATGGCTTCACTCCTCCTCCAGCCAGCTGTAAGCACGCCAGCTTTGTTTATACAACGAGTCCCTTGGAGGTGGTGATTTCCTGACGTCTATGACGCTATGTAACAAACATCGATGTTTGACCAATGAAAGCAGAGTGGGTGTGGTTATGGTAAACAAGATTTAACCTCCAGTTTTCAGTGGGCGGGGCTTAAGATCATTTCAATATTTCAATGAAAAGAGAGTTTTGTACAAACACACACTGATGATACAATAGAGTCACAACATCTATTCAAGAAACACTTAAATCAACACATTATAAGACTTTCTAAGTCACTCTTGGAGATACTTGTAGTTCTAGGGTCACAAATAAGTTAAACTTATTAAAATATTTACTAGTATTTTCTTTAACTAAAGCACAAGATTTCAGATGCAATTATAAAGGGTCAAAAACAAAAAGGATGCTCATGATCCTGTGGAGAGACTGTCACTTTCATTAACCACTGGTACCTTATGGTTCTGAAGTCGACTCCCAGGGTTATGAGGAACAACCTCCCGACCATCATGGACTTCTAGGGCTGCAGAAAGATAACTGCGGGTGCTAAGAAAGACTGGGAATAGACTGCGAGAGAAGAACCACCAGCTTCTTTGCTTCATTACTATTGGAAACGGAAAGACATTAAGAACTCCTCGAATCCTCGACTTCCACAAGTTTGTGGCCGTGGGCTAGAGTAGGATCACTCAGGACTGGCTCCGGACCCGGTCTTTATGCGTCCTCATGAACCAGAACGTCAACTGTACAAATTCCCACATTTTCGAGGCAAATGCTGGTCGTTATAATTGCCGGTTCCAGAATTCTTCTTTTGCTTCCCCTCAGTCTGTTAAATGGCAGTTTCCTGGAATTTAAGAAGTCATTGTTTGGATAATGAGGGGTTTCCAACAACCCCTGCGAACCCCGCGGCTGGCATGTCGGTCTCCAAATTCTTGTCGTTCTGCGGGGAGAGCTGCATGTGGGATTCCCGCCCACTGTTTCAGGAAGGGATTAGTAAATTTATTGTGATTGCCGCCGCATTGTGTTCAGCCTCTCTTCATCATCTCCCGGCGAAAACATAATGGTCCGCGACCCTTCAGGCGTCTCGCCGCCGTAATCGCGGCGTCATTAGCGCCAAGTGGGATTTCACGTTCGACACAAATCGTGTCCAGTTTTTAAACGGACGTCAAAGTGGAAAACATTTCACATACAGATCGGTTTACACAACATTGGCTCCGGCGAGCGGGATCCGCGGAGGTGTGGGGTCGTGTCAGAAGTCTAGTGACCCGGGTCCAGAGCCGGTCCTGAGGGAGGGCCCCCGCGAGGGTCTCTGAGGCGGCTCGTATGTCTGAAAGTCATAATCCTTCAGGAAAAGAAAGCTAATGTCGCATCCACTTCACAGACCCTTTGACCCCGGAGTCGCTGTGATGAAGCGGTTAAGACTTTTATTTCCCCCCAGTGAGCTTTTACTGCATACCGACCAGAAACTGGTGCGGCGCAAAATATTTGGCCCAGGTTAATGAATCTTCATTACACGTGTTCACGTTGCATGAGCAGCAACAAAGTAAATACTAATGTTTGACGCCCCAAGACCAGGAGAGTATGATGGAAAATATATTTATATAAATTGAATTTATACTCTTCTAAGAATGTTTTCTTACATTTACATTTCTGCAAAATACATGTAGGACACCAGAAAAACAGGGTTAGGGTTAGTTATATATTTTCCATATAGTTGTATTTAACAATGTTAAGATTTTAAAGCAGAAATAGAAGATTGGGAATCAAACCAAAGCATTTCACTACCATTATACTTGCTTTAAATTCTCAAAAAGTACTAAAAGAAACACTAAATACCTTGAAAGACCACTGACAGTGAATGTTTTAAGAGGGCCCAAGACCCCCATAAAAATTCCAATACAATTTTTATAGATGTTAAACTATATGTTCAGGATAAAATAAAAATAATTTTGAGAATTTAAGTTTATTTCACAAAATGTAAGGGGGCAGAAGTCCCCCCTGAAAATTTAAATATAATTTGATTAATCATATAAATCATATGTTCAGTTTAAAATAAGACATAAGAAAATAATTATTTTAGTATTAAGTATTTTAACTCTTTCTGCTAATTGTAAGGGGGTTTAAAGGGGGACAGAAGACCCCCTTGAAAATTCTAACATATTGACTACATTGTAAATAATGTTTAAGTTAATTGAATTACCATAATTTCAGCTCCTTTTTGCCATTTTAAGACCCATAACACTCCTCCCTCATCCTTAAAAACAATCATAAAATAAAGAATTGTTTACTTTTCTTCAGAACAATTTCAAATGTTTCAAAAGGTTTCAATACAAGATGGATGTTACAGACGAGAAGTATGGATGTTTTTAAGTGTCTTTTGGGAAGAAGATGAAGACAACTGAGCGCCAGTCGCTACATTAAAATGAACAAACATGTTTGTCTATGACTCTAAAAAGGAACAGATTACTCTGAAAATAATTCCAACCCTTAGTCGACATGAGAGTGAGTAGAAAATGAGTGAAATTATGGGGTGAACCATCCCTTTAAATAAATACACACTACTCATCTTATAACAAATATTTACTAGAATATAGGATGGTTTTGATATGTTTCTCAGTTTACTTAACCTTGTCATGTGTCAACTTTAATTCAAGGTCATTTGGAAGGTGAATAAATATGACTTTAGTCCAGTAACGAATCAATGTTCCAAATGTTGTTGCTCGTATGATCGTAGTACTTGCGATACATACACGACACGTCGCTCCCCTTTTGACCTTTAACGTCATGGATGGATAAAGCGCCGCTGGTTGGACTCCAACATGGATTGAATGTGTGATACTTCATATCCTTCGGCCGCTTGTCAAAATCGTTTCTGCTTATCGGGCCGTCAGATGCTGACACGCCTCATCGCTAAAATCTTCGCCGTCGAAATCGCTCCAAATAGCCGGCGTCTCTTGCTCCTCTCGTGTTCGGGCGCGATTCGAGTGAACTTTGTATTACGTCAAACAACTGGCATGTCGGGGATGCTTGGGAATCCTGGTGTACTTTGAGTGATGCTCGCGCAGCCTTGACCAGGCTTGTCAATGTGTGCCATCCACCGCGTCTGCTTTGGGCTCCGAGCCATCGGGCTATTGCTGGGTTAGATGAACTCTTGGGAATGTCTGGACAAACATTCAGCCACTGTAAGAAAGAGAAGGAAGACTTGTATTTCTCCCTGTTCCCTGGTATACCATCTTTTAATTAGGATTTTTGAACCTGCAAATAGTATTTATTCATGTAGTACATTCGTGTCTTGAGACTGGTCTTGCTCAGTCTTTGGCCATAATCATGGTCTTGAAGAACTTTTCTTCTACTTTAATGATACAAGTGGTTGAAACGTTGGCATACAACAATACAGATCATTCCAAAGACATCAATTGATGGTAGAATGAAGTCAAAATTTACTTCAAAGAGGCTAACGTTCCTTAACTTGAGCAACTTGTTAAGTATGTTTATAGTTCTGGAAAGGTCTTGGTCTTGTGTCGAATCTCTGACCAGGGGTGTGTCCCAAATCGTGAACTTCTGCACTTACACTTAATGTTTTGAGTGCACAAGTGCGTCCCAATGAGCAGTGTGTGAAAATGAAGTGCGCTATGAGCACTCAATTGGCCAGAAAATGTCGATGGATACTTTTCACCCTTAAAGTCCGCCATCTTAGTGACGTAGATGAAGTTAAACTGAAGCTACGTCACTGACGACGTGTCTTCGGAGCAGATACTGCTGAAATGTCTTGAGAAAAAAATAATTTTACCACGAAGCAACACATTAACAATAATATCAAAATGAAGCACAACTTAATAACTTGTTTTAATTGGCGAAAATCTCTGTCAAGTGTCGTTGATAGTGTTTCAAAGACTGGTTGTAATCAGAGTTAAAAAGTAGTAGAAGAAGAAGCTGTCGAGTCATTTCCAAGTGTGTAGCCTCAGTGTTTGATTTGAGATGGTACTGCACTGTCATATTTGAGCACTGCACAAGTTAGTGCACTGTCTTAAAGTGTAAATTGCGAGATTTGAGATACAGCACAGGTCTCTCCTGAGGTGGTCAACTACCGTTCTGTTATACATGTTTAGATAATGAACTAGCATTGTGTCAAGTGTGATGCTGTGGTCACCGACTATAGTTGTTGTTTTCCTTTACAACAAAATGGCCTCCTGCTATCACTTTAATAGATAGTTCACCCCAAATTACATTTTCACTCATTTTCTACTCACCCTCATGTCGACCAAGGGTTGGAATTATTTTCAAGTTTTGTCTTTATTCCTCCTCGTCCAAAATGAAACACTTAAAAAATGTGTGTTTTCTGAGGATGTAGCATGTTAGCCTTTTAGCTTCTGTTACGAACAAGCTTGAAATATAAACTTGTTTAATATTTTTCTAAACAATTCCTCATGTCGAGGCTTCAATACAAGACGGACGTTACAGACGAGCAGTATATGAAGGTATTTGGATGTTTTCAATTAAGTAAGCAAGTAATGGGTATTCGTATAAGTGTCTTTTTGGACGAAGAAAAGTAAACCCAGGTTGAGACCAACTCCAAAAAGACACGGATTACTCAAAAATTCCAACAGTTAGTCGACATGAGGGTGAGTAGAAAATAAATGAAATCTGAATTTCAAAAAAAAGTAGACCAATCCGCTGGAGGGGGGGTCTAAAGTAAGTGGAAAGTTAAATGGCTGATCATTGCAGGGAATAATCATGGACAAGACAAGAAATAAATCCATAAATTATCATTTTGTTTTAATATGTTTGTTGTTCATCCTAGTTTTGTAAGTGTCATAGACGATTTTAAAATATGTTCCCACAATCTCCAAGTTTTTTAATGTCCTCAACAACACTCATGGTAGCAAAAGCCTCAGAAGATAAATAATATAATTTCCTTCTCTCTCCGCAGCACAATTCTGTTCCCAGCGGTGTCTTAATCAACACGTTGACTCGACGTCTCATTTATATCCAGTCGAGATACAAACTTTTGATCAGATTGATGTGGATAGAAACGGCCGAAAAACTAACATTTACGTAAAACACGTCCTACCTCGGGAACCTCCGTGTTTGTTTTAATCAGCAGCGTTTATTTCACTTTGTCAAAATCTGTTTCCCCTGAAGCTGTTTCTGGTTTTTGTTCAATATTCTCACAGGTCCGGGTCAATCATTACATGCTGCGAAACAAAAACTGACACGATAAAGAGCAACAATTCATACCTTCAGCTGGTGTTCATTTAAAATCCATTATGTATTTACAAAGTTTAAACAAGAAAAATAATCCATTGAAAAACTTTCCAACGGATTCGATTTGAAGATCGTCAAGATAGACCCTCATTGTAAGTGATTTTGTTTTGTTTTCTACACTTTTACTGTTAATATAACAGTTTTTTACAGGCTTGGCCTTTGAGTCCACGACACTTACACTCGACAGGAATCGGAAAAGGTCGACCGCCGCCCGCCGCTCGACACCGCAGTTGGGTTCGTGGTTGGCGGCGTGAAGGTAAAGGCGGAGGAAGTGGGGATCCTTCTGCGACTCACTTGGTATGCTGTGAAACTCTCGAGGGGCAGAAAGAAGAGGGGGGGGGTTCGGTCTCTCCGGTTTCTCCTCATCTAGTTGGCGGATGACTGACGTCTCCCTGTCCATCAAAGTGTGACCCGAGGCCATACTTTTAATGAGATCCATTCCGCTTGACGGGCGCCTCCTCTCTCCGGGTCGTCCGTCTGATTGTCCTCGCCGCTCACGCCGGGACGTCGGCTACATGTGTTGCTGCTTTGTGTTCTGGGGAAGTGGAATATTTGTGGGTGTTTGTGAGCACGAGAGGGGGAACGATGTCGAGACCTCGCTTGAGCACGAGATGAACTTGTTAGAGACGACATCCTCATTTTATCTGCTGGTCACGCACAGTCTCCAGATACTGAAGCTACTATAGAGTGAACTTCTAAGGTTTTTATTACTTGGTTTTCCCCTAAAAGATGTTTTGTAAAAACTTTATTTAAAGTAATTGTGTTTGTCTGGTCTTCTTGTGGCTGTTTTCCAGAGGAGAGTAAAACGTTTTAAATGTGGGCATTAGTATCAAGAACCAATATATATGTGTAGTGTTGTCCAGTACTTGACTCTGGTGTTGCAGTATTCACAGACCACATGACTCTTGACGAAGTCGTAACTGCTTTCATTTGTTTTCAAACCAAAATATGTCCAAACATCAGCTTTAAAAGCTGCTGGATTCCACTGTATCCCCTCGTCCTCAGTTATCGCCAGGATCACAGTAATTTGTTATTGTATCGATACTAGGATGTGTATTAGCAAGAATCTAGCAATACAGTACATATCACAATATGATATATAGTGATACTGTAGTAACAAGGATATATTTGTAGTATTGTCGAGTAGTTGACTCTGGTGTTGCAGAATTTACAGACCACATGACTCTTGACAAAGTCATATTTTGGTTTCATTTGTTTTGAAACCAAAATACGTCCAAACATCAGCTTGAAAAGCTGCTGTATCCTCTCGTCCTCAGTCATTGCCGGGATCTCGCTGGATTTTATTGTTCCTTTAGCTGAGGAGGACGTAATGACTGCTGCCATCTACCGCCTGGAAGTTTTTTCGCTACACAAAAATGAACAAACGCTGTGAATATTTGCATGATATTGTAAATAAATAATGGATTTATTTTATATATATATACACACTTTATTATTAATCCAAACAATAAAATAACTATGAGAAAAATAAAATATGGTTTCAAGGTCAAAACGAACTCTATGCGCTTGAAAAGTGTGGTAAGAATCTGAAAATACGTGCCACAATACATGGGCAAAGATGTATTGTGATACGATATATCGTGATACTGTAGTAACAAGTATATGTGTGTAGTATTGTCGAGTACTTGACTCTGGTGTTGCACAATTTACAGACCACATGACTCTTGACGAAGTCGTAACTGCTTTAATTTGTTTTCAAACCAAAATATGTCCAAACATCAGCTTTAAAAGCCGCTGGAGTCGACTGTATCCTCTCGTCCTCAGTCATTACAAGAATCTCAAGGGATTTCATCACTCATTTTGCTGCGGAGGACGTAATGAGAGCTGGAAATTTAATTGCAACACCAAAATTAACAGCATTGATATGTGTGTTTATTGTTAATAAATATTTCATATACACTTTATTAAGATGCTGGAATGCACTGTATCCTCTCGTCCTCAGTCATCGCCAGGATCTCGCTGGATTTTATTGTTCCTTTAGCTGCGGAGGACTGCTGCCATCTAGCTGGCTGGAAGTTTATTCGCTACACAAAAATTAACAAACGCTGTGAATATTTGCATGATATTGTAAATAAATAATGGATTTATTTTATATATATATACACTTTATTATTAATCTAAACAATAAAATAACTATGAGAAAAATAAAATATGGTTTGAAGGTCAAAACGAACTCTATGTGCTTGAAAAGTGTGGTAAGAATCTGAAAATACATGCCACGATACATGGGCAAAGATGTATTGTGATACGATATATCGTGAAACTGTAGTAACAAGTATATATTTCTAGTATTGTCAAGTACTTGACTCTGGTGTTGCAGAATTTACAGACTACTTACTTGACGAAGTCGTAACTGCTTTCATATGTTTTGAAACCAAAATATGTCCAAACATCAGCTTTAAAAGCGGCTGGGGTCGACTGTATCCTCTCGTCCTCAGTCATTACCAGAATCTCAAGGGATTTCATCACTCATTTTGCTGCGGAGGACGTAATGACAGCTGGAAATTTAATTGCAACACAAAAATTAACAGCATTGATATGTGTGTTTATTGTTAATAAATATGTCATATACACTTTATAAAGATGCTGGAATGCACTGTATCCTCTCGTCCTCAGTCATCGCCAGGATCTCGCTGGATTTTATTGTTCCTTTAGCTGCGGAGGACGTAATTACTGCTGCAATCTAGCTGGCTGGAAGTTTATTCGCTACACAAAAATGAACAAACGCTGTGAATATTTTCATGATAATGGATTTATTTGATATATGTATACACACTTTATTATTAATGTAAACGATAAAAGAACTATGAGAAAAATAAAATATGGTTTGAAAGTCACTTTTTTAAATAAATACATAAACACATTTTCAACACGAAGATGGTCTCATTAAAAGTCTGTGTTTGACTCACTTATGCTAGTTTTGAGGTTTATTTTTGTTTACTAAGCAAGTGTTTTACACGTCAAGAGTCAGATGCTTACGTAACTATTTGGAAAATCTGTTTATTCTTCTTCGAAATATTCCGACAATCAAAAATCAAGTCAAGACAATATCTAAAGCTGGAGTCACAGACCAGAATGAGGTCTAATGGATCAGAGGCTCGAGAAGACTTGGAAAAACAGGTAAGTGGTTATTGATTGAAGGAGTTTTTCTGCATTATTTTCACATTCTAACTCTTCATCGACTTGCTTGTTTTGTTGGGTTGTGTGTTTGTTCTTCTGACTCACAACCTCTGCATCTCCGTGTGAGTCCCTGGTGTCACCTGTTTTCTGGTGCCGGACCGGTTTCCTAACAACCGCCACCGTCGGGTAAATACAGGATGTTCCGTTGCATCACAATCGTTCGCTTCGCTATCATCGCTTTCCTTCAAGACCCCGGAATGTGTTTCATCTCCAAAAATCGTTTTCTGCCTTCGCACTTATTTTATCCACAATCTGTCGCCAGGACGGAGCGGAATCACTTCGGCAAGGAATTCCCCCGAGTTTAGAACGACTGTAACGTTTAAACATTTAGTTCGACGACAACAAGAAACCTCTGGGTTTAATCAAAACAGGGTTTAATCCGAGCATGAAATCTTCTTTTTGGACCCAAACCTTCAACTGAACATGAACATTTAACTTGAGTTTCAATGAAATATTTTACGAAAACAGGAACCGAACATTATTTTCTTCATTATTTATCTATTGTCAGATGATGCTAAAAGCTAAAATACATATATATATATATGTTTGTGGGTTTTTGGGTCAAGATGACCGAAAGGCCCGAAAACAAATGTATTTGTGGTATCGCTTCTGTTGTTTTTGGGTCAAGGTGACTCAAAGGCCTGAAAACAAATGTGTTTGTTGTATCCCTTGTCTTGTGTATGGGTCAAGGTGACCAAAAGGCCCGAAAACAAATGTATTTGTGGTATTGCTTCTGTTGTTTTTGGGTCAATGTGACCCAAAGGCCTGAAAACAAATGTCCTTGTTGTATCCCTTTTGTTGTCTCTGGGTCAAGATGACCCAAAGGCCCGAAAACAAATGTATTTGTGGTATCGCTTCTGTTGTTTTTGGGTCAAGGTGACCCAAAGGCCCGAAAACAAATGTGTTTGTGGTATCCCTTGTGTTGTTTATGGGTCAAGGTGACCCAAATGCCTGAAAAAAATGTGTTTGTGGTATCGCTTCTGTTGTTTTTGGGTCAATGTGACCCAAAGGCCCGAAAACAAATGTCCTTGTGGTATCCCTTTTGTTGTCTCTGGGTCAAGATGACCCAAAGGCCCGAAAAACAAATGTGTTTGTGGTATCGCTTCTGTTGTTTTTGGGTCAAGGTGACCCAAAGGCCTGAAAACAAATGTGTTTGTGGTATCCCTTGTGTTGTGTATGGGTCAAGGTGACCCAAAGGCCCGAAAACAAATGTGTTTGTGGTATCACTTCTGTTGTTTTTTGGGTCAATGTGACCGAAAGGCCTGAAAACAAATGTCCTTGTGGTATCCCTTTTGTTGTCTCTGGGTCAAGATGACTCAAAGGCCTGAAAACAAATGTGTTTGTGGTATCGCTTCTGTTGTTTTTGGGTCAAGGTGACCCAAAGGCCTGAAAACAAATGTGTTTGTGGTATCCCTTGTGTTGTGTATGGGTCAAGGTGACCCAAGGGCCCGAAAACAAATGTGTTTGTGGTATCGCTTCTGTTGTTTTTTGGGTCAATGTGACCCAAAGGCCTGAAAACAAATGTCCTTGTGGTATCCCTTTTGTTGTCTCTGGGTCAAGATGACTCAAAGGCCTGAAAACAAATGTGTTTGTGGTATCGCTTCTGTTGTTTTTGGGTCAAGGTGACCCAAAGGCCTGAAAACAAATGTGTTTGTGGTATCCCTTGTGTTGTGTATGGGTCAAGGTGACCCAAAGGCCCGAAAACAAATGTGTTTGTGGTATCGCTTCTGTTGTTTTTTGGGTCAATGTGACCCAAAGGCCTGAAAACAAATGTCCTTGTGGTATCCCTTTTGTTGTCTCTGGGTCAAGATGACCCAAAGGCCCGAAAACAAATGTGTTTGTGGTATCGCTTCTGTTGTTTTTGGGTCAAGGTGACCCAAAGGCCCGAAAACAAATGTATTTGTGGTATCGCTTCTGTTGTTTTTTGGGTCCAGAAAAAACAAATACGTATAAGGTATCCCTTGTGTTCTGGTCTCGGGCCTTCGGGTCACATTGACCCATAGACAACACAAGGGTTAAAACTTTGGAATGAGACAAAGAATATAAGGTTATCTTTGTTTTTGTAATTATAAAGAAGTTGTTTGAGCCGTTGTGAGAAGAACACACTGTGAGAACCAAACTGACTCAAGTGACCTTTATTGACAAAGATGTTATGAATTTCATCAAAATTTGACGTATGTGTTTACTCAGGGGGCGTCCACTGCCTCTTTAAAACTGGCAAAAGTGGCTGAAATTCCCTGAATTATAATGTTTTTAATATGCTTTCATAAGCTGACCTCTAATTTTTCTAATGTCATGTGATCTACCAACGCTAACTCTGTTTTCGAGGAAAGTCCAGGATGAATATTTACGACATTTTAGCCAAAAATAACTTTTTACATCAACTGTAACACAGCTCTCACTCCAAAGTTCGAAGGATTGTGTTGCATTCAGGCTCCAAAGTCAAACGTTTTTACTAATATGAGTCTATGTTTTATACATTTTTGTACGTCTGTCATCCAGAAATTGTTAAATATTATCAATAAAATTCACATTATTGCCAACGAAACTTAATACGTGTTCACGAAGGATGTACGTTGAGAAATAAAAACCAAGACAGTGCTGGAGCGTCTCTGGCTCGACTCTCCTGTCGGATGGTTTGTATCAGGAAACACTTCAAGGTCCGGCATCGCGTGAACGATACTCCTTCGGATCCAGCAGGAAAAATTCAAGTTGCGACATTAAAGTCGAAGCTATCGGAGTAGAATGCCAGTTGAGCGAAAGAATAACATTTGGGGAAATATGATTAGCTGTTCTTGGCTGCCAGTGGTTGGCGCTGGGTTGGCGTCTCGCTGCAGATGGAGGAGCCAGATGTGTCATTCACTGGCTCCACGCTTGGACCAGAACATAAAGCTGTCGCCGAGGTACCTGCTAGTAAAGTGTGTGTTCTGAGCTCCACCCTGGCAGTGCATCGGCGTGAATCCCGTGAAAATAAACACAATCCCCGAAGATTGGGAGTCGAACAAACGACGAGGAGGCAGACGGCGATAAGACTGGATGGAGCCAGCGACAGTTGCGACATTCTTCCAGCAGCTCCTCCACAGTTAATTAAATCGGGAGCTTAAAGACGTCTTTCACGGAACACCCTTGATGTCTGTCTCCGCACAACTTAGCTCCAGACCCCACACAACTGCTGCAAGGAATTCTGGGAACAGATGTTCCAGGAGATTCTCTCCGCGAGACACTTTTTTCGTGGAGTGAGATTCCTTCGTCCACGAGTTCGTCTTCGTAGAAACTGTCACTAGTGCGGACGGAGATGCTATTGTTTAGAAAATTTATCTATAAAAGTGAATTTTTACAGCATCAAATCAGACGTTCAATTCAATTTCAAGCATCGTTGAATTGTTAAATTCACAAATACATTAATTTCTAAAAATTTCAATAAAAAAAAAAAAAATCAGTGTAAAGATTTCCATGGAAAAATAGATGTAAGAAATTCCCAGTATATAAAGTTCAGTGTTAACATCGAGGCAACCAAGGAGCAGTTTCTATGTTCAAAGTTCAGTTCACAGATTTTAAAATGAACTAGTTCAGTTCATAGTTCGCAATTAAAAATTCTGCAAACTCTTCTTTTTTTATTTTTATTTTTGCCACATATCTTTCCCTTGTGTTATCTAAGGGTCAAGGAGACCCAAAGGCCTCGAAAACAAATGCGTTTGTGGTATCCCTTGTGTTTTTGTTTGAATTTGTTTACTGGCCTCCAGGTAACCTTGACCCTGATATAACATAAGGGAGACCACAAACACATTTGTTTCCTCGCCTCCGGGTCACCTTGACCCTGATATTGCACAAGGGATACCACAAACACATTTGTTTCCTGGCCTCCGGGTCACCTTGACCCTGATATAGCACAAGGGATACCACAAACACATTTGTTTCCTGGCCTCCAGGTCACCTTGATCCTGATATAGCACAAGGGATATCACAAACACATTTATCTCCGGGCCTCCGGGTCATCTTGACCCTGATATAACACAAAGGATACCACAAACGTATTTATTTACGGGCCTCCGGGTCACCTTGACCATGATATAATACAAGGGATACCACAAACGCATTTGTTTACGGGCCTCCGGGTCACCTTGACCCTGATATAACACAAGGGATACCACAAACGCATTTGTTTATGGGCCTCTGGGTCACCTTAACCCTGATATAACACAAGGGATACCACAAACGTATTTATTTACGGGCCTCCGGGTCACCATGACCATGATATAATACAAGGGATACCACAAACGCATTTGTTTCCGGGCCTTACCAAAGGCAAATATAATAATATCTGTTTATTAAAAATAGTTTACTGTCATATCAGAAACTATTTAACATTTATTGTCAGTTTTCAATGAAAAAACATGATTTTATGACGTAAACAGGATCATCACATTTTTTTGTTAAGATAAAATGTTTTTTATTTTACACTTCGTACCATAAAGAACCAGGTTTACATTGAAACACCTTATTTCTTACACTCTATTTATTTATGTTAATGTTTTTTACATTGAACTATTACGTTGTTAACACTGAATATTAATTTTTACTTTTTTTTATTTTTATACATTGAATTATGAACTCAATTTATAAAAAATTAAATGCAAATTTTAATGCTATTTAAATTCCGTGTAGCAACTCAAACGGGACACCTTGACTTCCACTGGTGTTTGCTCCTCATCACACTCCTAACTACGGTCACATTACCTTTAATTTAATTTAGGTGTGTTCTGGCGTCTCCGCCGAGGCCAGTCATCCTGACTCTGTAATTCCTGCTGTTGAGACGGAAAAAGAAAACATTCGAACGTGTGATTTCTTCTCTCCCTCGTGTTCACGCCGAGGCTTCGGCGCAACTGTTTGCTCTCCATCGCTGGCGTTTGAAATTCTGCAGCCACCTGTCGGACGAGCTCATGGCGGCCGGCGATGACAGGAGGACGAGAGGACGAGACGAAGGGTGAAGGACGACGTCCGACATTTATTTGACGGCGTTTTTTGATGCTTGATTGATTTATTTTTTAACCTGAACAACAAACCTTTTATTGAGCTATTGAGTCAATGACAGGTGTTTCTAACTTCTTGAAAAAGTGTACGAAACTATCTGGTAATCTTTTTTCTTTTCTCTTTTTCTTTTTCTAAATTTTATTTGTATTTATTTTTTATTTTATTTTATTTTATTCTGTTAATAGCGTTAATTTTTTTATATTGTAAATAATTTGTATATTTTTAAGATCGTTTTATTTTATTATCTTGTTTATTATTCCTTTTTTCCTTGCACTTTATTCTCATTGTGCTGTTGTAAAAGTGTGTTTCTCCTCTGGGGATGAATAAACGTATTCTATTCTATTCTATTCTAAAATTCTGAAAATATACCTTCTTCGGTCAGTCCTTTTTTTTGTTACATTTGTTTTGTAAGAAGATATATTTACTATTTTTTATATTGACATGGACGTAGTATATGTGCATCTCTTTTTTTATACCTCCATTTTAAAGCCAATCAGCCACTGGCGGCCATCTTGGAAAATCCGTCAAGATGAGTGTCTCAAATCATGCACTTCTCTAAGTGCACTGCTTTACAGTACGCTTTAAGAGTGCGCAAATTTCGTCAGGATAGTACTGTCTCTAATTAAACTCTGCTGCTACACACTTACAGGAAGTGACTCGACAGTTTCTTCTTCTACTACTTTTTAACGCTGTTTGCAACCAGTCGTTGAAACTCTATCGTCGACAAAACTTTTCACCAATTGAAACAATTTATTAAGTTGTGTTTCATTTTGTTATTACTTTTGTTGTGTTCTGTGGTAAAAATTAATGTTTTCTCGAGACATTTACGTCGGTATCTGCTCCGAAAACGCGTCGTCAGTGACGTAGCTTCTATTAGCTTCATCTACGTCACTTAGATGGCGGACATTAAGGGTGGAAAGTGTCCATCGATCCACACTCAATTTTCAGGCCAATTGAGTGCTCTACATTTTCGCACACTTCTCATCGCGAGGCACTTGTGCACTCAAAATATTAAGTCTAAGTGCAGAAGAGCGCGATTTGGGACACACCCGAGGAATCTGAATGATGATTGGACGATGAAACCACGCCCCTTTAGTCGAGGCTACGGCAGCTGTTACAGGCAAAAAAAAAACAACGGCTCTTATTACGCAAATTCAGTAAAAATTGACGAAAACGCAAATAGGGTTAGAGAAGAAATACATTTAAGAAAAGTGTCGAAAAAGAAGGAAGGAACACATTTTATGACGGGAGAGTTATTTCGTTTAGAAGTACAAAATATTAGTTCAACAAAAATATTCAAACTCTTTCAGTATTCTTTTTGGGTTTTTTTCATTTGACTCAAAAAAGCTTTTCTGTCATTTAAAAATGTTTTTTTTTCTATAAAACAATTTGCATTTTGCCTAAAAACTAAGTATATCACATTTAAATTTAATTAATAATTAAGTTAATAACACAGACCAGGGGCTGCATTCATTTACTTGGTTCAAGATGTTTTTTGTACAAAGCTGTACTTATGTTTTTATGCTGAAAATGTGTGTTTTTATGCTGTAAAATTATGTTTTTTCACATGTGAGTTCTGTTCTTTTTAATCTTTTCACATCGGCTTAACTTTTTAATACCAAAAGTGTCAAAACATTGTATTTTACTCCCTGAAGAACACCCTTTATTCTGGATTTCAATTTTAATTTCATTTAATTAAGTGTCAAACAGTAACTTATCTGGAGACAATTGAACAATAGTTTAATTTCCCACTTCAACACTTCTCTCCAGACGTGCCTCAAATTACAAAACCAGCAATTTTTCAGGGACACCTTCGTTAAATTGGTTACCATTTATTTTTCCACCTAAACCTTCCAAAGGAAACTAAGAAGAAGCTTCTGCAGTTTTTATTTAACAATCAAAAATATATTCCATCAGACAAGACCTTTAAAACGTTTGTAAAATATACTCATATAAGTATAACCCTTGCGTTATCTCAGGGTCAAGATGACCCAAAAGCCTGAAAAACAAATGTGTTATCCCTTGTACTGTCCAAGAGACAACACAAGGGATACCACAAACACATTTGGTAATGACTAGGTCCTAAAAAACTAATGAATAAACCAATAAAAACACATTCAGAGCATTTTTATTCTACCCATAAAACTGCGAAAGTTACTATTTATAATGTTTTTAGACTTTATTTTATTGTCATTGCACGGAAAACACAGCAGTGAAACTGGCAACGAAATTTCGTTGCTTGGCAACCATTAAAAAACACAGCAGAGAGATGTATATAAAAAGTATAAATATGAATATTAATAAGTTAAAAATAGTGCATTATAGTATAAACAGAATACATACATTTTCGTTCTTCATTCGTTCACTGTTAAAGACACAACTACACACTCTGAGTGAAACTCACAAGGACGATTCAAAGTCAAACGTTTTGTTTTTTTAAATTTCCGACCAACTTAAGACCGTCGTTGTAAACATGGTGTCGTAGAACTGAGCGAATAAGGAATCGAAGCCTGGATTTTGCACCGTCATCACATCGGGACAATAACAGCCTTTCGTCGGATACTCAATCCAGGAAGTGCGTGACCGTCCTTCATTGACACTCAACCTTGTTTGGCGCTTCCTTCGCAAACACTCGTCGGAATCTAAGCAGGGATTAATGGAACCGATGACACCTGAGAAATGTCTCGATGGAAAGAGCAGAAGAAGAACTTTTCCGACAAACATTGTCTGTTCCTCATCTGCATCGTATTATCACGTCAGAGCTCGCCGGCGTTTCCCCCCCAAAAAAAACCTCCCATGTTTCGTGCCATGGTTCAGAACCGTATCCAGAATTCAGGAACGAACGTGATCGACCACGACCACAGAGAGGCGACCACTTCCTGTCCGGTCGGAGGAAAGCGGCCGAGAAGAAGCCGAGTCATTTCCTCTGGTCGTCTCCGCGGTAGAAGTCGGACACTGAAGCGAGGATCGACAACCGATGCCTGGGAAATCTCTTCCACAGATTCCGCGGCACCTGGAGTCGAAAAACCACGTTCCGCCGCGGAGAACCGAAAAAAAAAAAGGGTTAAAAACACGGATGTAATATAATACAGATTTCCTCCTGGCTGGAGTGACGAGCGTAAGTGTAGGATTAGACCCCATGGAGCCTGGAAACAGCCTTAATTCGTCCCAAATCTTCCCACCGCAGCTGCCCCTTCTTCACGTTCCCAGGCAGGACGAGCCAGATGAAGGAGGCCGAGTGATTTTATTTTATCAAAAAATAAAAGACAGCTGTCCCACTTTCAGACGCGCAGATCTCCAGCTGAGTCATCGCCGGCGTCTGTGACAGAAGACCGAGGAACAAAAAGAAAAATGACAGGCAGCCAAACGTAGTGAGATCTGAGACGAGAAACGAAGACGCACTCGTTCCAAGAGGAATCGTACTTTTTTTTCTTCGTCTGAACACGACGGGTCGAAAAGTCAAGCAGTGTTTTCTTATCAAAGGAACCGTCGACATCATAGCAACAAGAAAAAAACAGAAACATCAATTGTTTCTTAAATGGTTCACTTTATTTTTACAATGTCATATCATGGGTTCTTAACCCTCATGTTGTTTCTGGGTCAATGTGACCCAAAGGGCAGCAAACAAATGTGTTTGTGGTATCCCTTGTGCTGTCTCTGGGTCAAGGTGAATAACCTCCCTGGCTTCCATGAATACACATGCAGTGGTGGAGGTCATTTACCTTGACCCAGAGGAAACACAAGGGATACCACAAACACATTTGTTTTCAGGCCTTCGGGTCACCTTGACCCCAGGTTAAGGGACTGCACTTTGTTGCAGTATATATATCTTCAAACAAATATCTTCGTATATATATATCTTTGTTCATATATCTTCGTGTTACCGTGATCCTGAGACATCACAAGGGATAGCTCAAACACATTTGTTTTCAGGCCTTCGGGTCACCTTGACCCCAGGTTAAGGGACTGCACTTTGTTGCAGTATATATATCTTCAAACAAATATCTTCGTATATATATATCTTCGTTCATATATCTTCGTGTCACCGTGACCCTGAGACATCACAAGGGATAGCTCAAACACATTTGTTTTCGAGCCTTCAGGTCACTTTGACCTAGAGACAACAGTAGGAATACCACAAACAAATTTCATTTCAGATTTTCGGGTCACCTTGACCCTGAGACATCACAAACAATTTAAACAACTTGACCTCCTGAGGGATCAATAAAGTTCTACCTACCTATAAAGTTCTACCTACAAGGGATACCTCAAACACATTCGTTTTCAGGCCTTCGGGTCACCTTGACCCCAGGTTAAGGGACTGCACTTTGTTGCAGTATATACTGTATATCTTCAAACAAATATCTTCGTATATATATATCTTCGTTCATATATCTTCGTGTCACCGTGACCCTGAGACATCACAAGGGATAGCTCAAACACATTTGTTTTCGAGCCTTCAGGTCACTTTGACCTAGAGACAACAGTAGGAATACCACAAACAAATTTCATTTCAGATTTTCGGGTCACCTTGACCCTGAGACATCACAAACAATTTAAACAACTTGACCTCCTGAGGGATCAATAAAGTTCTACCTACCTATAAAGTTCTACCTACAAGGGATACCTCAAACACATTAGTTTTCAGGCCTTCGGGTCAGCTTGACCCCAGCTTAAGGGACTGGACTTTGTCACGGTATATATGTTGTATCACTCTGATGCACTGATTCTCGTCCCTTCGTTAAAGTACTTCAAGTGAAAATAATGTAGCTTCATGTTCATTTCCGCACACGGTCCTCGCTCCCTCCGGGTTTAACCGACTACTAACACACACAGGGGGAGAAATGAGGTAAAAAATGAAGGACAAAATGGATGAAGTACACTCGGCCGAAGACATTCAGTGTTCACTGTACTCGGGGCTAATTGATAAACAAGATGGCGACCTCTGTGGACGTTTTTCTTACCAGTCCGAATAATTAACATACAAGTTAAGACAAATATACAGTTGGACAGATAGTTTAATAAATTTAATTTAATAGACTCAAAGTAATCAAAGTACAGTATCGCGAAAAACAAGGTCAGTATAATGAAGTTATCTCAGATCATCTTTTGTGACGAAGGTTATCATATTCCTAACCCCTGGAATTCCGGGCACAGGTAGAACGCAAGAGAAGCCATTTTGACTCTCCACTGACATACGACCCTCCCCCAGAACAATGACCGACTTCTCCAGCTGCAATTTAGATCACATTTAGCTAAAAAAAACTACTTTTACAAATATTAATTTAGATACAAAACCTTCTTCCACCTTCCGATCCAGAGTTTCTTTTGCGGTGGAGGTCGTATGCTAGTATGTGGTCACCTAAACCAACCCACCTGGGTCAAATCTCCGTTAGCGCCGTGTGAATGTTTACCTTCAATTTGTGTTTTCCACCCACAAAACCCCAAAAAACACGCCTGCAGGTTGATCATCTAGAAATTGTCCACAGGTGCGAATGACGATGGAAACTGTTGTTCGTCTCTGGCTTTTAGAAAAAGAACTGGCAACTGGTCCGAGGTGATCTCTGCCATTAGCCCATTGGGAATTGACTCCAGACCTCCATGTCCAGGGTAAACAGCTAGAAGAATCCTGGGAAAATGCCTCTAAAATGTTCCCCGAAAAGAAGGCAACGTTCCCTCCGACTGGGTTTCAGTTTGGCCGGTCAGCGATGTGACAGAAAAGTTGCTGATAACTGGAATTTAAATGCAGAAAAGGTGACACTAATGACACGAAATGGAGGGAAGAAGATATTTTTTCCAGCATTAATTGTTTGTGTGAGTAAGTGTGTGTTTGTCCTCGCAGGTGAACTCATCTCCTAATTGGCTTCCCATCACGCAGTGAAGAATTAGTGGTGGCAGTCGGAGAGTTAATCACTCGGCCGGGGTCGAAGAGGGTTCATTGAACATGATGGCAATTATTTCGGGTGTTATTTTCACATCAGCCCAAGATATTTTCATGCATGAGCTTCGACTTCTTGTTATTATTGGGAGACACTCATTAGATTCTGGAGCAATTATCGTCACAAAGTCCATCTGTTTTTTTTCTGTAGATTGGATTTTAGGTCCTTTAGGTCTTTTCTCTAGTTTTTAATTGTGATCATATTGTATTGTCATTCGTTCAGCATTTTTACTCTAAATATCCCAGAAGTCATTGTGTCCATGTTTACAGTGGGAAGCTTTCGAAATATTGACTCATTTTGAAATTATTCTGAGCTAGGTTTAGGTTAAGGGGTAGGGGTAGGAAAGGATTAGGGTTAGGGTTGGGGTTAGGGTGAGGGTTATTGTTAGTGGTAGGTTAAGGGGTAGGGGTAGGGGTAGGGTTAGTGGAAGGGGTAGGGGTAGGGGTAGCGGTAGCGGTAGGGTTAGTGGTAGGGTTAGTGGAAGGGTTAGTGGTAGGGTTAGTGGTAGGGTTAGTGGTAGGGGTAGGGGTAGGGTTAGGGAACGGTGTAGGGGTAGGGTTAGTGTAAGGGTTAGGGGTAGGGGAAGGATTACGGTTAGGGTTAGGGTTAGGGTGAGGGTGAGGGTGAAGGTTAGGGTTAGGGTGAGGGTTAGTATTAGTGTTAGGATTAGGGGTAGGGGTAGGCGTAGGGTTAGGGGTAGGGTAAGCTGAGATGCTTACATTTAAACTAATTCAATTTGTAAAATGTTGCTTGAAATCCACTAATCTGTTTCGTATCTACTTACTTTAAGTATATAATTATTCTTTAGTCGTAATTTGTGAAGTGTGTGATTCCGTGGTACACTATGAGCTTCACGGATAACCCTTCACAGCCAAAAACAACATCATCTAGTCAAGAGAGATAATTTAGTACTATTTCTTGAAGTTCAATAAAATAAAAATGCCTGAGTGAAGAAGTGACAAAATCCAGGTGGATTTCTCGTGAGCAGCAAAACTCCTGCAGCAGTACGGACTTTAAGTTTCCAGCCATCCACAGATAAAGCGGATAATTTTCTTTCTTTTGCTTTTTAAATTTCAAATTCTGTAGTTGGTCTTTAAATTATTTTGTAAATTATTTTGTTTGGGGTCATTCTATATATTATTATTGTTTTATTAGAATTTTTGTTGTCTCATTTATGTTAGAATATAGCAGGTTTTGTTTATATAATAATGTCAAAGTAGTAAAGATAATCTTACGTTTTAAGTGCTTGAATGTACTGTCAATACAAATATTTGAATTGAAGAACACAGATGAGAAAACATGTATTGCACATTTATTGAGGTACTTTTTTTCAGCACCTCAAGATAAATACTTTTCCAGTACAACTGAAACAAACTAATCAGCGTTCGAAGCGATAACACTCGAGAACGAGTATTTTCCTGGTTTCCACAACAACCTCGACTCAATGTGTCCGACGGTTCGAAGATTAACGTTCCCTTTCAGAAAGTACGTGGGAACAAAAGTACCGGAGAAACATCGGGGACTTTTCACGATCCTCAAAGTCAATAATTGCTTCTTTGTCTCACGCGAGTGACAGATGGTGAGGCCACCGGAGGACGGGAGATGGAAATAATATCGTTGATTAAATAAAGCAGAAATATAAGAAACAACATGCAGATGTCGGAGACAAAGAGAGGGGGAAGAGAGAGAGAGAGAGAGGGAGGGAAGAAGGGATGACAGAATGAAACTTGGCACATGTGCCGTCTTTTTGATTCGCTGCCGTTTGAACTGCCGATTTTTTTTGAAGTTGGTGAAAAGAGATTTTTATTGTTTGAATAATCCGGGGGGACGGGCGGTCGTGCTCCAGATATTTATAAAACTTGTTATTTATTTAGATCTGCTGCTCAGACCAAACCTCCAAACATCAACGCCCACCGACATGTGGCTCTGTTTGAAAGAGTTTTCAAGACCTTCCAGAATTCAAACGGTCACAACATCGTCACCCTTGCTTTCCCTGAGCGTCCAAGTGTTGGATTGTTTCCCCTCGAGCGCTTGTGTACTTTCTCTGAAGAACCTCTAAACTTCTGTTTTATATAAACTGTATATATGATATTTTAGATTATATATATATATCAAAACAGGAGGCGTCTGCTTTTAGAGAAGCTAAAAAAAAACGTATCTAACTAAATATAGTGTAAATAATATATAATATATATGAGTATATTTGAAGTTCATTTTAACAAATGTAGTACATATTTGAAGTATACCAAGAGTAACATGTACTTGGAGTGTACTGAAAGTTGACTCATTTCATACTTGACACGCTCAGGTATACCCACCTTTATACGACCAGTGTTGATCTATAGTTTAATTTATTAAAGTATACACAGTACTAAGTACTTTATTCTCTATCAGACAAATTCATTAGGTGTATACCTTAAGTACATATTTAGATTTGTTGAAGTTAACTTAAAATATACTCAAAGCGTACTACTCTCTATACTTCCAATCTATTCTGTATATACTTCTAGTATGTATTTTGATTTGTCAGAGTAAATTTGAGGTATATCAAGAGTAAGATAATCAAAAGAGCAAGTATGTCCTTTTTGTACATATTTTGGTTGGTTGAAGTAAACAAAAGATATAACAAGAGTAAACTATTCTATATACTACCAGTGTACTAGATATCTTCTTTAGCACATATTTAAGTTTATTAAATATACAGAGTGTATAAGTAAGTGTATTAAGACATGAGTAATCTTGATAGTTATCATCTACTATCAAGAGGAAACTGCTCAATATACTAATTATGTACTTGGTATATACTTCTAGAATGTTTTTTGGTTTATTAAGGTATACTTTAAGTATATCAAGAGTAAAATGTTTTATATATTATCAATTTACTAGGTTTATACTTATACTACATATTTTGTTTTGTTGAAGTAAAGTTTAAGTTTATCAAGAGTAAACTGTTCTATATACTACCAATGTACTTGGTATATACTTATGGAACATATTTTGGTTTGTTGAAGTAAACATAAAGTATATAAAGAGTAAACTGTTCTATATACTACCAATGTACATGGTATATACTTATGGTACGTATTTTGGTTTGTTGAAGTAAACTTGAAGTATATCAAGAGTAAAGTGTTCTATATACTAACAATGTACTTGGTATATGCTTGTAGTGCGTATTTTGGTTTAATGAAGTATACTTTAAGTCTATCAAACAAAACTGTTCTATATGCTACCCATACTCTAGGTACATGTTTCTTGTAAGTATTTATGTTCGTGAGTACTCAGCAGCATGAATACACAAACCTGTGATGTCGATCTAGCGTCGTCCACACTGACCTGAGCTACTAAACATTTACGGAATAACACGCATGCGTTCACGGCGGTGGCGGCGTTTGTGCGCCGAGCGGATGAAAAGCGAAATAAGCCAGTGCGATCAGGAGAGGGATAAAGTCAGATTAAAAGATTTAAGTCTCCATTCGCCCATGAATATCTGATGCCTTCGGAAGCAGGAGATTCTCTGTCGGGTCAGCGAGGTGTCGGAGGAAATGTACGAGCGTACGTCGTCGGCGTATCGCTTCATTTCTGAGAACCTGCTGCCATAACGTGATCATGTTGATCAGAAATACATGGATTTTAAAAGCAAATCTTCGTATATTTTTGACAGAAAAGTTGAGAAAATAAACTCAAGATAGATTAAGAACATATCGAATATACGGCGAATCAACAAAAGGAAAAGAAACTGAGATTCTTTGCAAGCCTTGCAATGAAACTTTCATTGAGTTTTGAATGGAGTTCAGAAAGCGCTGGAAAAACATCTTGTGAAACTGGAGCTGCAGGACTTGTTAAAGTGTCTTATGCTTGTTACTGCTCTTGGCAACATTTCTACCACACGTGAGAAAATATGAGTGTGTCACCAAAAGACTGGTCGAGTTTAACCGTCTTGTACTCATTCATTTAGAGATGAATTTAAGGGCGATTTAATTGAATATATGTGCGTAGATCAACGCTTTAGTTGTTAATGAAACAGATTTACAATTTCAATGTCATCTATATTTAGTTTTGAAATGTTATGGATGAGACCATAAGGCTAATTGTTCACAATAAAAATAACTGAATTATTGTTTTGAACCAAAACCATCTTTTAAATCAAGTAAATATTCAGTCTCAGACTTTTCGAGCTCCTGGTTTAATTGTTTATTATATTTATTTCTTTTTTTTTTATCCTTTTATCTGTTTTGATTTTTTTTCTTTCTGGACCTCGGTAAACAATTTTCACTCTGTTGGTACTGAATAAAAATGACAATAAAAAAAGATGTACTTGAATATTTGTTAATGTCAGGGGTCACGGATACCACAAAACACATTTGTTTTCGGGCCCGCGGGTCAGCGTGACCCAGAGATAACACAAAGGGTTAAACATAAAATGATTGATATCATGCTACCATATGTTATATAAAGCTGGGTTAACTAACTTTAGACCAGTTTAATATCAGCGTTATTTTTTACAAACCAAATACATATAAAAACAACAAAAGTAAGATGGCGTGACCTACAAAAGTAAAAACTTTACGGCATGAAAATATATTGCTGAGTCAGCAGGAGCTCTTACATGGCTTCTCTACAGCACGTTAGAGTTTGTGTTTCATTTGTTTTTTTAAATAATAATAATAATAATAATAATAATAATTTAAATTAAAATATAGAACGGAATGATTAGCATTTTAGGACTTCTTTGATGTTAATTAAATTATTTTTTTGTCCGGTCCTTGCTCTGTAAACAATTAATACAACATAAATAAAATATTGTTGTACTTTATTTACTTTTAAAAGGGTCACTAATGTGTAAACTTCAACTCTCCTGACTCACATGTTTTAAATGTCTTCCTCATCAGTCTCTCATCATGACCACGTTTAGAACATATTACTTTATAAAGTTGCTGAAATCTGGGCGAACGAGAGGTTACGAGAGCGGAGTCGACTTGCCTACAAGCAAGATGAGTCTAAAAGACATTAAGATATTGATGTTTATTACATTTAAATTCATATAAAAAGTCCAAATTCATTTTATGTATAATGTTGTTTATATATTTGCATGACAAGCTTTCCAGGGTTTCCTTCACCTTTTGCTTAAAGGTCAACTAATGTTAACTCACTCGCATGTTTCAAATGTCGAAGTCTTTTTTCTCCAAGATGCATTAAGTCCCTCATCCTGACCATGTTTTGAACTTAATAAAGTTGCTCTGAATTCTAGGCGAACGAGAGGTTACGAGAGCGGAGTCCATCCACAACGAGTCCCTCGGAGGCGGAGACTTCCAGGGGTTGACGACGCTCAGTGACAATCCTTCATGTTCGATCGATGACAGCAGAGTGGGGCGTGGTTACGTTTAACGAGATTTCATCTCCAGAAAAACAAAATGTTTTCAGTGGGCGGGGCTTAATATCAATTTCTAACGTCAATATTTCGATGAAAAGAGAGTTTTGTACAAACACTGATGATACAAAATACACTTAAATCAATATATAAGTAGAACTTTTATGACATTATGTAACATTTTGATCACGTTTGGATTTCTGTCGTTTTTTCTTTTAACTTCAGATTCTAGTTGTTGTTTTTCTGCGTGACATTCCACGCATGTGTGGACAACGTTTGCTTCTTAAGAGGATTTTATTTTTTTCCTCCTCTGTGAAGTTGTCCTGTGCGTGTGGACCGGATCCATATCTGATCTTGATCCTGGTGTTGATTCCGGGCCAGAGAAAGGGGGGTGAGATACTGGGGGAGGGACGGGAGGGTGGGGGGGGGGGGGGGGGGGGGAGCCCAGGGATGCCAAGGTAGGTTCCCTCCCTCGTGGGTGTGTCCACGAGCCGGACTCATTCTCTCCACCTGCGTCTCTGGGCTCAGATCTCGGGCGGCAGCAGCAGGACCAGGACCCTCCGAGACCCTCCGAGACCCTCCAGGACCCCCGCGCGTCTCCCACTCTCTCCTCCCGCGCACGATGAGCTCGATCTCTGCGGGGAAAGCGCGTTAAGTCCACGGATACTGTGTTCAATCTCTGCGGGGCTTTTTTTTATTTTTGTTTTTTTCTTTCTGTCTTGTGGGATAAAAATCGTGCGGATACTCTGATGGATCTGATGCTTTTGTGGTTTTTATTAATGCTCGCCTGATCCGATCCTCCGGAGAGAAGAACGAAGGTAATAACGATTTATTTATTATTATTTAATCCTTAAACATGTTTTAATAAAAGTTCATATTATTTTAGTAGATTAAACAATAATTTAAACCATTTTTGTTTTGATCCAGAAGAAATGCTGAGCCATTATTATTATTTAAAAAAAACTCTCATTCTAATTTTTTTGTTAATATAAGATAAGATAAGAGGATAGTTTTGAGTGACACGTGGTTCATTCATGGGTCTCTGGTCACTTGTTATTTTGGTGAAGTGCTTTGTAGCCTTGCCTTCAGGGCTCAGTAGTGGAACTTGATCTTAAACCCGGGCTGACAGTTTGACCTCAGACTCCAAATCCTGCCTGAAACTAAAAAAAAAAAAAAAAATGAAAAGAGGAAAAAAGTGGCAGTTGGATTAAGAGAGTTGTGTATTTTAATCTCCCCTTTTATCCGTGTCGTCTGTGGCTGATAAGTGTGTTGTTGTGTTTGAACGTGTGCCAGTGGGTTTTTTGCTTCATGTGGAACCACCGACTGGTGAAATTTTTGGCTCCTGCTGGAAATAGTCCTGATACTACAACCAGAAAGAGAAGCTATTTGTGGTCGTGTTTCTGAGTCTGTAGTTTGTTGCAGAAAGAGAAAGCAGAGAGAGAGAGACTCTTGTGGCTGAAAGTGTGGGGGCTCGACAAGAGTCTTGACAATGGATGGCAGCGTCTGCATGGATGGAGCGACTATTATTATCCCCTGGATGTCACAACACTGGCATTATAACGTGGATCAGTTTCACTGAGATCCTGAATCAAAGTTCCTAACTATTGTATCGTGTATACATTATCCAGTACTAGTCAAGCCACACATTTGGGCTTCTGAATAAGGATTTTTCCCCCCATTTTGTATTTTTTTTGCAAGTATTTATTGCTCGTCAGCAAAATATTCTTATTAGAAGTTATTGAAATACAATAAAAATAATAATTTTAGCTTATTTAGCTTGATTTTTTTCTGTAAAGTTTTTACTTTTTCCATTGTATTAAGGTTTTTCGCTCCTTTATTTTTCTGCTCATTGGCCCCTCACGACTAACACTGTGTAAAAGTTGGCCCCTGATTGATCCAATTGATTCTTGAGCAAACATTTCAGGCAACTTCAAGTGAGCTCCCTGTGTGGAATGAATGAATAAAAAATGAACTACAATCAGGAAACAAATCATTACTTTTAAGAAAATTTCAGTTTCTATGAGAAGTTTTGCACTTTTGGTTTTAAATAACCTCACGATGTCTTTTTCTTATTTTATCAAAATGAAAACTTTCAAAATACTGCGACCAAGAGAATTAAGGCAAGATTGTTTTTAGGAAAACTCAACAAATACTGAGCCACCGATGGAAATGAGGGAATAATCCACCTGTTCTTAAGGAAATTGTGTTTGGAAAATGTAATTAAATTGTATTTTCTATCGTATGTTTGCAACTGTTTTGTGAATAATGTTGTTTTTTATTGACTGTAAGTAGTCACTGAAGCACATGTACTGTATGAAGATGTTTATATTTTCTGACTTAAAAGTTTATTTAGTACAAAAGAGTTGCAAATAAATGATAAAATAGAAAAATAAACCACAAGATTTGTCACTTAAGTAACAGTTATTTGTAAAGTAGACTCAAGTAGAGTTAAATATTTTGTGTTAAAGTTTTAAACAATATGATCAGACATTTAATTAAAATAATACCCTTTTATTTAGTCACTGATTTGTTACAGAGTAAAAGAAAATCAATTACATTTAAAAATAAACTTCTATAATGTCTTAAATTAAGATTAAACTGTAACATATTTTGATTATGTAACTTGCAATAACTTGGAAAAAAAACCTTCATAGAAAATACAACTATTTTAATTAATCACTGATTTGTTCCAGAGTGAAAAAATACAACAAAATGGTGAAAAAAAAAAAAACTTCCAGAATGTCTTAAATTAAGATGAAAATGTCACACATTTGGATTTTGTAACTTGTAAAAACTTTAAATTAAATAAAATAATTACTGATTTTTTTACTCAATGAAGAAAAGAAAGAGAAAAAAAGATACCATGATGTCATTTTGATTCATTTTGATTTTTAAATACAAGGAACAAAGCAAGTCTCTTAAGGAACTTTGTTCCTCAGTGAAAAAAAAAGTTCCATCATGTCTCAAGATTAAAATGTTACATATTAAGAAAACTTCAAACAAGGTACAAAGTAAGTCATGAGTCATATTTGTGTAGTTAAAGTGTGATCGTGTGAGAAGCTCATTGTCCGTTCTGTCCTCCAGCTCCTGGACCTTCACCTCCTCCTCCGTCATCAAACACGGAGACCATGTTGTGGGACAAACTGTGTTGGCTCCTGGCCCTGCTGGCCCTATCGTTGGGGAGCCCGCCCTCCCCCCTGGAGCCCCTCTCGGCTCCCAGGATCTTCCTGTCCTTCAAAGGTAAGCGACGTTTGCTGGCTCCAGTTACTCCAGCGTGTGCGTCCGTCACTCTCGAGTTGTGCGACACTGGCTTTTGTTCCGGCTTGAACTCAAAAGTCTTGGCATCGGTGAGGGATGTGTGTGTGTGTATGTGTGTATGTGTGTGTTGACGTGCGATGGACGAAATGTCTTCGTCTAAAACAGACCTTTGTGCGTCTTCGTGTCTCTTCTGAACTGGGAATCTAACACTCGCGGCGCACACTCTGGGACACGTTATGTATGTTTGCTGGAGCCACATGAGACGCTCCGTGTGTTCAAGTGTTGAATCAATGGTCCAGGACGTCTAGCACTCTCGGGAGGATTTCCCATCATGCATTGGAGGGAGACTTTCTTGTTTTTTTTCCCCTTTTCTATGAATGTTTCTGTGGATTGTAACAATTAAAGGTGTTTATTGTCAAGAAATGATACTCGTCACGATACAGGGACGACGATACGATATATCGTGATACTGTAGTAACAAGTATATATTTGTAGTATTGTCGAGTACTTGACTCTGGTGTTGCAGAATTTACAGACCACATGACTCTTGACGAAGTCGTAACTAATTTAATTTGTTTTCAAACCAAAATATGTCCAAACATCGGCTTTAAAAGCTGCTGGAGTCGACTGTATCCTCTCGTCCTCAGTCATCACCGAGGTCTTTCGGGATTACATTGTTCCTTTAGCTGAGGAGGACGTGATGACTGCTGCCATCTAGTGGCCGGGAGTGTTATAGCAACTTGAAAATAAACAAACACTGTGAATATTTTATTGTTAATTGTGAATACCAAATTGAATTATTATGTTTTACACAGATTCTATTGAAATATACATCATAAAAAAAACTATAAAAAAATAATTTAATTTGAAACGCAAAAAAAATGATATAGTGCTGCTGAATAACGATACAGTATTGTAAAAAAGAAATTGCGATATATCGGGTATCAAAGCCCATTTTGTTTAAGCTATTAATCAAAGTATTTTGCTTAATGTCAATTAATTATGGAATTATGGGAACATTTTTGCAAAAGGGTATTTTTTTAAAATGTTTTTTGGACTTTGACAGGTTGGTTAGGTTTCCGCCAAATTGTACTTTTTCTGATGGGATGTTGTGTAGGCTATTGCTAAAACTTCTTTCTGGTTTTTGTCTTGTGTTGTTGAAGCTAAAACTATATTTTCTTCCAGTTTATTTAGATACAGAGCATTTACAGAAATCATCACATTGGACAGTGTCTTTAAAAACTGTGTTTTTGTATAAAAAAAAGGCTAGAAGTTGTAAATATATCTATTTTAGGCGTTCATGTCTCACAGATGGTTGATAAATAACACCATTGCTTACTAGTTGTATCGTCTATTGTTCTCTCATGTTGATGGACTCTTGAATTTAAACACTTAAAATACTCGCTTTATGTGGCATTCAAAGTTTTCGTGGCTAGTAAACGGGAAGCGTTAAAAACTAGCTAAGCTAACTGTAAACATAGCAGATAAAATCCAAACCGGCTAGCATGCTAAAAGCTAAGCTACAATTAACAAACAACTTGGCAGCTTTTATAAAACACTTTAAAAGAGTAAAGGCTAGAACTATAATAATAACTTGTCAAACTTTTCTATATTTTATATATAACTTTTAAAACTTTTTTTTTACTACTCAAAATAGAAAAATAGCAAAAGCTAAAATGCTAACTTTGCATTTATTTTCCCGCCACTTTTTCTACTTCAATAAATGTCTTTAGAATAATTGCTATAACTTACAATAACAAGCTAACGTGCTGTGTTTGTCTTATTTTAAAGTTATTCAGCTAACATGACACGTGCCGCTCTTCATGTTTTTCATTAAAAACCTTCACCTTCTTTAAAAAATCTCATCTTCTGCGTCTCTAATCAAGATCACCGCCACGCTTCGCTCGTCTTCCATTTACGTTCGAGAAAATCTTCATTTATTTTTAAGCTCTTTTAATCAGGTTTGCTTTCCTTCCTAATGAATTTAGAGGTTGTTCTGCTTCAAGGAGCAACTTCAGACGAGTCGAGATCAGAAAATGCCCACGAGCAGCGTTTGTTTCTGATTGTATTGGTTTTTGCTGCACACTTCTGGGAATTGCTTTTAAATGTGCGTTTGTTAATATTTAATGCGCTGTGTACTTAAACCATCACTGCGCTTCATATGGATTTGATTCTTCCTCGTAAATAAATGAACGCTTTTCAATATTTTAAGCTGTTTTCATTGTTGGATGAAACTAACATCGTTGCAGCTAAGAACGTATAAATCAAATGTTTTTCGTTTTTTGTACTTTTCTTTGTGACTTTCTTTGTTTTCTAGAAGATTTTCCTCTTTTCCATGATTATTTTCATTAAATGAAGCGATTCCTATAGAGTTTGGCTCAAATCCAAAGTCTATACAAACAGCATTTTTGTGTTTTCGTGCCACATAACATGACTATTTAATACAACAAACAACGTGTGTCTTATAAACACAAACTTAAATGCAAATAAATGCACATTTTGTGTAGCTGGACACGAGTTTCAATATCCTGTTCTTGATGTAAGTTTTCCTACTGTATGTTATTTTGTTGTTTTTTTTGTCCAGTCAACTATTCCAGCGAATACATGTTTTGTCATGACATTGTACATCAACAATTGCAGTTTAATGAACTATCATGTCAAAGAAAACCAACAACTCAGTCCTTGAAAGATTTCTTGTTTTTAATGAACAGATTTTGTTTTGTGTATATTGTGAAAAAAATATTGAATATGACCAAAACTTTTTAAACATGTATTTATGAATAATTCCTCTTTTAATGCCTCATTTATTATAAGTCATTTTAACATTTTAGCAAACACAATTTATGTAATACATAAAAAAAATACATTGTTGACGTTCACTCAAGACCGGTTTTGTTGCAAGGATTTGCATTTAAATTTTGCATTTAACTTAAATTAATAAAATGTTTAATTGTATTAAAACATCTGAGCAAATCACAGCATTTAGCATCTTCCATATTTTGCTAGTTTATATATACTTTTGAATACTTTCGGCCTGAAAATGTGCATCTTTTTTCAACTCATTGATTCATATCCTGGTTAAAAAAAAGATTTAGAAAGATTAATATTGATATATTATATATATTATTAATAATTATAAGGAAACTGAAGAAAATCCATTTGTACTTTTCTTCTTATCAACTATACTTCTTAAAATAATGACGTGCATCATACGTAACAAGAAATGGAGGAAGAAGCTTCATAAAATAAAAAATCAATTAAACAAAAGTCACTTTTAAAAACTGAAGTTGACAGTAGTATCTGTATAGAAAATTGAAAACTTCCTCTGATAGACTTGTATAGTTAAACACTAGCTGTAAAACAATACAACAACAAAAGTGTAGCATCAGTTATATGATTGTTACTTTGTTCATAAAGTATAATTAAAAAATCATCACATAATTCAGATTTCTTATCTGATGAAGGGATTTAAACTTCCCATCAACCTTTTTTCTTAAGATCTGATTCCCAATTTAAAGTAATACGAGTAATAAACACAAATAAAAAAATATATTCACATGATTTTAAGACGGTTTCCTGAGCTGGTTCTTCTCTGCGTTCGGCGTTGGGCGAGAGTTGAGTTATGAACTGTGATAAGGACTCTGAGAGCAAACTGAGGCTAAGACCAGAGGAATGTCCGTTCAAAGCTAAGAGGGATAGATCATCTACCGAGACTTCAAACCCCTTAAACAAACATCACCCATAGTCATGAATCTCCAGCAGGGGATTGAGTTCAGCAGAATAAGCGACACCTGTTTATAAAAAAAAAAAAAAGTCTATTAAATCAGAGCGAAGTTGTAAAGATGATGGTGATGCATCGGTTTCACGACGTGAAAGTGCCTGGCTTAGATCAGCTGCTGGAACTCCTATATTTACTCTCAAACAAGGTCTATAATCACATGCTATTTTAGAGCGCGGAGCTCCGCGAGGTTGTGACCCTTCAAACAGAAGCCTGTGACTCCCGAGGTTAACTGCCCTCAAACTCTGGGAGAATGGCGACATATTAACAAGTAATGGCTTGTTACCCCTAATCCTCGGGCACATTCGAAAGTATTTAACTCTGTTTTTTCTTCTGGCTCTTTAGCCTGTGGAGCCACACCTGGAGACAAGGTTACGGTGGGAAGAAAACCTGCTGAAAAGAGACAAAGCTAATTGGACTCGTTTTCAGGGACAATCTTGACAGTTTACCTTCGCCTTTGACCCTTTTTGTCCCGATTAATAAGTCAGTGATTGTCCGGCTGCTTTACCAAAACCCAGTGTAGTTGCAGAGTCCTTCTAAATTTGGGAAATTGCTGTTATCATCGTTAGGACGATGGTAATAGTTTATTTTCGTGTCTTAACAAGAAGGATCTGTCTCGCCTGCAGTTAATACAAAACTCTGCAGCGAGAATTCTGACCCGCTCTAGTAGAAGAACTCACATTTCTCCGATCCTTAAAACTCTTCACTGGCTGCCAGTTTCTTTCAGGATCAACTTTAAAATTCTGGTTCTTACTTTCAGATCTATTCATGGTCAGACCTTCCATCAGTGATCTGATCCAGACTTACACCCGAGCTCGCGTTCTCTACATTCTTATTTGTGCAGGCTTTACCCTAATTATCTGGGACTCCTGTGTCTTATGTCTTGGTTTTTTAATGTATAGGTTGTTTTTTTTAATGTGTATTTCTTTTGATTGTTCAAGCGCTTTGTGTCCCTGGTCTAGAAAGGCGCTCTAAAAATAACTATTACTTACTTAATTAATTACCAATCCTATAACTCTGGAAGACTGAAGCTAAGCTTTGTATTTTGCCATCGTCCATCAGTGGTTGTCTTATCTAGCTATCTTGAATATCTTAACAATACCTCCCCATAACGTCAATTCCCCCCGAACTTCATTGGTCTTCACCCGTCTTCTATTTACTCGTAGACTTAATTTCATGCATCCTACATCCCATATATTCCTTGCTTCTTCACTCCAAACCGTTTCCCTGAACTTCTTCTACAAACTTTACCAGTTCCATTCCTCTGACCCACTTTCTGATCTTGTTCTTTCTACCGTTTGTCGGTTTCACAAAATTCAACAGTGCGCCTCTATATCCATCCTCAAACCAATTTCATGTGAAACACGGCGTCCTAAAATCTATCGAAATGTTTTAGTACGACTTTGGTAAGTTACGAACCCACACCAAGAGGCTCTGTTGTATTATCTCGGTGAGGAACCACCGCACTGTGAGGCTTCAGTGCACCACAGGGATTTGTGGCCATGAGCTTTCCATATCTACGAAGCCGCACTAATGCTTCAGACTCGCAGTAGATAGAAATGCTCTTGAGAATCTTGTGCACTTTATGTTTGGGGAAAAAAGACCTGTTAATTGCGCCTCAAAATTGATGCGCATAATAGTCCGAAAAATACCTTAGTCGCTCCCTAGACAGCAAAGCTCCTCCAAACTGATCTTCTTGTCTTTGAGATATTCTAACTTCAACTGTGGGTAATCCCCCGCCAGTCCACTCCTACCATTCCACCCTGCCTTCACCGTCCACTGCATCTCTTTTAATCTCGATATACAGAGGTGAAGACAGTCCAAAGAAGTGTGTTATTTGTGAATGGTTTTCCGTCAATACATGGTTCAATCCCAGCCAACAAGGCTATGTGGGGGGCACTTAGGCAACACTTGGGCTGTTATTTTGGACCCTATATGTGGTTTACAGAGATGGACATTTCCCTATTAGTACCTTTCTGCCCCATTGACTTCTATATGGCTACCTACTCTATGGACTACCACAAAAATCGATTGTCCAAATGGGCTTCCACAGTATGGTTCTATATGAATCCTTGGTACAAGTCGCATTCAGGACCAAAATGGACCCAGTTGCTTGCTTGGATTGATTGTTGCCTTATCCCGGGTGTTCTTAGCAAATACCTCGGCCAGAAGGATGAGGGACGTATAGATGCTTGACATTCATCACAGTGCACCAATAATGTCCATGTTAAAGTCTGTCAAGTTTGACAAGGTAACGTCTTCTGATTTTGGTATCCGTTAGGAAAAGTTATTTTCTGGATTATGAAGTGATACTAATCTACCAAGAGCTTGTTTTTCCCAGCATCCTGGTGGTCCTGGTGTTGTTTTGGTATGGAGACCTCTCAGAAGAGGATGATCCCCAAGTGATCTTAGAGTTGATCTCCTCAAACGTCTCTTGCCTTCGTCATGCTAGTTGCTCACGCGGTCGTGACATAGGAGACGAGGTTAAGTGCCCGAGCAAAGCCTTGCTGCCGACAACAATCGATGAAAACTCCCAAAGAAAGGAGAGCTCCGCAGACATCCCGACAGCCGCCATCTCGGAGAACCTTCATCACAAACACGGGGAATACAGGCATGTGAAAACATTTCTTCTGGTGAAACCCTTCCCCCCATTAAATGTCTCGTCATTTCCATCTGTCATCGTTGCAGTGTTCATGCGGTGTTGTGTTACATGCATCTGCAGATGTTAAATATAATTAGACATGCATTCCAGTGGGAGCAGAGTTCAGCGCTCGCCACCGTGCAGTTATGAAATGAATAAATGAATATATTTGTCGCGATAATGACTTGTGAGGATCTCATTACTGCCTCCGGAGGTGATGGGTTGATCGTTTCCTGGTATTCCTATATAAATATTAGTCTTGTTTAATTTAATCCACTTACTGTAGGCATCGTCTTATGTAAGAAGTATTTTTTCCCTGATTGTCACACGACTAAAAGAAACAGACGAATACCAAACGGTCTGGACAAATGAGTAACACAAAATATTGATCCCTTGAACTTGTAATCCAGACTCGCACAAAATCCACTTGTGGTTTGTGGCCGTTCCTCACTGCATCCCGCTTTCGGGTTGACTCATTAATTTGGTCGGTGGTGTGGCGAGGCTGCACTTGTCCTCGGTTTACTCGATCACTTTATCCTTTAAAAATTGTGGCCATGGCAGCCACCGTACCGATTCGATCGCCTCGCATTTCGTTCAGCACAAGCGTTGAGATTAGACTTCGTAATCTTATCCCGTAATAACGACACCGGCAGCTCCCACCTGACTAGCACTGCAGCGAGACCCTTTAGAAATTAAATCTCATCCTGGACCAACAGATTCTGATTGTGGGACTGTACCGGCGTTTTCTTTGCGGTACAGAGATGTGTGATGCTCAGAAGAAATGCAAATAGGATTGTGATCCAAATTGTCCGGTGCTGTGTCGGGTTGGACCTAAAAAGATCATTCATGCATGAACTCCTTCAACAAACATTTACAAAGTTACACTATTTGCAGATGATAAATTGCTTTTAATTCCAAAACATAACATCGTAACAGGCGCGGTTATTAAGTCGTGAGAGCCTTGCTTTACTTGCATGGCCTCATGGATCACTAGAGGGTCATCATGGAGGTCCAAAGTCAGGACTGGGTCATTGATTTGCATTAATTATATTTGCCAATCTGCAAAAGTGAAGCCACGTAACGTCGTACCGTTGCTGGATTTGGAGTCCTGGGCAATATGTCTTCAGCAAAGATTGACATAGATTTAGTTTTTTTTGTGAGGGTGGATGAATATTTTTTTTTGTCTCTGGCAATTAGTTCCGGGTGTACTGTGACTCTCACCCCTAAGTAGGGCTCCAGCCCCCCCCCCCCCCCCCCCCCCCCCCAAATTCTCATAAGGGAATTGGGGGCAGACAACAAATGAACTAATGAACAAATGCAAAAAAAATACTCTTTGTATAAATCTTTAAAAAATAGTATTGTATTACAGAATTTTAACACAGTTGTTATTGGACCACATCACAGCAAGAAAGTTGTAGCTTGTAGGGTGTTTGATGGTGGGTTTAACCCGGGAACTCTGGTTTCCTCCCACAGTCCAAAGTCATCCAGAAGTTTTTTGGGAAGTCCAAATTTTGTGTGAGTGTGTTTGGGGGAGTTGTGTGTCTTTTGTGTACCCCGCTCCCCCCAGGAAAAACTGGGATAGGCTCCGTCCCCGCTACCCCATAAGGGAGTCGGTTACATAAAAATATTGTGTGACTTTATTAAGAGTATACTTTTTAAATATACTTTTTCCCTTACTTTCTTCTCTGTTTTTTTATCTACATGCAAAGATCAAACCATCTTTAGTTTATCCTCATAGATGGATGATGAGTAAGGTAGTATAAATATATCTAAAAAGTTTAAATATTTTTTAAGGGGATTGTGTAGTGAAACATAAAGTTGCAAGAACACACCTAAAACCGTGTCTAATCCGAGTCCTTCCACCACCTGCTCGCCTGCATACGTTTGTTTGTCCTGGATAAGTTGGAACTTGTTGATGGCGTAAGCCTTCAAACATCTTCCGTCGTGTTGCTATGTAGTCCAGCTGGCACCATAATCCAGTTTACTCCGCCCCCCCCCCCCCACCACCACCACCACCACCACCACCACCACCCCTGCCGTGAATCGGGCTCACAAATTTGTACCTGTTGGCAACAAACAGCAGCACAAAACTGCTTCTATTAGAAGGATGTCAGCGAGAGTCTCTCCGGAGCTCTGCAGTGGCTGCGGCACGAAGCCCTGCAGCAATTATTCCAATGGTTTCCCTCCAGAGATGGAGGCAGAGGAGGAGGAGGAGGAGGAAGATCCCGACAACCTCTGCTCTGCAGGATGCATGCTGTCAACTTATGATTATTCAGGAGAGAGGAAAACAGAAGGCGACAGCTCCACGGCTAAATATAGTGTCTGCTTCCTCTGCCTCTTCTTCTCTGCCTCCTAAAATCACACCCGCGCTGTCGGCTTAATTGTGAGATGGAGTGCGAGTCGAGGGAGGAGGGACGGCAGACGCCAGCCAGGAGGACCGGCAAACAAACTCGCGACAATGATGATGATGATGATGATCACACGGTTCACAGTCATGGGCTGAACAACGTTTTTTTGTGTATTTCCACGAACAGCCACTTAAAAGTCGGGTCTGATTAGAAGCTCGAACACTAACTGTGGTGAGTCGTGATGATTTCAAAGATCTTAACTGTTCTAGAGTTACTTTAACTTGTAAACCACTAGATTTGACCTAGATTTGATATCGGACATATACATGTGCTACGGACCCGTGGTTGGAAATTAAATTCCCTCAGGGGCCACATTTTAAACAGTGGCTGTTGTTAGGGACCATCAACCAAAAGTACACGAGCAAAAGGAGTAAAATCTGAAGTTAAATATAATAATTGTATTTTATATTAGTTTTAACATTTTATTTGCTTCCGGTTTTGTTTCCCGGGCATATATACTGTATTTGCTATAGACCAGTGATGGGAACTTTTTCAGGGGCCAAATTTTATGTATAATATTTATTTGGTGAGGTGCCATTAGAGAAAAAGTGTAAAATATATACATTTAAACGTTAAAAAAAAGCTAAACATTCTATAATATACTGTTTTATTGTATTTATATAACTTTTAAAACAAACGTTCACAAAAATGACTAATGTCTTAAAAAATAATACATTTGGAGACTATTAATGAATAAAATATACAAGTACAAGTTAAAATTGTTAGTTTCTTCGTGATCTGCCCAATGTTTCTGGAGATGAAATCTTGTTTACCATAACCACACCCACTCTGCTACGATTGGTCAACCGTCAAGGTCTGTCGCCAAGCTTCATTAATCCCTGAAATCCCCACCTCCAAAGGCCTCGTTATACAAACAAAGCGGGGCCTGATTACAGCTGGCTGGACGAGGAGTGAAGCCATTATTACATCATAATGGACTCTGCTCTCGTAAATCGTTCGCCAGAATTCATATGAACTTTATAAAGTAATAAGTTCAAAACATGGACATGATGAGGAACTTATTGCATCTTTGAGAGAAAGACTTTAACATTTGAAACATGTGAGTCAGGAGAGTTGTGTTTTTACATTAGTTGATCTTTAACAATTAGCAGTCTGCAGTCCTGACCTCTCCACCAAACCTGGCACCTTCCGATAGCATATCTGACCTCCTTCCAGGGAGGAATCTCCTATTAAATCCAAAAAATATTTTGCTAGGTGCACAAAAACCTTTAGAAAACATCTAAAACAATACATTTAAACCACAAATTTTAAATCGAATGGTTGCAGAAGAAAACGACAACAACAAGTCATGGCTGGTGTGATGGACTGAGACCTTTATCGCCTCCTTCAGAAGACCCTGAAAGAGAACATCTCAATAAAGGGATGTAAAAAAACAAAAAAAACACTCATGGGTTCCAAGAAAGACCATCAGGGACATTTACATGAAGTATAACTTTTACCTAAACCACGTTTCTAAGATGGCGCCAGTGAATTCCAGAACACCAGTGTGTCGGTGGGAACCATTTATGCTAATGACCGGGTTAATGGTTTCCTAAATGAAGGGGTGGCTTTGAGAGACTTGACAAATGGCCCGTCCATGTCGCCGTCCATTGTGGTGCAGGGGGCAACTCACAGCAGGGGGGAAAGCTGACGAATGGGGCGTTTGTGGCTCTTCCCATCCGAGATTTCCGACTTTGTTCTCGACACCGACGAGGCACATGTTGGCGAAATGTCGTGATGCTTTTTCCCGAGGTCGAGATGCGAAGCGACCGCTGGGAACGGGACTCTTTAAATATTCATGTCGTGTCCGAGCGTGCATATTTGTGTGAAGGTTCACATATGTGTGCGGAGCTAAATATACCACGGGCGGCATTTACCTGTCAATCATCCCGTCGTGATGTCGGAGGAAATAATCCTCCGTCGTCTTCTGTCCTGCAGAGGAAACGAATAAAGGTTTTTTGCGTCCATAAATTGATGAAAAACTCTGGTGGGATTTGGTCGGGATGTGCTGTCCAGATGTGAGGTTGGGGGGGGGGGGTTTAAACGCTGTTAAAAAGTGGACTGAACTTGAGGAGACGTGGGGTCAAGGGCGGCGCTCCACGTGTTACCCAGACACCGATCATTCATTAGCGTTTGTCTGTCAGTGGTCGGCTCTTGTTACCGTGTTGCCGTTGACCTTCGACAAAGACGGCGCGGTCGCGCTGAAGCCTCGAACACGAATGTTTGCGCTCGCGTGTCGACGTGTTTACAGCCGACTTTCGGGCGTCGCGTCTTGGATTTCGACTGCGCGATCGATAATTCACTCAACGGTCGGTGGAAGTTTTGTTTGATGGACCAGCGGATGTGCAATTAGCGGTTTTATAAACAATAAAATAAATGACTTTTTTGGTCGATTGTCGTTTATCATTTTCAAAAAACCTTGTTCAGTTTATGGAGTTCTCGGATTAGAGGTATGGCTGCGTAAATAAAGGATTTTTTTTCTTCCCCTGATAAATGTTTGTTCTGTGAGAACAGAGGACAGGAAATGATCGTAAAATAAGAAACTTTTTCCACATCTGCTTGTTCACCGAAGTCACTTTGAACTAGTTTTCTGAAGGGATATCTGTAATTGTGGTGCCAAACATCGTAATTATTAAAGTTATTTTAATTATTATTATTGACGTTTATGATGGAAAGTGATAAAAATGTTTAATTTAAAATGTTTGCTTACACTTGGTCAGTTAAATACTTGATATTCGGATGTAAAAGTGAAGTTAATTGAAGTTCAAACTTAAATCAATTAGCATTTTTACGATTGATTATGTTGCAGTTTTTTTTAAATAAAATTTGAGATAAAGCTCATTCAGATGAAGTATTGACTAATGCATATTTATGATATGATGAAGTTTTTAAACAAAGGAAAACAGCTACATTTGTTTTCTTAATAAGTTGATTATGAAGAGGTTGTGATATGGATCTAGATTTAAATTTAAAATAATGAATACTTGATAAAATATATTAAATAGCATTTTTGTTGTATTAATGAGTGAATCTTGGTGTAATGACTGAGATAGAATATAGGAAATTGTTTTAAATCTATAAATTTGCTTAAAAATGTATTGAAAATGTAATATTTTTTTCATGTAATTGTTCTATTACCTCCACTAACGACAAGGAAAGGTTATAAAGCCCCAAACGTATAATAATGTGAATGTGTTTTTGACTAAAATAAAGAATATACAATCAAATAAATGTTAAATTTTTTTTTTTTTTTTTTCTTTCAACATTATTTTCAGGATTGAAGGATCTATAATCCTACCAACGTCTCTGGTGAAGCAGTGGTTAAAACCCAGGTCTTAATCTATAGTCCTAATATGGGTACCTTTTTTGTCTTGAATCAAGTTAGTATATTTAGATCCTTGGGGGAGGTATGAGCCTTCTCCGTGCTTATTCCTGCAGCTTGTAAATATGTATGACTTGAGAAAAAGTGGTTCATTTACAGGAACATTTTTAGTCCTGAAATGAAAGTGCTGAAGATCCCACCTGTGTCACGGAACAGGTGAACGTCTGCTGTTAGTGCCGTCGTCTGTCGGAGGTGATTTGCTGCAGATCCTTCACATCTGACACCAGCGCTCCTCAGTCCCAGAGGGACCCGAGCTGTCATGTCGCCCTCGAGAAGTCGGTCGTGTTGCAGCTCCGTCAACATCCAGCGCTGAGACGAGACAGACGTCAGACACGCAGAACATCTGTGTCAGGTTTGCTGCTCTTGTGGCTCTGAAGAGACGACGAGGTCTGCGGGACAAATTGTCTCTCTGGTGTTTGTCAGCTTTGTTCGTGGTCGACCACAGAGCGACTCTTGAGACGATCCCAGGATGAGGTTTTCATTCTGAGAGATGAACGTGGAGCGACGGAACAGGATGAAGCGAGAGGAACCGTCGTAGGAGATTTGAAAAGTCATCGCAGTAGAAAAATTAAAGAAGACATTTTAGTCTGTCGTGTTGATGTTGTCGTCGATACTGTGATGGCTGAGATCGTTTTGTGGCTCATCTTGAGTTTTTAAATGAAATATACTTTAAATTTTGTTATTTATTAAAGGTATACAGCCTTGAAATAAAAAAGTGTTTAACTTTATTTGACACAAAAAGTCACATATTAGGTAAAAAAGTCACATATTGGGGGAGGCTACTAGAACTGGCCTCTATTTGATAATAATTATTGTATTTATATAACTGATATACAAGTGTAGAGTAACTCCTGTGGGGCCAAATGAAAGCTTGTCTATATATTTGGATTTTAAAAGTTATGTCATTGGTAAAAAACAAAAACTATACTTCATAGGACAACAGGAGAAAAAGTTGTATAAAATGCTGTAAACCAGTTATTAAACAGGATAAGACCATTTGAAGTAAAAAAAAAAAAAGAAAAAAATGTATCATTAACTCAGAAAGTACTTGTAAATATATGTTTTTAATGAAATGATCATGTTTCGTGGAATAAATAAATAAAAAACTTTAAGTTTTACTATAAAAAAACCTGTGTGAACCCATTTTCAACCCAATATTTATACTAATAATATATTTATTAAATCATTTTCAATACGACAATGATGAAAAAATACCATCAAATTTAAAATAAAGATTTTTAGAGAAAATGTGTTACAATGTTAAATGTTGCAGAGAATTTTGAGCCGCTCTGGTAGAAGAACTCGCATTTCCCCGATCCTTAAATATCCTGACTGGCTGAGTATTATTTTTAATTGTTTAAGCGCTTTGTGACCCTGGTCTGGATGAGCGCTCTACAAATATAAATAAATTACTACTTTAACAGATCCACACATTTATTTTTAATAAAAAACAGTTGCGCAAAAGGAAATTTGAGGTAGTGATTTAGAGGTAAAAAAAACAAACAAAAAAATGGTTATCATTTGAACAATATTTTGAGGAAAATGAGTATCATATCTGAAGTTTCGATACTTTTTACATATGCATATTAGGGCAAAAATAATGCGATAATATCATGATACAGCGCCAAAAATACGATCAATTGGATTTCATCGTAGTAAATTTTGATTAAATAACGAATTAGTCAATATAGTGCTGTTGAAAACTGATACAGTGTCATGGAAACAATATTGTAAGTAAGTAAGTAAGTAATATTTATTTATATAGCGCTTTTCGAGACCAGGGTCACAAAGCGCTTAAAAAATCAAAACAATACTCAAAAAAGTATATACTTTAAAGATCAAGATAATACTGATAACAACACAGGAGTTCCAGAAATTCAAGGAAAATCCTGAACAAATAGAAACGTCTTAAGATGTTTCTTAAAGGAGTCAGTAGATCCATCAAGCGCAAAGAGAGAGGAAGATCGTTCCAAAGCTTAGGAGCAACAGCCTGAAAAGATTTCTCTCCTCTGGTCCTGAAACGTGTTCAGGAACCATCAGTAGATTCTGATCCACAGACCTCAGAGCCTGAGCTGGGGTGTAAGTCTAGATCAGATCAGTGATGGAAGGTCTGACCATGAATAGATCTGAAAGTTAGAACCAGAATTTTTAAATTGATCCTGAAAGAAACTGGAAGCCAGTGAAGAGTTTTAAGGATCAGAGAAATGTGAGTTCTTCTACTAGAGCGGCTCAGAATCCTCGCTGCAGAGTTTTGTATTAACTGCAGGCGAGACAGATCCTTCTTGTTAAGACATGAAAACAAACTGTTACAATAGTCCAGGCGAGAAGAAACAAAAGCATTGTGATATTTAAGTGTATCGAGATTTACTTTTGATCCCAGATGCATGTTTTTATTGTCAAAGTTAATGAAGCTTGACTCTGATGTCCTGCCTCACTGGACTTGACTTCACCATCAGGAGTGCAGTCTAAGTCTAAGGAGCTCTGAAAGCCCGACATGGTCTCACTCAGGTGTGGGAAAGAGTCTGGCAGCGTTGGACGCTGACCAAGCCACTGTCTGGTTCTGGGAGAAAAGAGCCTTGTGGTCTGTGGCTTCAGCGTTGGATTAGAATGAGAGGCCGTAACATTCCTCCTTCTCTTCCTGCTTCTGTGGAGCTTCATCCTCTGGCTCGTCTGCCTTCTCGCCCACTCTCTCTGCCGGGCGTCGTAATTGTTGAAAGTGGAGCCTCGGTCGGACGCTAACGTCGTTACGAAGCCCACCGTCGAGGCTGGAGATGTAAAGACGTGGTAAACAACGGATTGATCTTGATTCAATCGCCTTTGTTCTCTGGTGTTCCGTTAAAGTTCCTGAACCACTCGCATGTTTCGAATGTTGAATCTTCCTCTTCAGGAGACAGTAGGTCCCTCATCATGACCATGTTTTCAACTTATTACTTTATAAAGTTGGTCTGTAATCTGGGCGAACGAGAGGTTACGAGAGCGGAGTCCATTATGATGTAATAGTGGATTCACTCCTCCTTCAGCAGGCTGTAATCACACCCTGCTTTGTTTATACAACGAGTCCCTTGGAGGTGGAGACTTCCTTGGTGACAAACCTCCATGCTTGACCAATCAGAGCAGAGTGGGCGTGGTTATGGTAAACAAGATTTCACCTCTAGATAAACAAATACTGTGTCTCAAATCGTACACTTTAACACGTATTTGCGCAGTACTCACATTTCAACAAGGTAGTACTGTCTCAAATCAAACTCTGCTGCTACACACTAACAGGAAATGACTCGACAGTTTCTTCTTCTACTACTTTTTAACGCTGATCGCAACCAATCCATGGAACTCTATCGTTGACACAATTTTCTCTATTTGAAACATGTTATTAAGTTGTGTTAAATTGTGTTATAATAGTTGTTGAGTCTTTTTTGTGGTAAAATTTTTTGTTTTCTCGAGACATTTACGTCGGTATCTGCTCCGAAGATTCTTCATCAGTGACGTAGCTTCAGTTTAGCTTCATCTACGTCACTAAGATTGCGGACTTTAAAGGTGGAAATTATCGATACAAACTCAATTTTCTGGCCGATTGAGTGCTCATTGTGCACTACACTTTCACACACTGCTCATCGGGACGCACTTGTGCACTCACAATATTAAGTGCAGAAGTGTGCGATTTGGGACACACCCAACGTGTTGTCAGTGGGCGGGGCTTAAGATCATTTCCTAATGTCAATATTCCAATGAAAAGATAGTTTTGTTCAGACACTGATGATACAATAGAGATCCAAGATAAATTTAAAAACACTTTAACCAACACTTGAAGTCAACCATCTGGACCGTCCAACGACGAGAACAACGAGAGGAAGGAATCGTGGGTTTGTTTTCGGGGTTCAAGCGCTAATGAGCTTCCTGCTTGTTTCATAACGCGACGCCTTTTTGTCCCCAATTATTGCCACGGGATTCATTTACGCCATGCCAAGTTTTTTTTTCTCCCTCCCCTCCATCCATGCCCGGGGGTCACTCCTCTCCGCCCTCCCGGCTTTTGTTGGTGGGCTCAGTTCTCAGGAGCCCCCCCCGGTAGGTGTTCCTTAACGTTGGCATGGGTGCCATACGTGATGCATTCATGAGCGATGGAAGTCGGGGGGGCCCCTGTCGTGTTGCTGTTATTATGGGGGGCGGGCGACGCCTCCCTCGTCCCGGTGAATGCGGGGTCCCTATAGAAGAGGGGCGTCTGTGGCCGCCCGGGTCCATCATTAATTTACTTCATTCATGTCCCTGGGGGGGGGCGGAGGGGGAGTGGCAGACAAGGTTGGCACAGAATTAATGCTGAAAGCATCTCTGTCCGTCTGAGCCCCCCCCCCCCTCATCATCGTTCTCATGTTTCCTCCTCCATCATCACTCACTATGATCCTGCTCTTGTATCTGTGAATCCATGTCGGCTGAATTGATCCCTCGTCGTCGTCGTCGTCGTCCTTCTCTCCCCAGAACCTCACGAAGGAAAAAGCTTCTCTCGACTCCGACGCTTTTTTTTCTTTCTGCTGCTGCAGTCCAGACGGATCGACTTTTAATGCGGTCGGAGTGAAGCGGCGGAAGTCGGGTTTTTTGACGATCGAGCGATGTTTGAGGTCCAGTCGGGGGGAGAAAACGTTTCGAGATGAGATCAGATCAGGAAATCTGTGTTTTCACATTCTCGTCGCCTTTTTAAAACTGTAATATTATGTGAAAAATACTTGATTTTCCTTTGAAAAGTGGTAAATATGTCTCTTCATTTGGTTGCGAAATATGTCGCTATAAATGTAATACTTTGCTTTTATTGTGGTAAAAGATGAGATTACAAACAAATAACATTTATTTCGCATCTTTCAGTCGTTAAAAATCTAAAAATAAAAATGGCACATAGTGCATTAAAAATACTTCTTAATACCACAAGTGTTTAAGGTTAAACTAATGTGTTGATTTAAGTGTATTTTAAATAGATGTTTGACTCTATTGTATCATCAGTGTCTGTTTGTACAAAACTTTCTTTTCATTGAAATATTTACATTAGAAAATGATCTTAAGCCCCGCCCACTGAGAACTCTTTTTTTTCTAGAGATGAAATCTTGTTGACCATAACCACGCCCACTCTGCTGTGATTGGTCGAACATGCGTTTGTCACTGCTAGTCATCAATCCCAGAAGTCTTCACCCCCAAGGGACTCGTTGTATAAACAAAGCGGGTGGGATTAAAGCTGGCTGGAGGAGGAGTGAAGCCATTATTACATCATAATGGACTCCGCTCTCGTAACCTCTCGTTCGTCCAGATAACAGGCCAACTTTATAAAGTAATAAGTTCGAAACATGGTCATGATGAGGAACTTACTGCATCTTGAAGAGAAAGACTTCAACATTTCAAACATGTGAGTCAGGACAGTTGGGTTTTCACTTTAGTGACCCTTTAAGAAGAGGCAACACCCTAGGAAGGATCCCTGTGGCACACCACTGGAATTCATTTTTCTCTTTACTAATCACATAAAGACGAAATGTTAAATGAAATCCAAGGCAAGTATGACTCGGGAACAAAAAACGATCCAATGCTTGAGCGATTTTGTTCAAGTCTGGATCACTTTGGTTCGTTTCGTGGGTTCGAATACCAGGACTAAAGATTATGACCAGGGGTTTAAACCACTGCTGTACAAGTGATTTTGGTCTTATTACAGGTCCTTGATCCCGAAACATGCGAGTCAGGAGAGTTGGGTTTACATACAGTTAAACTTCAAGATAGATAAGGACGGGGAATCGATGGAAATAGAAAAATAATGAGTTATAAAAAAGGATGATTTGATCAGAGAATGAAAAGACGATATCGCAATCACACTTCCTGTTCCAGAGAGTTTAGGAAATGTAGATCGTTTAAAAGATTGTGGCCCCTTCTGCGATTGACACCGCTGTGTTTCAAGATCTATTTTTGCAGCAGATAACAACTTAAACAAGTAACTCACTGATCCTCCTGATTTATAGAAAGCGGCAATGATGGTATTTAAGGAGTGTTTGAAGAGGCCTCTCATAAAAGAATGTTCCTGCTGTGGATCAGTCTGTCGGGTTATCAGCCGAGGAGCTGAGACAGATGGGGAGGCTCGACGTGTAAGATAAGAAGGTTTTTAGCCTCCATTTGTCAGTGCAGTCGATCCCCGGACCCTTGACTGTTCCTGAAGAATGGCAGCCAAGATCGTACGCATGTTTCTTTTATCTGCTCAGATAAGCCGTTCACACTCCTTGTATTTCATGCACCTTCTCTATTCATGAGCCTAAAGCATCTGCCGCCACAGTGTCCAATTTCAAGCTGCGTTGAATCGACTCGCAGATGTTTCGTCCTAAGATGGACGGATACAGTCGGCTGGGTTTTAGTAGGTGGAGGGGGGGGGGTTCGCTCTCCGGCAAGTTTTGAGATGCAACCACCATGATTTCACATTTGTTGATTCAAATTTCTTCAACTGTTGAAACGATCGTTCCGTCATCGCGTATCTATTTCCTGCTCGCAGAATCTCACCCGAGGCGAGGCGGCCAACGAAAACATACCGTAAAGAAATCACATCCCGTCTTTATAATCTGCGTTTTGGGTTTAAGGTTAAGAAGGTCCTGTTACTGGACCCGGGGCCTCGTGAACGAAAGAAGTTTGTGGATCTTCTACTGAAAAAAAAAAAGTTGGGACACTCAAAGCCAGAAAATGGTGCACGTCCAAAAATATTCCGAAGTATGAATCTGCACGTACACACAAATAAAAGCGTCCTTTGTACATCCCGATCAACGTGGAATTAATCCGAATAGAATAGAATAGAATAGAAAATGTTTATTCATCCCCAGAGGGGAAACACACTTTTACAACAGCACAGTTGAAAAAAAGAAAGTGCAAAAAAAGAAATAATAAAAGAGATAATAAAAAAAAACGATCTTAAAAATATACAAATTATTTACAATATTAGAAATTTAACACTATTAACAAAATAAAATAAAATAAAATAAAATAAAAAATAATACAATAATCGCAGACTTGTTCGTCCCTTTCCATGCCCTAATTTACATATTTAAATCATATTTAAAGGAGTCCCTGATATTTCTCTCCACGATCAGAAAAAACAAATGAAAACATGAATTTTAACTTGATTAACAGTTTATATTTGTTCATTAAAACATTTCTTGGACATGGATCACATACTTAAATTTAAATTAGTGCAGACACGCTCCGGAGTAAATGTTTATATTTTACATAGACGGTTATTAATTTGAATACTTTGTTAACAGAGACGATCAGGGACTTATTTAAACTTCTTAAAATTGAGTTTAACAAGAATAAAACTGTAAATCAGTAACTTAAAGCATTGATTAGTTGTGAATATGGTCTGACGTCTCACCTTCATTTGAATGCGTGGCACAAATCCTTGCCATATAAAATAAAAGCAAATGAACAAATCATGTGACGGTGTATTTACATAAGGGTTTTTCAAGGAGATCTGATCACATGATCACATGAGGGGAACTTTAGCTTTCATTCTGTAGCTTCACTTTGATCAAAACTGATGTGATGTTGTTTCACAAGAACGTCTGTGACTCTCGTAGAGAAAGACATAAAGCGATCAGACGCTGATTATTTTATTCATTATATTATAAAAAAACAAGCTCTTAATTCCTTTACATTTTTTCCGAAAAGTGTGAAATAGCGGATTAAAATATTCAGTATAAAACGATCGATGTTTATAATATTATTTAATAAATTAATAATAAATAATAAAAAAATATATATAATAAATAAAGATCATCAGTTTGATGAATGAGAACATATTTATACGTTTGTGAATTATTTAATATCCACTTGTGTAACTACAAACACGTGTGTGTGTGTGTTAATTTATGATCAATATTGATCGTTAATGTAACTTTGATGTAAACGTCTCAACATGACTAGTGATGCTGACATCTGAGCAGTAAATAAGGACGTCAACACCTACAAACTTTTCGGAAGTCCGACCTTTTTAACACTTTTTTCCTCATTGAAACACATGGACTTTGACGTGGAAAAGTATCTCGGCTCGTTTTCTGTACGTACGACCCCTAAGTACATGAGGCCCCTGATTTTATGGGTGGAAAAAAGAGCCCATCCCATCACTTGTTCTTTGCCAGGAGTCATCCCTGCGAAGGGTTTATCTTTTACACCGTGATCTAAAGACCCTGATGCGGTCTCCGCCCGGGGCTCGTAGGTTATCGCCTTTAATGCCGCGATAAATCTCTCCATCTGCTGCTCCATCTTGGAATCCGTGAAAAGGGAATTATCTTTATTAATTTGAGCCTCTTTCCCCGACTCGCTGACCATTGTGGCCACAAGTGAGAAAAGAAGGTCACGGGGTCACGGGGTAGGACGGTCCCATCTGTCCGTCAACTGAGAAAAGCCGGCGACACGGCAGCGGTGGAGTGGGAGGGTCGAGCGTGTCACTCAGCCCGAGTAAAAAAAGGCGACGGATTACACAGTCGGACGGTAATCTATAGGTCTGTCAGCCTGTCACTCAACCCGACCTCGGCTGCTTTTTGCTTTAATTGCACGCCGTTGTCGGAGAGCGAGGCCCGACGCTGTCCATTTAGGGAGTAATGGCTGCCAACATGTTTTATCTTGAGTGACATTTTTTTGTGGCTTCAAAGCACATGTTTAACCTATTGGAATGTAAATGCTTGTTTTGGCCTGTAATTATTCTCCACGGAACCCCCTCATCTCTGAGGAACACCAGCCATTCTTGTGGCTGAAAACGTCTTCTCGCGGTTCTGGTCGTGGCGCTTTCACACCTGAGGGCGGCCGGACCTGTCGGCCAATGACGTCCTGCCGGCGTGTTCCTCCTCCACGCCTCGCAATCTTCCCGTCAAATTACCGTCGTCTCGGACTGACCCGACGACACGGACAGTTGGCGCTCGATGACGGACGCATTGGATCTCTAGACTGTCGGCCATTTGCATGATAATGATAAATCTCACGTCGTGGTGTCTCCCCTTCCCCCCCCCGTTAGTCTCCCACCATTCTTGTTATCATGGTATCCATCACGCTGACACTCCTCTCCGAGAGAAGATAAATGCCCTTGACTGATGGTCTTCACCCCCCGGAGGCGTCGCTGCCGCACAAAGAAGATGGACGTGTGTTATGAGGCTACTTAGTCCTTGTTTACTTTTATCGCTCGTCTTTTCGTTTTTCTGGATCAGTGTTCGGTACAAAATGGAAAACAAAGGCTTTATCTGAACTTTTACTTTCAGATACTTCATCGCTTTTCACTCTACTTACGTTTGTTTGCTGTGATAATCTAGTGAATTAGGACAGTGTTGGAATGAAACTTTGTTCGGGTTTTGATTGCACTGTTTTTAGTCAGTTTTTAATCTGTTTTTCTGAAATAAATTGTGGGATTTTGAAAGCAAACTTAATGAAACAACAAACCCTTATATCAAAAAAAGAACCATATGAATTTGATTTTTTTGTATTAATGACTTTTTCAAAAACAAAAATGTTTAGGTTAATTTACTCGAGACTAGAAGTAATAACAATATTTTCAATTATGTTTCAAAATTATTTGTATAAAAAAATCTGGCTGCTCTAATTGTTTTTTGTGTGTTGGCAAGAATCTGATTTTACGATATGTATCGGGATACAAGAAAAACTATGCAAAATATCGTGATACTGTAGTAACAAGGATATATTTGTAGTATTGTCGAGTACTTGACTCTGGTGTTGCAGAATTTACAGACCACATGACTCTTGCTTTCATTTGTTCTCAAAACAAAATATGTCCAAACATCAGCTTTAAAAGTCGACTGTATCCTCTCGTCCTTAGTCATGGCCCGGAATCTTGCAGGAAGTTTAATTTAAGCACAAAAATGAACAAAGGCTTTGTATATTTCCTTGTTAATTGTACAAAATATATAATTAATTGTTGAAAACCCAATTGAATAAACTTTGAAAAAACATGAAAACTATAACGAAAAATGTTTTAATTCCATTTTTTCAAAACGTTTTTGGGAAAAAAGAAAATAAAGTGCTGTCAAATATTGCATTTATTTTTTCGATTTATCGCCGTATTAAGATTTTATATCAAGATTTTATAACACCCCTAATAGAACCACATCATATTCGCAAAATGTGTATTTTTGTTATCATAAAAGTTGTGTAATAAAGTTGCTTTTGAAACCTCACTATCAAGTTATATGTAATAACGAAAAAGTAATCAAATCCTCAAGAGAAACTGCAGAGCAAAAGAATCCGGTTCATACTGGTCTCGACTCCAGGCTGCGATATCATGAGAAAGTAGTCTTGATTTCCCATGATGCATCAGGCTGTCTTTACAGTGGTCTGAATAAAGTTGGATTCGAAATTCCAAGCTGGAATTAAATATATCATCGAACGAGTTCCATTTCTCTCCGTTTTTGTCGCCAAAAGAAAAAAGTGAAGTTGAATCTATTTCACGCTGCTTTAGGACGACAGCGGTAATAAATCAATCGCTTGAAAAACAGATTTTCGGGTCTTTTAAAATGTTGACGCTCGCAAATGTGCCCTGAGAAAACGGTGCCCGGGAAAAAGATTCACGAAATCTGATCTGATCTCATGAAAACTGTTTGGCAGGATCAGGAAAAAGCCACTTTATTCGAGTCAAATCTGAAGGTGATGAACTGGGTCACGACAAAATAGTTCTGCTCGTACAGTTCTGGTGCTGAAGCGACGTCGCCCAAAGTGGCTCTTCAAGATCCAGCTACTTTCTTTAAAAAAAAAAGAAAAAAAAAGCTATCATAACATGCCTCGAAGGAAGGATAATAATGAAAAGCCCAGGAACGACTTGAGCGTGTTCTTGCTCTCCGCACTGGTCCACCGGTTATTTGTTTTTCCTCCACGAGATTGTGGTTCACGGCGTGATATGGCAGGCGAGCGCTGCCTGAAGTCCCAGTTCAATTACCTTCCAAATCTTCTCGGGAATAAATGCCGTATTGATCCGTTTGTTTGTCGACTGATAATGGAATTGTTGACCAGAGGGAAGTTCTTCAGCCGAGCGACGCTTGTCGTCTCCGACAACAACAAATATACCCTCAAGACATACCACTCCGTCCGTCTGGAGTTTGTATGTTTTCCACGTACTTGAGTACATACGTGATTCACGAATGAGTTCAATAAAATACTATAAATTCAAATAAAACATTACCATTAAAATGCATATACATAAAGAATACATTACATTTAATTAAACAATATCCATATTCAGGGCAGTGGACGGGTACAAAGAGTTCTTGAACGGCCATGTTTCTTGTCTGTATCAGACACTCCGGTTTCCTCCCCTCTGAATTATTTTCACAAATCAATCTACAGATAATAAACGTCAAAAGTGAAATGACAAACAATGTTGAGATCATAAAAATACATCTTACCATGATGGTCCTGTACAGAGTTGTACACTTGTACAAGTACACTTGACCAAAATAGACTTGGAAACTTGACCAAAATAGACTTGGAAACTTGACCAAAATAGACTTGAAACTTGACCAAAATAGACTTGAAACTTGACAAAATAGACTTGAAACTTGACAAAAATAGACTTGAAACTTGACAAAAATAGACTTGTAAACTTGACCAAAAGAGACTTGAAACTTGACCAAAATGGACTTGTAAACTTGACCAAAATAGACTATTTAACTTGACTGAAATATACTTGAGAACTTGACTGAAACTTGACCGAAATAGTCTTGCAAACTTGACAGAAATAGACTAGTAAACTTGACCGAAATAGTCTTGTAAACTGGACTAAAATAGATTGTAAACTTGACAGAAATAGACTTGTAAACTTGACCGAAATAGTCTTGTAAACTGGACTAAAATAGATTGTAAACTTGACAGAAATAGACTTGTAAACTTGACCGAAATAGTCTTGTAAACTGGACTAAAATAGATTGTAAACTTGACAGAAATAGACTTGTAAACTTGACCGAAATAGTCTTGTAAACTGGACTAAAATAGATTGTAAACTTGACAGAAATAGACTTGTAAACTTGACCGAAATAGTCTTGTAAACTTGAACGAAATAGTCTTGTAAACTTGACAGAAATAGACTTGTAAACTTGACCAAAATATTTTTGTAAACTGGACTAAAATAGATTGTAAACTTGACAGAAATAGACTTGTAAACTTGACCGAAATAGTCTTGTAAACTTGAACGAAATAGTCTTGTAAACTTGACAGAAATAGACTTGTAAACTTGACCAAAATAGTTTTGTAAACTGGACTAAAATAGATTGTAAACTTGACAGAAATAGACATGTAAACTTGACCAAAACTTGAACGAAATAGTCTTGTAAACTGGACTAAAATAGATTGTAAACTTGACAGAAATAGACTTGTAAACTTGACCAAAACTTGAACGAAATAGTCTTGTAAACTTGAACGAAATAGTCTTGTAAACTTGAACGAAATAGATTGTAAACTTGACCGAAATAGACTTGTAAACTTGATCGAAACTTGACTGAAATAGTCTTGTAAACTTGACTCAAATAAATTGTAAACTTGACCGAAATAGACTTGTAAACTCGACTAAAATAGATTGTAAACTTGACCGAAATAGATTGTAAACTTGACCGAAATAGACTTGTAAACTTGATCGAAACTTTACCGAAATAGTCTTGTAAACTTGACTCAAATAAATTGTAAACTTGACCGAAATAGACTTGTAAACTCGACTAAAATAGATTGTAAACTTGACCGAAATAGACTTGTAAACTTAACCGAAATAGATTGTAAACTTGACCGAAATAGACTTGTATACTCGACTAAAATAGATTGTAAACTTGACCGAAATAGTCTTGTAAACTTGACTGAAATAGACTTGTATACTCTACTAAAATAGATTGTAAACTTGACTGAAATAGACTTGTAAACTGAAAATGAACACATTGCACTCTTCACATTCACAAACGGATTTCAAGTCTAATCTTTCCTGCTTCAATCACCTTGATAAATGGATACAAACCTGTCTTTACATCTTCTTTGACGTCCTAATGCAACAGAACAAGAAGAGTTTAGAAATCCGAGGGTGAAAGATGGTTTGAGGCGACTGGAGCTGGATTTTAAATGTCAGTGCTCGTGTCTATTTCTGTTGCCGAGCTGCGAGACATGTCAGACATGAACCCTGACGACCCACGACCACAGTCCAGCGTGTCATGCTCGTCCAGCAGCCGCCTGATTGTGTAGCATTATCTGCTTGTCCCTCGCCTGTCATGAGGCATTAGTGCAGCAGCGCTGACCCGGGATCTGCTCCGACGTCTACCTGCTGGGGGGCCTCAGAGAGCGGACCCCTGTCAGGAGGAGGACGTTAGATAGATGGATGGATTTAATACACATATTAATGTCCGATGGAACAAAGTACAATCTTGATTAAAAGCTTGATAAAATACGAGATACAATCTTGAAAAAAACAAATAAATACACACACTTGAAAATGAAAATATTTATAAAATAAAAGTAAAACAATCTTGATAAAATAAAAATTTTATATATTTAAAAAATACAAAATAAAATGTTTATAAAATAAAAGTAAAGCAATCTTGATAAAATACAAAAATTAAATCTTTATAAAATACAAAATTAAATCTTTGTAAATAAAAATAGTGAATCTTGATAAAATACAAAATACAGTCTTGATAAAATACAAACATTTAATATTCATAAAATACAATATAAATTATTTATAAAGTAAGAGTAAATCAATCTTGATAAAATACAAAAATTAAATCTTTATAAAATACAAAATTAAATCTTTGTAAATAAAAATAGTGAATCTTGATAAAATACAAAATAGAGTCTTTATAAAATACAAACATTTAATATTTATAAAATACAATATACATTATGTATAAAGTAAGAGTAAGGCAATATTGATTAAATACAAAAATACAATCATGATACAACAAATACAATATTGTGCAAATGTAATACAAATAAATGTTTATTAAATGTACTAATGAATTGAAATAACTGGATGAAATAAAATAAAGATATTAAATATTAAAAGGAATAAATATGATGGATTAGAGTGGTACTGGTATGGTGGTGAGTGGGGGGGGGGGGTAGTTATGCCAGCTGCCCATTAGCAGTGCACAGAATTCTAAAAAGACACTTTGGTGACCCCTCAGTTCAGTGACGTGACCCTCCGGCTCTCCTGGGATGTTTGAGATGTTCAAACCCAGGATTTAAGAGCTTTGATTAACTGTCCCGCTTCACTAGTCGGTGCTCGAGTCCTGGATCGAGGGTTTTGTTTAGAGTCTCCTGTTTGACTTGGACCTGATTTAATCACGACAGCGTCAAACGTGCTGCGGATGAGGGAGCGATGTGTGTTGTGTCAGCGAGCTGGTATGCAGACACACTCTGGTGGATCACGACGTGAACGGACAAGTCGAGGAAGCTGAAGGTGATAAATCTCGGTGGCATTAAGCAGCATGAAGGGGTGAAGATGGACGGATGAACCTCGTGGTCTCAACAGGCGTAAAATTATCATTATTTCATTTATTTTACCTTCACTTCCATTTTCAAAAGATGTTTACTTTTCTCTGCAAAAGAATTTTAGTGGAACAAATATATCCGGTTTATTATTTACTTGAGCTGTGAGCTATGCCAAGTTTTTGGATCTTCGGGTCACCTTGACCCAGAGGCAACACAAGGATACCTCAAACACTTTTGTTTCAGGCCTTCGGGTCACCTTGACCCAGAGACAACACAAGGGATACCTCAAACACATTTGTTTTCAGGCTTTCGGGTCATCTTGACCAAGAGGCAACACAAGGATACCTCAAACACTTTTGTTTTAGGCTTTCGGGTCATCTTGACTCAGAGACAACACAAGGGATACCTCAAACACATTTGTTTTCAGGCCCTCGGGTCACCTTGACCCAGAGGCAACACAAGGATACCTCAAACACATTTGTTTTCAGGCCCCCGGGTCACCTTGACCCTGAGATACACAAGGGTTAAAATAATCCCAATATGTAATTGTTCCTAGAGTATCAAAAATAAATCGCAATATATCGTATCGTCGTCCCTGTATCGTGATGCTATCGGATGTTTTAAGTGTATTTTTGGACAAGGAACAGTTAGCATCGGTCGCTACATTAGCATCGGTCGCTTGATTACCATCGGTTGCTTCATTAGCATCAGTCGCTACATTAGCATCGGTCGATACATTAGCATCGGTCGATACATTAGCATTGGTCGCTACAATAGCATTGGTCGCTACAATAGCATTGGTCGCTACAATAGCATCGGTCGCTACATTAGCATCAGTCGCTACATTAGCATCGGTCGCTTGATTTCCAATCGGTTGCTTCATTAGCATCAGTCGCTACATTAGCATCGGTCGCTACATTAGCATGGACTTACATTCTTGCCTATAAAAAGAACAGATTACTTTTAGGTGAAAGATCACTTTAAAATGTTCCTGACTTGCCCAGTGACTGTGACTCAAATAAAGTCAAACCAAACCGTTTTTTTTACTCGAAACAAAACTTCAATGTTGACGTTCAAGAGCAGCTGTTTCCACGTAACCTTTGGACGAGTCGTCAAGAAAAAAACTGCTGAATCAACACATTTTCCTTCTGATCTTATTCAAACGAAACTACATATTTTCATCATCGTGGTTGTTTTTGTAACTCAAACACTAGGATCTACATGTAAAAATAGAGCAGCTCATGCACCTGCAAGTCGTTCTAGAAACAGCGTTGTTTCTTCTACCCCCCGGCCTTCGGCTCGGAGGTGACGTGTTGGCGGCGCTGGTGTGTGTTTGGGCTCACGAGCGGTTCTGAGCTCGGTCCAGTCCTGTCACCGTCAAACCTCTTCTCTCACCGTTTGGCTCCGTCCGGCGCCTGTTGCCGACTCACAGTTTCCACCACGTCCTTCGCTTTGATGAATGAAGGTTCTTTCGCTCGCTGTCAGGTCCCGGGTTCTATTCTGGCCCCGGCAGCCGAGCCGTCGCTCCGGCTGAGGAATGAGCGCCTAGACCCTCGTGGAAGACCCGGAGAGGGATCGACCCCCATGATGATGATGACATTTGTTTCTAATGCTTCACCGCCTCGACCGGTTCTCAGAAGAGCTCATTTGTCGTGATTTTTTAAAGAAATTTAATTCAATTGTGACCGATTTGAATTTTCAACGGGGTCCCCTGCCCCCTACCATTGTGGCCCCCTTTCCTTTGACCTCCTCCGGGGTTAAACCTTCACCCAGAGGTCGGACTTTTTTTTAAATACATTTTGTTGAGCCGTTTGACAGTCGGCCATTTTATTTATTTTCATCTGATTTATGTCTAAATAATATTGTCACATTGATTTACTTGTTTCTTGGAAAAATTGAAAGAAAAATATCCATTAAACTTTAAATTCAGATAATTGATTAAATTGATTAAATGAATTAACAATCAAAAAAATGCTGTAAAATGTGTCTTTATTACAATTGATTAATTTCTAGAGATGTTGGCAAAATTCAAGTTATAAGGATTTAGTGTATTTATTGATTGTATTAACAGTAAAAAATGACTATAATAGTAAAAAAAACTATTCATCACAATTTTGTCGGCAAAATTCATGTTATAACTATTAATATTTTACATTTTATTTAATTATTTAACAATATAAAATGACGTAAAACCGATTATTCATTACGATTCTGTATTCATTAATATTAGCTTAATTACTTGAGATATTGTCTGCAAAATTCAAGCTGTAACTATTTATATTTTACAATGAATTTAATAATAATAATACATTTTATTTTAATTAATTAACAATAAAAAAAATGAAGTAAAAATACTTTTTATTACAAAATTGTCTTCATTAATGTCTGGTGAATTATATATATGTATATTATATTATATATATTATATTATAATGATATTGTTGGCAAAATTCCAGTTTTAATTATGTATTTATTGAATTTATTAGCAATAAAAAATGATGTAAATATACGTATTATTGCAATTCTGTCTTAATTAATATTAGTATAATTTCTACAGATGTTTTTGGCAAAATTCAACTTTTTATCTTGGTTTGTCCAATAGACGGTTAAGTTAAAATGATCTATTATTTTATTATTTGTATTAATTTGCAAAATGTAACCAATAATAAGGTTAAACTACAAATGCTAGCAACTGTTTTAGTCGATAAATCAGATTTTGAGACTCGTTTTCAAACACAAACTGTCAAATAAAATGATCTTAAACTTATTTTATTCATGTTGAATCAGCAACTTATGCAAAAATAGTCGAGTACCGACTTTATTTTGCACTTTTATTATCAATAAATATGATGTTAGGATCTGATCTGACACAAATCATGAGAAAACTTTAGTTAGTTTTGTATGTGTGTGTGTCGCAGTGTGTGTGTGCGTGTGTGTGTGTGCAGAACACCAAGTTGTCGACACAAAAACACACAAAAGCAACACGTTTTCAACAAATTAAAACTAATGACGTCTCATTTGTTAAAGTCGAAACCACCTGACAGGAAGATGAATAAACACGGCGTTAAGTCGATTAACTGAAAGTTAAAACCGAGATGCTATTGTTCACACGGGCGAGTGTGTGTCGGCGCGCCTGACGTGGAAGAAGAGCGCTCGCTGGCGAAAGGTCGGAGGTCACCAGGCGAGAGGAGGGGTCGTCCATTCATCGGCGTCATTATTCCGTCCTCCTCGTAATCCTGCGTCGCTCGCCGTCGCTGACCGACTACGACAACAAACACGACTTCATCATCATTACTTCATGTGGCGTCTCTCACACACACACACACACACACGGGAGGGTGACCCGGGGTGGAGCCGGCGTGACTCTGAGGTGGACGCGGCGTTCTTTCCTCACGAAGATGACGTGAAGTTTGAACCGCGAGCAGCGAAGAGGATTAAATGGATTTAACGCTTGTCAGACCTTAAATATTTGCCCTGAGATGTGTCGGCTTATCTCCCAACTTACAAATCCAACATTTCTCTGACACGAGGGTTGGCAGTTCGACTTCCTCAAATAAATAAAGGAGCGAAAAGGTAAGAAATCAAGTAACAAAATTGACCTAAATATGCAGAGAAATTATTTTATCTTATGTAACTTTATTATTTTTGAAATAAGCCCCTTTTTCCCAAATATTTATTTTACCTTTTTGGTTGTCTCTGGGTCAAGGTGACCCGAAGGCCCTAAAACAAATGTGTTTGTGGTATTCCTTGTGTTGTTTCTGGGTCAAGGTGACCCGCAGGCCTGAAAACAAATGTGTTCGGGTATCCCTGTGTTGTCTCTGGGTCAAGGTGACCCGAAGGCCCTTAAACAAATGTGTTTGTGGTATTCCTTGTGTTGTCTCTGGGTCAAGGTGACCCGAAGGCCCTAAAACAAATGTGTTTGTGGTATTCCTTGTGTTGTCTCTGGGTCAAGGTGACCCGAAGGCCCTAAAACAAATGTGTTTGTGGTATTCCTTGTGTTGTCTCTGGGTCAAGGTGACTATGAGGCCTGAAAACAAACGTGTTTGAGGTATCCCTTGTGTTGTTTCTGGGCCTTTTCGGGTCACCTTGACCCAGAGACAACACAAGGGTTGATTATTTTTTCCACGGCCAATAAATCCAAAAGCAGACGACAAAAGTCCTAAAACAAAAAACTGTATTTTAGAGACTAAAAAGGAAAATATATATAAATAAATGTCATGATCTTTAACATATAAGGGTATAAATACCATATTTACTTAAAAACATTGGGACCACAAACCATCTCAACAACTAGAATGTGTCCTAAAAACATGATATTTAAATGTTTCCCGTAAATATTGTCGCATTTATAATCAAATAATAATATGATCAAATATAAGTTTGGACTGGGAAGAAACCTGAGTTCCAACAGGTTCATACGTTTGCTCTGAATAGAAACAGTTCCAGGAACCTGGACTCGAACCAACAACCTTCGTGCTGAGAAGACAATAATTATTTGATCACGATCTTTTCTCCTAATATTCTCCTGTTCCCTGAAACCTCCGTATCATTATGACCACCTACTCTGAGTCACACCCTGCCTGGCCTGACCCCCCCGGAGATAATCCTGATTATATTCAAGTATGTAAGGAGCCCAGAGCTTTCACCCCAAAGCCCCCCCTGGACCCCTCATGACCTTTAACCTTTCACCTGCGGTCCCGCTGACCCAGCTGTCCCGTGAATCAGAGAAGGAAGAATCTTTGATGATATTCCGAACGATTCATGGGATGAATCCCAAAGAATCAACAGAAAATATTTAAAATCCTTATCTTGTCCTATCAGGGTGGAAGCCCTGGGTCAGATCCAAGGTTACTCACAGTTCGCACTCAAGCTTGACTCTTAAAAAGTATCGGGATAATGTTCGGGTGGAAAAAGTCCAGTTGGGAAAAAGTCAGAACTCCAGTTTGTTTCCTCAGTCTGGTCGTCTCTGGCAACAAACCCATGACCTTCCTGTCGGTTAAATCCTGCCGTCGTTCCCTCGAGCTTTAATTAACCTTCGCTGTCATGGATTCTTCTATAATCTCAGGAAGTGAAGCTTCTCAAATCTGTTTTTGGCTGCAGCTGAAGACGAGCGTCTCACACTTGAAGTGAGAATCAGAGAATCTTCTTTTTTTTTTAAAGACACAAACGCGTGTCAGGCGAGCGTGAGCGGCGGATGACTGACAGCATCCGGAAGCTCCGAGATAAGACCTTATCTGTTGCCAATTATTTCTCCTTCAGCAGGCGCAGGTGAGCGGCAATCTTCTGCGGCGACACGTGTTGTGAGTCAATAGTTCTGGTCCCGGCGGGCGTCGCGAGCCTGATAACAAGCTTCTTAATCCGGGCGAAACACAGGCGCTCGACGGGTCGGACCGATGACACTTGATACACTCGCTGACCTCTGCTGACGAGAGGACATCTTCTTCTTAAATAACACTTTAAAAACAACTTCCTGTCATGGATGTCGTCTTGTAGGTTTTTATACAATATCATTGCCAGACTTTTTTTTTATGGCGCCTGTTGCTATGTCGAGATTCTTTAATACTTGGTGACGATTGTCACAATAATGAAAGATATCACTAATATTAATGTACAGGATGTAGAACTTTTAAAATGCGGATTGTTCGTCCTGAGGTCAGCCAAACCACTAGGGGGCGACCACCTGCTTCACACATTAAGCTCCCTTCAAATAACAAGCGAATTAATTTAATTTATATAAATTATGTAATTTATAGAGGTAAGTTCAAAAAGGTCTGAAAAATAGATGGAAAAGATCGTACGATATTATTAGAACGAAGGAGGGAAACAAATAGAGATGTAACAAATAATATACAAATAATAATAATAATAATAAATATCAAATTTAATTATTACTAATTTGTTGTGTAGTTTATCATTGAATGTAATAGAAATCTGCATTTTGTATATTGTTTCAATGTATAATATTTCAAATGCAGATCTTTTCCCTAAGATCATGTGATTAATTATGAAGATGAATTATTGTAATTAATTATTGTAATTAATTGTTGCGATTAATTATTTAATTAATTGTTGCAGTTAATTATTGTGATTAATTATCATGAATAAATATTGTGATAAATTATTGTGATTCATTAATTCACGCGATCTATTATCATGATTAAATATTGTGATTAATTATTGTGATTCATATTTGAAATTAATTATTGTGATCAATTATTGTGATTCATATTTGAAATTAATTATTGTGATTAATTATCATAAATAAATATTGCGATAAATTATTGTGATTCATTCATTCACGTGATGTATTATCATGATTAAATATTGGGATTAATTATAATGATTAAATATTGTGATTAATTATTGTGATTAAATCTTGTGATTCATTATAGTGATTCATTATTCTGCTTAATATTGTGATTAATTATTGTGATTAAAAATGTGCGATTAATAATCGCGATTAAAATATCTAAAAAAAAAAAAATCAGGATTATAATCTTAAGTAAACGTTAGTGTGTCATACATTTATGTATTAAAAGAAAACTGTCAGAAAAACAAAATTTTCATGTATTTGTCTAAATATCAGTGTCATATCCGTCTCTTCCGATATTCTTCCAGTTGAAATCTTAGCGTCGCCTGAAGATGTTTATTTATATATATAATTTTATATTAAAGTAAAAACATCCTGCGTTTGGTTGTGAATGTTTATAGAAAAATCTTCTTTGCAGAGAGACTTCATGAGAAATTGAGTCGGAAATAATGAATACTCGAAGGTTTAGTTCTTCTTCAGACAAGAATAAAATTAATCTCAAATCGTAGCATGTTTTATGTACGTTAGCATCAACGTAGCCCAGTCAGCTAGCTCGCTAAATGGACGCTGAATTAAACAGTTTTATTTTCCAACTCCGGAATAATTATATATAGTTGTTGTCGAACGTTCCTGGTTTATAAACGAACATCAACAAGTCAGGAATTCTCTCTCAAACATCAGGAGAAAAAGTATAAAAACTTATCTGAACCAACATTCTTGAAACCTTCACCGCAGCAGGTTCTAATTCCTCCGACATGCCGGAGACGCCTGGACAGGTATTTGGGGTTTTTCAGTTTGACCCCCTCGGAGTGTGTCAACAGAGGCACCTTCACAACACGGCGGGGGGGTGAAGGGGGGGTGAGGAGGGGGGAGTGTGTCGAGAGACAAGACCAGTTTCTGCCAGACTTTCATCTTCTCAGACGCACAAAAATGGCGTCCATTGAGCGCCGCCCGTGGGCGACATTCTTGGAATACAGATGATGACAACGGAGCGTCTGGATCGGGTCGCACCGGGGGATTCAGTTTACCAGCCGCTGTCAATCAAACGACCGAGAGAAGGGAGGAGAAGAAAATCATCACCTGGGGCTTCTTGAAGGACCTTAATCCTCACAGAAGGTTCTCACTGCAAGAAACCCTTGTTTTATGACCTGAAATAGATCATGAAAATCAACCTACCTGGACATAAATACACCTGGAGTCTTTTAAAGCCCTCAAAAAGGGGGGCTGTCGTGTTTCTAGCTTTCTCTCAACTTAATAACAAAATAAGTAATATTTTCTTTCATAAAAAATCATTAAAAACACCATAAAAAGTAAAAAATGAATAATAATTTCCAGGAATATATTTATTTTCTCCCTATTGTAATGCACTAAATGTAAATGTTATTATATACTTTATATATACTATTTAAATATTTCTCTTTCTGATCCAAAATATCTGGGTTTTTTTTTTACATTTTATTGTATGAAAAGTAAAATATAAATCATGTTCTGATTTATTTTAAAATGTAACTTTTATTGGGGGTTTTTAATTAAAAAATAAATAAACTGGAAAAAAAGGGCAAATTTGACGTTTCTCACCAAAAGTTAAAGCTAAATCCCTAAAAAAAAAACACTCAACACTGCTTTCTGTATACAAGGAACGTTGACTAAGAGTTGGGATTATTTTCAGAGTAAACTGTTTCTTTTTAGAGTTATAGACAAAGATGTTTGTTCATTTTAATGTAGAGACTGGAGCTCAGTTGTCTGAAGGTATTTGGATGTTTTTAAGTGTCTTTTTGGACGAAGAGGAAGACAAAGAAAATTTAGCGTGGGTCGCTACATTAGCATGGACCTACATTTTTGTCTATAACTCTAAAAAGAAAAGATTACGCTGAAAATAATTCCAACTCTTAGTCGACATGAAGGTGAGTAGAAAAGTTTTTTGGTGAAAAACACTTTAAGTCTTGGTTTTAATGGTGAAAAAACTGGGAAAACTCACAACAGAAAGCGTAGCGTAGCAGCATACCAGGTCATCGGAGACAATTCACTCGCGATGCGTTCAGGGACCCTCGCTCCTAAAAGCGTTGCAGCACTGATTTTGAGATTTTCCGCCAAACATCTGTGAAGAGAAAAAACAAACACACAAGGAGCAGAAAAATAAACGAAGAAGCTACCAACGGAACTATGACAAAAAATGTTTGAAATTTTGTCGCAATTTCAAAGGTATTGATTCATCACCAATAGGAATGAAACGCTCAGCAATACTTTCTGTATACAAAGAATCCTTAATAAAGGCGTTATTCAATACCATAAACATGATGTTTTTTTTAACCACTACATATTTGAGCTTAATTCCCATAATTATCACCATTATTTCATTGCTCACTGCAATTTTCCTTCCAACAAAACCATCAAAAGTCCACGAGCGAGTGCACACATGCACCAGTGCGACGCTCGCGGCCTCTTTTCTCTCGCGTCTCTAACTACTTATACCATACAAATGCTTTTCTCGACTCTGTTAGACCTCCACGAATCTACCCTCTTGTCATGTGACGTCTCACCCAGACACGTTTTTCTCTTTCTTTCCACCGTCTGTCGGCGTCTCGTCCAGAAGAATGTCTTTGAGACGTAATTGTTGGACCTGCAGAAACATGACGACTATATTATGACAGTTTGTGTTGATTCTTTGTTCAATTACTAGACAAAGATGTTTCTGTTCGGGTGATACGTTTATGATCCTTCGACTGTAAGTACACAAAGATGGTCTTAATCACTTGCTTTGACAGTGTGTCGAGTGAAGGATTGTGGGAGAAATGTTTAACATTGAAATATTGTAACGATCTGATCTTGTTTAGGTTAAGACTCTTAAAGACCGAGTCGTCATATTGTCTGTTGCATAAGAAATTCTTCCTGCCATCTGAGAGTTTAGTATCGACATGATGGCTTTCACATGGAAAGATGGTTTGAACCGTTCGTGGAAAAGTGGGAGAAACCAACTCTATTGGACTGTGTACTGGCAAGAGTCTGTCGATACAACAATTTATTGTTTAATTTAAATAATCATTACTTTTTCTGGCTGTTTTAAAGCCAAAATGAGTCAAAACACTTAACTTTTTTTCTCTCATTGCTGCCATTTCGCTGGAGGTTTGTCACGAGAAAAATGACAAATGTTGCCAACTAGTGGCCGGAGGTTTAATTGCACCACACAAATGAATAAACGCCCTGAATATTTGAGTGTTAATTGTAAAATAAAACATCGAATGATTGTCTTTTATACACACACTATTAAAATAAAATATTATTTCGATACAGTATCGGGAATAAAAAAATCACGATATATCATTACATCGATATTTTTCTTAGACTTAGACTTAGACTTAGACTGCACTTTATTGATCCCTTTGAGATGACACTCAGGGAAATTTCTGTTATCAGTATTCCAGTAGCACAGAAGGAATAGAGAAAAACCAAAAAGCACACAGAAGAGGACGATAGCATTAAATAACAAAACAGTAACTGAATATAACGACAGTATAAATAAAATAAAAATATAAATAAAATAAAATAAGCTAAACTGACGCACCTACTCTCTCTTTGATACTGTAGGAAAACGTCCTACTTTTATTTTTCATTCTTAGATAATCAAGCGATAACTTTATTATATTTAATACAAGAAACATTTTTTTTCCACAGAACAGATCTTAAGAATATATTATATTTTATTTGAATGTTTCAAGCCTTTTCTTTGGTTCAATTCTTTTTTTTTACAAATCAAATTAAAAGAATGAAAAAACTCATTTAGTTAGTCTTTTAATCATCAATCATTAATAAAAAGTTTTTAATTGGCCAAAATGCCACACAAATTAATCGAAAATAGAATATAAATTATTTAAATTGGATAAAAAAATGTTCCAGAAAATATGTATAGAAGTTAAAGTTTAGCATCCTTAGAGTAAACGTTGCAAACTATACGTTTACATCCATATAAATATGATTTAATTGAATTTATTTTGGGTTGTAAATGGTTAAATAAGATAATAAGTCTAAAAATTATTTTTGAGAAGATATATTTATATATTATATTGTATAAAATCTAGTTCTAAATGTGAATTTGAGTGAAGTTCAGTCATGTACAAATAGATTTGTTTGTTTTAAATGATGTTTCATCCACTCTGGCACAAGAAACCAAGTGCAGGTCGTCGGTGTGAGACGGTCAGAAGTCGCTCTGACGACGAGGTTGTCAGATGTTGAGAAGCTCGACTGTCAGGTGATGATTCATCGCAGCGCTCGCTGGTTCTGCCCTTCGCTTCCATCTGTCTTCTGTCCGCTGAACTTCTCACTGGCCTGAACCTTTATTTTCTTACGACGGTGAAAACCTCTCAGCGGCGCCTTGACGTGTTCTGGCCTGAGTGTCGAGATGATGGATGTCGTCTCTCTGGACCGACCGCCGAGACGTGTGAGGAAACAAAGAGGAATATTCGTTCTGATCTTGTCATTCTATGAACTGAATCACAAACAGATGTGAGAGGAAGCAAAAGTCATTTATACAACACTTGTTTTTCTGAAGATCCATTTTGACCATAGCCACGCCCACTCTGCTGTGATTGGTCAAACGCCGACATTTGTCACTGCGCGTCATCTATCCCGGAACTCTTCACCCCCAAGGGACTTGTTGTATAAACAAAGTGGGACTTGATAACAGCTGGCTGGAGGAGGAGTGAAGCCTATATTACATCATAATGGAATCCGCTCTCGTAACCTCTCGTTCGCCCAGATTTCAGAGCAACTTTATTAAGTAATAAATTCGAAACATGGTCATGATGAGGGACTTACTGCATCTTGAAGAGAGGAAGACTTTAATGTTTGAAATAAGTGAGTGTGAAATATTAGTTGACCTTTTAGAAAAAGGTAAAGGAAACCCTGGAAAGCTAGTCAGGCTAATAGCATTATTCGAAAAATGAATTTGGACTGTGGATTTAAATTTAATAAAAATATATATATATATCCTAATCTCTTAAAGACTCTGCATCCAACAGGCAAGTCAACTTCTCAGCTAAGATTTAAGGGGGGAGGGCACCCCGATCAGGTCAATGTAAGGGGGGCAAAAGAGCATTGGAAGAACCCCATGAAAATAAAAAGAAAACGACCAATTGTTATGACATTTTTATCATGTACATTAAAAAGTAAGTAGGCTAGATTTCCTAAATATCAGTTCCTTTTGATAATTATAAGGGGGCACAAAGGGGGTCAGAAGACCCCCATGAATGTTCAATTTTGATGGCATTTAAACCACATGTATTACCTAATAAGTCTGCGGATTTCCGAGGATTTTGTTCACTCAAAAGAGGGCAAAGATCATCAGGGTTTCTTCATGATTTTTTAAGTGCGTTTCATTCGTATTTCTCTGCTCGTCGCCACATATTCCCGTCTTTATTCTCTGCACTGAGAGCCGTGGTCGCCGCCGTCCCTCTATCCAGCCCGTCCGACGAACACTGGGGGTGTTTGTCCTGCGCCCCGCTTCGAGTGGAACTTGAGCAGCACCTCGATCTGCTTTCTTTCCCCGGACATAAGTGCAGGCTCGACTTTCTCAAGCTCCACTTTCCCAAGCTCCGTTTGAAAGCAAGCAGATTCTCTTAACAGCTCGAGATGTAATGGGAGGCGCAGGAGAAAAATGTGTTTTCCCTTCACCGTTCGCCTCCCCGGCTCACCCCGGGTGTAATGTAGACTCTTCTGGGAGCACATTTGCTGGTGTGGGAGGAACGGATACTGGAATATATGATGTGAGGAAATCTCTCTTCTTCCGGAGAACTGAAGATCTCACAGGTTAAACCGACACTTTAAGTCCTTCACTGGACTTTTGTGGAAGAGAAATGTTGTGGAGGAAAACCAGGGTTTTCAGCGCCGGGTTCTGGGCGACGTCTGTGTTTTGTAAACCAGCTCGTGTTCCGTCACGATGGTCACAAATCCACATGTTGGAAAGCGGTGCTGAAAACCAGAGCAGGAGAAATATAATGACTCTTTACTGTTGTCGTCAATCACTCGCTCGATTGTGTGACTTTTTTCTCTTTTTTTTTTTTCAAACGTTTTAGTCCCAGAAACAGTTGCTGGATCCAGTTCAAGCATCATTGAAATAAATCAAATATATATTTTTCAATTTATTGACACACAATATAATACAGAATGAAAAGTTGCTTCTTTAAAAAATGAGTAAGAAAGAATATGAAGAAAAACTATTGAAATCAAAAGTACAATTATATATTTTCGGAAATTATTAAAGAACATTTGATTGGAAAGTAAGTTTTGTATTGCTTTTATTTATTTTGTATTGCGTCTATTTATTTTACTTTATTTTACCTTCATTCTTTTGCGTGGAAATGTTGAAAAAATATAGAAACAAATGAGTGTATTTCAGGTTGAAAAATTTTCTTTTTTTGCCAATAAAAATACTGTAACAAAAATAATAACTAATAATAATTTTCTAAAAAAATGTATAGTTTTCGTTTTTGTTTACTCAGAAATGTAGAAAAAATTAACAAAGGCTACAATATTAATAACCTATTTTCCAATAACATTAAAATTGAATGTATTTTATACATAATTACATGTAATGCAAATAATCTGCATTACACGAAAAAAAGGTTTAAAAACTGAAGAGAAGACACATGAATAAAAATGGAATAAACAAAACAAACACATGGACAAAAAAATAAAATATATAAGATGAAATACAAAGTAACGATATTTAAATTTGAGTATGTTCTCACGCACATTTCATTTTATTTATAGTAAATTTAAAATTGTTATGTTTTTTTTCTGTATTGGCTTCATTTATTCATTTCCTTTTACGTAGTTTTAGTTTGCTCAGAAATGGAAAGAAATGTACAAAAAAAACATGTATTACATGTATTATATGGTTGGATGTATTTGTTTTCTTTCTAATAAAAAAAAGAAATAATAATAAAACAAAACAAACACACGGACAAAAACGGATCAAAATATAAGTTAGAACAAAAAGTTAAAAATACTATAGCATATAGAGTACTATAGTATAAATAGAGTATTTGATTGAAAGGTAGAAGATGTTTTTTTCATGCACATTTCATTTTATAATAAGAACTTATTTTCTTTCATTATAATGATGATACATTACAATGATTCAATCCTCGGTCATTGATGCTCGGTCAGTTTAAAAACGTGTATTTCTTCTTCAGAAAATACTTTTAACGTTGCGAGGTTGGGATGTGGTTTTTCTTGCACTGACTTCCTGTTATTAATCCAGTCGAACGGTTTCACGGTTTGATGTGAATCTCCACAGCGTTTAAATCACATTTGAAGACGACATTTATGAACTTGGCTTCCTCGTCGTCCAGATAACTCTTGTTAAAGTGGATCATTCCCACATGACTGGGCGACCTGAAGAGAATCCTTCTTAACCAAACAACCTTCACACTTCTCCTCTCTGACCAAACCCGCGGTTTCTCTTCCCCACTCTCGACGTTTATGTTACGACCACATCTTTAAAAAATAAAAAAAAACCTCTTTTTTCTTGGTCTCATTACAGAGTTGAAATCCACCGGCACGGCGCACCACTTCTCCTTCTCGCTCAACTCCACCGACTACCGGATCCTGCGCATGGACGAGGACCACGACCGCATGTACGTGGGCAGCAAGGATTACATCCTGTCTCTGAACCTGCACGACATCAACAAGGAGCCGACCATCGTAAGCATTGTGGGAATAAAAACCTTTATATTTCAGTCGTTGACGTTCGGTCTTTCTTGCAGCTGCACTGGCCGGTCGCGCCTCAGAGGAAGACCGAGTGCGTCCTGTCGGGGAAAGACACCAACGTGAGTATTCCAGGACTTAAGAAACAATCGTTTGTAGGCTTGAGATCCAGACTATAATCTGGACTGTTGAACAAATAATTCATGTCTTCATGGATGGTCGACGCGACTAAAGAAAGTCCTCCTGATTATAAAGTTGGTCAAAGACGTCGGGTCAGAATAACAAGGGCTGACAATGTAAATCCAGATTCAGCAGATTTTTGGGATTGAATCTCTTGTGAAACCAGACTGTAGACGAGACGCGATCCCTCGCCCTCGCCCGGCGTTTGTGGCGAGAACCCACTGAGCCCGTCTTTCAAAAACCCAGAACAAGCACGGCCCATTGACGACTTCACGAAACTACTTATTTTCTGCCCGAGGAAAACGGTCGGACGTGTCTCCATTTGAAGCTTCATTATTTCTTTAAATAGTCGGTGTTTGGCACTTAAATCTGAAGTATTTATCTCGATAATGAACGACATTATTTCAGCAAGAAGTTTGTGTCCCAGAGAATCAACGTTTGAAGTAGCGTGAGCTGAACATTGCTCATGTTTCTCGCACTCTTGGCAGAGAAGCAGATTCATACTCAGAGTCTTATGGAAACTCCCTTGAATTTTATGGCCAAAACTGTTCCTCAATCAAGCAGCCTTTCATGGAATTTCCTGAGATTACGAGTCTCTGGTGATGACGTGATGTTGTGTATCGCTGTCAAAGGCTGCACATGATCAGTGAAGGGAAACTTAACCCCTGTAGAAATATAGCTTGAGAAGAATTACAAATACACAAGTGACACGTGAGTTACTAGAGACTTTATTCCAGTTGTATATAAAAGTATTAGAACATTACACTGGAATAACTTGGTAACATCCTGGACACGCCTTAAGAATGATAAATACTTTAAAAACGACTTCATCTGATTCTTTTTCTCACTGACAAAGAATTTATATTCATACAAATGTTCCGCTTTCTTACACTAAAAAAGATGGATAGATAAATGGTTAAACAGACAGACGGACGGACGGACGGATGGATGGGTAGACGGACGGATAGATAGAAGGATAGAAGGATAGACGGATTGGATGGATAGATGGAAGGATAGATGGATAGATGGATAGATAGAAGGACAGACGGATAGATGGATAGATAGAAGGATAGACGATAGAAGGATAGACGATAGATGGATAAATAAATGGTTAGACAGACAGATAGACGGATGGATGGATAGATAGAAGGATAGACGGATGGACGGATTGGATGGATAGACGGATAGATGGATAGATAGAAAGATAGACGATAGATGGATAGATAGAAGGATAGACGATAGATGGATAGATGGATGGATAGAAAGAAGGACAGACGAATAGATGGATAGATAGACAGATAGATGGATAGATAGACGGATAGATGGATAGATAGAAGGATAGATGGATAGATAGAAGGATAGACGGATAGATGGATAGATAGAAGGATAGACAATAGAAGGATAGATAGATGGATAGATGGATAGATGGATAGATGGATAGATTGATAGATTGATAGATTGATAGAAGGATAGATAGATTGATAGAAGGATAGACGGATGGATAGAAAGACGGATAGACGGATGGATAGAAAGACGGATAGACGGATGGATAGATAGATGGATAGATAGACAGACAGACAGACAGATGGATGTATAGAAAGATAAACAGATGGAAAGAGAGATAGATAGACAGACAGTTAAAAAGACAAACAGACAGAAGGATAGACGAATAGATGGAAGGATTGACGGATAGATAGAACTTTGGAAAATGAGTGTTACAAGCAGCAGAAAAGAAACAGATTGACATTGATTATGAAGAAAATTAAAAATACATATTTGTGAAAAATGTTAATTTCGAGTCACTATTTGTCTCTCAACACACTCAAATATTACATTTAGAAGCTCATCTTTGACCTTTTGTTGCGCAACAATTGATCTTTCCAAAGGTGTGTTCTGAAGCTTCATCTTTCTCACTCCAACACCTTCTTTCGGAAACGTTTGGACTCGATCCACTCAGACAAAAAAATAATGGTTCGCGTTAGCAAAGTGTTGGCAGGAGCGACGAGCGGCGAGGGAACCCGTCCTCGTCTCCCGTCGGTCCAGAGGCGCTGCTGCTGATCCATCTGGAAGGTTCATTTGTGCGTGTCTGGTGACCCGCGGTCCTCGCCGCCTCCGGCGCCACGTCCTCTCCGGCCTGATTGTGCCGGCGAGCAGGTTCTCCTCTGAAATTTCATCAGAGAGTGTGGAGATAAATCTGGCGGCCCGGGACTCGACCCGGCGGTCGGCGGCGGCTCTTGAGGGAATGACGGATGATGACAATTGTGAAGCCGTTCCTGGGAGATGTTGGTTCGGGCTGAAGGTCAAAGGCAATCATCGATGGGGGAGCAGATATTGTTCCAGATCCTGCATGTGATGGGTTCTGTACGTCTGCTCCGTCCCTTTCCCTTCCTGCCAGCTGACACTTCCAGCCAACGAGATGGACTAATCCCGGGAAATCCTGAGCTCTCGGATGGAGTTTTCGTTGATTTGAAACCAAAAGGCAAGACAGCTGGTCAGACCGGCCCAGATTAGAACCCAAGAAACCAACCGAAGACTTCGCTCAAAGATTGGATAGTTTTTGTTCCCGAGTCAAGCCTTCGATCTTTGTCTTTTTGTGATTAAGAAAAGGAAAAAGGAATTCCAATGGTGTGCCACAGGGCTCCTTCCTAGGGTGTTCCCCTTTCTTAAAGTTCAACTAATGTAAAAAACAAACTCTTCTGACTCACATGTTTCAAATGTTGAATCTTCTTCAAGATGCAGTAAGTCCCTCGTCATGACCATGTTTTCAACTTATTACTTAATAAAGTTCGTCTAGAATCTGGGCGAACGAGAGGTTACGAGAGCGGAGTCCATTATGATGTAATAATGGCTTCAATCCTGCTCCAGCCAGCTGTAATCTCACCCCGCTTTGTTTATACAACGAGTTCCTTTGGAGGTGGAGACTTCCGGGGGTTGTTGACGCGCGGTGACATACTTGATGTTTGACCAATCACAGCAGACATAACACAAGGGATACCACAAACACGTTTGTTTTCGGGGCCTTCTGGTCACCTTAACCCTTAGATAACACAAGGGATACCACAAACACATTTGTTTTTAGGCCTTCTGGTCACCTTGACCCTGAGATAACACAAGGGATACCACAAACATATTTGTTTTTAGGCCTTCTGGTCACCTTGACCCTGAGATTACACAAGGGATACCACAAACACATTTGTATTTAGGCCTGCCGGTCACCCTGACCCTGAGACACTATTAAATGATTTGTTTAAATAAATATATATATTTTTGTTTTTGTTTAAAACATTTAGTTCTTTCTACCTTAGTGTTTGATTTATTATTTGATTATATTATTTATTTCCAGTAGCTGCACCTCAATAGAAATTCCTATTTGTTTTGACGTCAAACAATTTACTCTTCGAAACATAATTGAGTCTGATTCTGTTTTAGGTTTCTGCACATGACACAGCTGAGGGATTTATTAATAAATGTTAACAAAATTTTTATTTTTTATCTCTTTTAACATGGATTATGATGCACTTTTAAAAGAAAGTTAAGTTAAGTTGTGTTTCTCTTCAGGGTGAATGTGGAAACTTCATCCGCCTGATCGAGCCGTGGAACCGGACCCACCTGTACGTGTGCGGCACTGGAGCGTACAACCCCGTCTGCACCTACGTGGACCGAGCCCGTCGCTCACAGGTAACCCAAGACCACCTTTGACCTCCGATCCCGTGAACCGCGTCTGTCAATCAACCTCGGGGTCACAAAAGCCCTTTTTTCACGGCTTCGGTTCTTGTCGTCCGTCTGGTTCTCATTGATTCGTGCTCGGTCTGGAGGAGATGATTCTTCCTGGGTGAAGATTTTCATTGTGGGGGTTCCATCTTACGACCCCCCCCCCACTCGTCCTGAGGTACCCTCTCGTCCTGGGGTCCCCCTTCACCTGCAGCTCTGTCTTTCTGTCGGGCTGAGAGGCCCTGAGAGGCCATCAGTACTGATGGAGCTTCTCATCCATCATCGACCTTGTAGCGCCCCCTTTCTTCCGCCGACCCCCCCGCCCCTCACACCGGCACGCCGGGCCACACACACACACACACACACACACACACACACACACACACACACACACACACATCCTCCACGAGACCTGGTTAGTCTCACTGTGTGAATGTGGGGTCAGATTTCAATGCAAAGGTCACTTCACCTCCTGTCCGTCATTCGTCTCCTCAGGACCTGAAACGTTTGACGACAAGATGGTTCCGGAGTCAAAGATTCTTTGTTGCGGAGAAGAAACGTTAATATTTAAACTGGTTTATTATGATGCTTTTTTATTTGTTTTTTTATTTTTAATTTTTACCACATTTGCCACATCATGGTTTACATTTCAGTAAAGTGTGTATATATTAAAATAATACACGTTTTATCTACAATTTTGTTCATTTTTGTGTTGTAATTACATTTCTGGTCGCTAGATGGCAGCAGTCATTACATCCTCCACAGCTAAAAATAGTAATAGAAATAAGCGTATTTATCGTAATATTGTATTTTTTTTCACGATACTGTATCAATATTCAACCTTTATATTATTTCATTTATTTATATTGAACATTTTATTTCTATTATAGTTGATATTGAAATTTCAATAATGTGTATGAATTAAAATAAAATCGATCAAAAAATAATTATAAAATAACACATTTTCTCAGCATTTGTTCATTTTTGTGTTGAAATTACATTTCTGGCCGCTAGATGGCAGCAGTCATTACGTCCTCCACAGCTAAAAATAGTAATAGAAATAAGCCTATTTATCGTTTAAAGTTGTTTTTTTTTCACGATACTGTATCAATATTCAACCTTTTTATTTATCTTATTTCATTTATTTAGATTAAACATTTTATTTATATTATAGTTGATATTGATTTCAATAATGTGTATGAATTAAAATAAAATCGATCAAAAAATAATTATAAAATAACACATTTGTTCATTTTTGTGTTGCAATTCAACTTCCGGCCACTAGACGGCAGCAGTCGTCACATCCTCCGAAACTAAAGGAACAATGAAAAAATCCTGGTGATGACTGAGGACGAGAGGATACAGTGACTCCAGCAGCTTTTAAAGCTTATGTTTGGAAATATTTTGTTTTTAAAAACAAATGAAAGTAGTTCCGACTTCGTCAAGAGTCATGTGGTCTGTAAATACTACAACACCAGAGTCAAGTACTCGACAATACTACACATATATACTTGTTACCGCAGTATCACAATATATTGTTGCCTCTTTATCGTGATACGTATCCTATCAGCAGATATTTGCCGTTTTTCAATATTCTCTGGTTTTTTTATAATTTACTTGAGGTTATAGTCGATTTTTCGAAGTTTCTTTAATTATTAATTACATTATTATGTTTAGTGTTTGCTGTATTTATGCGTCCATGAGACACATTTGTTTGTTTATTAATATTTTGTGTTTGTGTTTCCAGGGATCTTTCTACCTGCAGGGATCTAAGACGGCGAGGACGAGCCGGGCGACCGACTTGAGCGTCACGTCTGATTCTATGGATGCAAAGGTGTTTTTTCAAATACTTACCCTTAACTTAACTTAGTGTAGTTTCAACTTTCACTCACTAGTCTTCACCTCTTTTCACGCGTGTGGAACGAGATATTTTATTTCATTTATTTGAGCATTTAAGGCAGATGGTCATAGTGTTTAAAAATATATATTATCTTCAAGCCATGTTTAAAGGACAGTCTCTGCTAGTCTGGTTATGTTTTAGGTTTCTGTGAAAACTGATGGTACATTAACGTTGAAAATTGGTTGTATTTTTATGGAAAGACATCAATTTTTATTTTAAAGACAAACCCTACCATACAATTAAATTGCATTACTGAAGAAAAAGGATATTTATAAAATATGCTTTAATGACCTGTAAAGATAGATTTTTAAACGAGGATAAAGATATTTATTTAAATAATATATACTAAAACAAACGTGTCGGCGAGAATCAAGTCTCATTTCACTGCAAGAGATAAATTAAATTAAAATAAAATATCCAACGGTTGGTCAAGAGATCGAGAGAGAAAGTCGACATCGAGCTCAAGAATTGTGTAATTATTATCATTTTTACAGGTTTTTAAATGAAGTTTTACATAAAAATATTAAAAATAAAATAATAATAATAATAGAAAAATATACATAAATATATATAATATGTAATAACAATATGATATATATCAATAAATATAAATAAAATCCTGATACGAAGTGGCCATATTGTTATTATTTACAGATAAAGTATTTATAGATACATACATGAAGAGAAAATACAAAATATATGTAACAGAAACTTAAAAATCGTTAACATGAGAATGTTTTAAAAATGTACTTTATATATAAAAGTCAAAAGTAATTAATAAACGTCACAAAAATATTTTCACAAATAAAATAAACTGTTACAAAAAGGAGATTTATTTAAACATAAATTTCTATAAATGTACAGTTTTAAAGGACAATAATGATTTAAAAACTTGTTGCTAATATGTGAAGTATTCAAGGAACATTTGATCGTCACGGTAACGCGTTCAACTCTCATGAATCTGCCGAAGAAAAGCAACGACTCGACGTTAACAATGTTTTCTCTGCAGGATTTCATCTTTCGTCTGGAACCTTCCAAGGTCGACTCTGGGAAAGGAAAATGTCCTTTTGACCCCAAACTGAACAGCGTGTCAGCTTTGATCAGTCAGTTTCTTACTATTATTTATACTTTTATTATTTTTACTATTATTTTTCCTCTGGTGTCTGTGTTTCTGCCGCTCGTGTGTTTCTTCACTTCTTCAAACCACTTGTTCTCTGAATGCTTCACATATTTGTGTGTTGGTGGTCGTTGTGTTGTGTTCTGACAGGTGGTCGCACATTTCTGTTGATCGCTGACCTATCGCCTCTCTCTGTGTGTGGCTGTGTGTAGGTGTGTGTGTATTGTGATTGAGTGTGTGTGTGTGTGTGTATTGTGATTTAGTGTGTGTGTGCAGTGTGTTTAACTCCACATGTGTGCCATCTTTGAAAGTGTGTGTGCATCTGTTGTGCTTGTGTGTATTAGTTTGACTCTGTGTGTGTGTGTGTATGTTGTGTTTGACTGTGTGTGTGTTGTTCCTGACATTGTGTGTTGTGTTTGACATTGTGTCTGTGTTTTATTTTTCACAGTGTTTGTTTCTATGTCGTGTTTTAGAGTTTGTATTGTTCCTAACACTGTGTTTCTCAATCAGTGTGTTTTGTTTGACACTGTGCGTGTGTGTTGTTCCTGATAGTGTGTGTTGTGAGTTTGTACGTTGTGTTTGACAGTTTGTGTTTTTTTGTGTTTGGTGGTGTGTAAGTTGTTTCTTTCAGTATGTATTTGACTCTCTGTGTGTTTGTATGTTGTGTTTGACTGTGTGTGTGTTGTTCCTGATAGTGTGTGTTGTGAGTTCGTACGTTGTGTTTGACAGTTTGTGTTTTTTTGTGTTTGGTGGTGTGCAAGTTGTTTCTTGCAGTATGTATTTGTCTCTGTGTGTGTTTGTATGTTGTGTTTATACACTTTGTTAAAATGTGTGGGTTGTGTTTGACTGTGCGTGTGTTTGGCTCTGTGTGTCGGACAGTGTTTCTTTAAATGTGTGTGTTGGGCATTTTGTGTGGTTTTGTGTGTGTATGTGTGCGCGCATTTTCTGGTTCAGTGTGTGTTACAGTATGTTTGTGTGCGTAATTTATGTCTGACAGTGTGTGTTTGACTCTGTGTGTGTTTGTATGTTGTGTCAGACGGTGTGTATTCGAACGTGTGTATGTGCGTGTGTTTGAAAGTGTGTGTTTGACTCTTGTGTGTAGTTCAAAGTGATCAGTAACGACTCTTAGAGTTGAATAAAATACTGGTTTATATTTGTTGAAACATGACTTTATTGCGTCTCCTCACAGACGGCGAGCTGTACGCCGGCGTCTACATCGACTTCATGGGCTCAGACTCGGCCATCTTCCGCACTCTGGGAAAGCAGACGGCCATGAGGACGGATCAGTACAACTCCAGATGGTTGAACGGTAACGTCTCCAGAGTGTTCCTCAGCCAGACATGTCTCAGCCTCTCATCTCCCTCCAGTTCTTCTGTTGAGGAGGATCTTTTAAAGACGTCTGGTTCTCACTGAGACTCATATTTGAAATCATCCTTTTATGATGGACATCAAGTGTTGATCGACAGAACACTTGAATTTATTTTTAAAGGTCTTAAAAAATAAATAATGTGTTTTATATTTTAATTAATCATCAATTTTAATACGTCCACAAAGGCCGGTGTGTTTGTTTGCATAATGACTCAAAAAACGAAAAAACCAAATATTAATGAAAAAGTCAGGAAATGTCGGTAGTTAAGTTCTTTTATCAGTCAATTTCGCTTAAAATAAGAAGAAAATGATAAACACACATCTATATCATATATGTATATACATATAAATTATTATTTTTATTTTTATAGGTTTTTAAATAAAGTTTCACATAAAAATATGAAATAAAACATATTTTTTAAACTAATAAAAAGCTGATACAAAGTGGCCATTTTGTTACTGTAAAGAATTTATAGGAACATACATGAAGTAAATACAAAATATATGTAACATAGATTTCAAAACAGGAAAATGTACTTCATATAAAAAGAGTCAAAAAGTAATTATCAAACGTCACAAAAATATTTTTCATAAATAAAATAAACTGGTAGAAAAAAGGACAGAAAGGTGCATAATATTAAAACAAATAAAGTTTGTTTTATAGACGGTTAAATGAATCATTATTCTGGGACATTATTTATACCTTTACCAAGGTCAGTCAAAAATAACTAAAAAACGGATAAACAAACATCAATGAAGTAATTGGAAAATGTTGCTTAAAATCTCCTTTTATAGGTCTTTAAATTAAGTTTTTCATAAAAATATGAAATACAATTACATTAACATTTTTTTAAACAAATAAAAACATGATACAAAGTGGCCATGTTGTTACTTTTTACAGATAAAGTATTAATAGGAACATACAAGGTCAGTACGTTTGTTTGCAAAATAACTCAAAAACGGATCAAAACATTTCTATGAAATAATGGTGATGAATGTAATAGTTCAGTTCTTTTATCAGTCAATTTTGTATATATATACACAACAGTGCATTCAATGTTTCTGTAAATATGTGTGTCTTAAGAACCTTCATAAAAATTAGACAGAAAAAAATTGAGCCTCTGACTATTCTGAACCAAAAGAAAGTTTAGATCCTTCATGTAGTAAAATAAAAAACGTTGAGTTATCAAATATATTTAAAATTTAAATATTATTTTAAGTATAAATAAATAAAGGGTTATAGAACTTCCTAAAACCAAAAAAATGCTAAATTAAAACGGTTTGACTTTTTAAATAAATACATTTTAAAAACAAACGAATGAATATACAATGAATATCCTCGACAAGCTCATGTTCAGATGCGAGTGAGATCCTCCTCCTGGATGTTGACATGAGATTTGGAAAAACCAAACAGAGCGTCGCTAGTTTCGGGGGGAAATGTCAATAAAGGCTGGAGCGTCGTCTCTAATGAAGCGCGAGGCTAGTGGCTCCATTATAAATGCTCGCTGAACACTCTCGGTTGATGTTGCCAAATCAATCACAGCCCCTCCGGCTCTCCGTCCCCCAGATTCTCCTCTGACCCCGTTGCCCCTGACAACCGTCCCCTGATAGCAGACTCAACCAGGACACCTGAGTCCTGCTAATCACCCCTCAAATCCCCCCCCCCCCACACATGTATACGTGGGTCCTGGTCTTCTTTGTTTGGATGTCCCCGTTCTGGGCCCGTGGTGGTCACGTTGTGGGCGGGGCTTCCACTGACCCACAAACTCCACCAATCAGAGAGCAGGACGCCACGGTCGGCGCTGTCTCTGGGAAGACATGACCATGTAGGGACGTTCTCTTATCAAATAAAACGTTATTTCCACTTGAAAATGTTGACGGAACACCGTAGAAAGAGGGGGTCGAACCTAAACGACAAGGGGCCACAATGTTACCGCAATCTGGGTCGGGGGCCGAAACTAAATGTAGAGAAAACTTGTAGCCTGTTCTTTTCTAAATGACTTTATTTTCACTTAATTCTTGTTTTATTCTTATTATTTATAGTAGAACACACACAGTTGTAGAATCCAGGCTAAATGTAGCGATTTGATGATATGATGCTAATTCAACTTTAGCTAGTTGAAAGTAAATCTAACTTTTATTTTAAAGAGAAATATTGTTTGAGATATGATTTGTTTTGGCGATAGTTGGCTACTTAACGACAAAACTAACAAACAACAAAACTAGTCTATGAAGTCAACCTCTTACAGAACAGTACATTAAGGTTAACTTGATATTAGCTACAACAATGCTAATGATGCTATGCTAATCTGACTCAATGCTTTCCCCTTATATGAGGCTATTCTAATGTAAACATTTATAAAAGACAAACTCAAGTAATATAATCGAGCTAAATATGCAACAATTATTAACTTATTGTATTTATATACAACTACAACTTTTTGAGTGGCAATAAGTGTGATATTAAAGCCTCTTCTTTTCCAAATATATATATTGTTTAAATTCACTGAATTCATTTTTAATTACACTTATTAATAGTCAATGTAGCAAGTTATTGATATGTCGCTTATTTAACTTGGTCGCAGCTTAAGCTAACTGGTTAGCGAGTTGAAAGTAGTCGTTTTTTCAGATGTAGCTAATGATGCTAACTTATGTTTTAAAGAGAAATATTATTTATTTTGGCGATAGTTGGCTGTTTAACGACAAAACTAACAAACAACAAAACTAGTTTACGTACTCAAACTCTTTAGGTCACCTGGGATATTATTTCTTAGGGTTAAGCTAGCTTGATATTAGCTACCATTATGCTAATTATATATGTAGCTGTGCTACTCTGACTTAATGTTTTACTCTCTATGTGGAACTAGCTTAATGTAAACATGTATAAAGGAGGGAAAATATAAAATCAAGTAATACAATCAAGCTAAATATGCAACAATTATGATTTTACTGTATTTTATATACATCTTTTTGAGGGGCAATAAGTGTGTTTGTAAAAGCCTCTTCTTTTGAAATAAAATAACAAAAAATGCTTGAATTCACGTTGAAACAACATCAACAAACATTAAACAAGGACATTCAAATCAATTTGGTCATAGAAAAAACTGCCCCAGTCTGTGACCCAGTCTTGACCCTGTGTGGCCCCCGGGCCGGTTGAGTGTGAGACCCTCGGTGTAGACGGTCCAGACTGAGAAAATCTCTGTAACCCTGATCATCATGGACCTTTGTTTGGGTCGTAAATAATTCTGTACCGAGATCAGCATCTGAGAACAACGATCAACCTAGTCTTCAAAGTCTTCTTGAAAGCAAAAGTATGTTTCCGGGACCTTCTTAACGTCTTCCTCGTCCTCCAGATCCAACATTCATCCACGCCCACCTCATCCCAGACAGCGCCGAGAAGAACGATGACAAGCTTTACTTCTTCTTCCGCGAGAAAGCCTCTGAGATGGGCCAGAGTCCCATGACCCAGTCCAGGATCGGACGGATCTGCCTGGTGAGTGATGGTTCTGGCTGTGATGTCATCCATGTGACTTAGCGGCTTCAACAGCTGACTCTAGTACTGGAGCGGTTTTTATGAAAAGGAAGTGAGTTTGAAAATGTATATTTTTAAAAGTTACAAATCATCATTATTTGAAATTTTGAACTCAATGCATTTTTGAATTTTTTTACTTAAGTTTCCAACTTTTCCTTCAGTTTCCTTCATGTTTTATGTGTTAATTAAATTATAAAAGTAGATTTTTTTCTCGTCATGAATTAACTTTTTTCATGAAAATGTGTTGCCCTGCAATTTAAAAAAAATATATAATTTAAACAACAGAGTTTTTTATTATGACAAAACATTCAGAAATTCCCGTCTGACAAGCCACCCAAAATATGAATACATAAAATACACAACACAACTGAGTTCAGTACAATAAGTACACAAATGTATACATTTTGTTGTTCTTAATTCGGTACCTCCACAAAAATTTGGGATATTCAAGACGTTTTTTCAAAACATTTTTCTTTGTTCTTCGATGAATAAGTGGTATTTTCTTCTGGAATCATATGAGACAATACTAGCAACCAATACTGCGACACATTTTTTTGGCACAGATCAATAAAAACTATTTCATTCTTCGTGTAGTTGTTGTTTTCTGGATACTGAAGTGTCAGATTTAATGCCAAAAAAACGCATTAGCATTAGAAAAAACAAACTATAAAAACACAATAATTATAATAGTCTGTACTGTTACCCAGATATTGACTCATTTAATTGGAGAAGGTATCATTTACTTATAACAATAATCTTAATCATGTAATCAATACTCTTTAATCTTGATTTAATCTTAAAAATAGTCAAAATGATACGAATACAATCCATTATCAAATGTTATTCTCTGTCGGGCTTTTTATATACTTATTCAGAGGATTCATTATTATTTTTAATTGATTTATTTACATACAAATGCTTCTTCATATCCAATAGTTTGGCCCCACACAACTGTTCCCTATTATCTAAAGGGGCCCCTTAGGACATAAGACGGTAATGAGTTGACGGGAACTTTCCAAAAACTACAGTTTTAGTCCAGTGAGGAACAAGTTCTGTTTCGGGGACCGGGTTTTTTCCAGTCAGACTCTACTGTACATCCACTTTAAATCAACGGATCGGAGACAGTGTTTTAATATATTATAAAATGACTAAGAGTTTTTAAACTGAACAGAAAGTCAAAAAAACATTCCATGTGATATTTGGCAACAGCGCATATTTAAACCAGAAGCATCATTTTCCAAATGTGCAGTATTGTTTGTACTTGAAGGAGCATAAACCTTTTTTCAGCAGTTTTATCATCGTCAACCTTCTTAAATTGATCATAAGAATTTTAATTTTAAATAAATGTTATTTAATTATTGGTGTTTATTAGAATTAGAAGAAGTTATTTTTCCAGTATTGTAAAAAATGATTTGTTGTGGTGTGGCTACATCATAGAATGGAATGAATAAGATAGCATAGCATAGCATAGCATAGCATAGCATAGCATAGCATAGCATTGCATAGCATTGCATTGCATAGCATAGCATAGCATAGCATAGCATAGCATAGCATGTGACTCTAGCTGGACTCACGTTGTTGTCTCTGTGCCTCAGAACGACGACGGCGGTCACTGCTGCCTGGTCAACAAGTGGAGCACCTTCCTGAAGGCTCGCCTCATCTGCTCCGTGGCCGGAGCCGACGGCATCGAGACGCACTTCGACGAACTCCGTGAGTTTGATTCATGAGGCTTTTCTTTGTCTATCTTCCTGTCTCTGGATGTCGGGAGGATCCCCTCGAAATCCCACCAGCTGGGGATCATTTCCTCCTGGCCTCCCAGCTGCAGTAAATCACAGCAGATTCACCTGCATGAAGAGTTAAACCGCTTTAAAAGCTTCTTGGCAATAAGTACGATTTATAAAAAAAACTCTTAAAACTAAAGATGTTCGATGATATGTAGCATGTGCATCAAGGTAAAAGGCTGCCAAGTCGAAGATGCGTTCACTGAGGGGGTGTGAGACGCAGTGATGTCAGTGTTGGAAGTTTAGGTAGCGATCTGGATGCTACGCCGAGTTTAAAAGAAAATCCAGAATTAATTTTTTTGCAAATATTCACAGCGTTTGTTAATCTTTTTGTTGCAATTAAACTTCCAGCCGCTAGATGGCGGCAGTCGTTACATCCTCTACAGCTTAAGTCACAATGAGATCCTGGTGTTGACTGAGGACAAGAGGATACAGTGACTCCAGCAGCTTTTAAAGCTGATGTTTAAACATATTTTGGTTTCAAGACAAATGAAAGCAGTTACGTCTTCGTCAAGAGTCATGTGGTCTGTAAATTCAAGTACTCGACAATACTACAAATATTTCCTTGTAATTACAATATCAAAATATATCGCAATATATTGTATCGTTGAACCTGTATCGTTATACATATCGACAGATTCTTGACATTATACACCCCTAAAATAAAAGTGTTCTATATTGATTTATTCAATGTACTTTATATTTATAGATATAACTCGTACACTCTAAATATGAATTTGACTAGTTGTGGAAAAGAAAATCACAACCAAAAAACTGGTTCTACTCCAGGTTTCTGCCTAAGGAAGTTCTTACTCGACAATCCTACTACACCAGATAAATAAGTTTAAAAATGTTTTATTCCAAATCATTTTCAATCATTACAGTTTAGTGTAATATCTTGGTTCTACGGTCCATGTATATTTAGGATAAACTTTGTTAAACTTGAATCTTAAAAAACAAATCTGAAAAACACAAAAACTGACTTTGTTTTTTCGATACGCGTTTTCTTTTATTAAAATAAAACAAAAAAAGACACTTTTTACATTAAAATGCAGCAATAAAACAGATGTAAATAAAGAATCCAATGTATGTTCGTCCAAAACGCAAAAAAATCTAAGTTATCATGCAAATGTGAAGAAAATCACATAGTTTTGGCATTTTAGATTCTAAATGTTTAACAGGAAATACACAAATCTTTCAGAGAAAAGCAATTTTATGGCTTTATTTTAACAGAAAATGATAGTTTTTCTCTTTTCCAATTTGAAAATTCAAAGTAAAACCAAAGGTACACCTTCCTTCTCCACTTTTGGAGACTTGTTTGTCGACTTTTGTTCAGCCACAGATGATTTTCACATTATGTTTGACTTACACTTTTAATTGTTGTCGTTTTTTCTACCTTTTTTGTGATTTATCGTGATTCTTTAAAGAGGCTCCGACATGTGTTTTTCTCATCAAATATTCATCAAGTCGGACGACATGTCGTCGCCCACGAACTCCAGGAAAAAAAAGGGAGAAACGGTGAAAATGTAGTTTCACACAAAGTGAAAACGTGGTTCATTTAACGCCCACGCCGGGAATGAAAGGTAGCGCCACATAACAGCACGGAACGACATGAAAGTAGTAAACAAACGGAGCCGGGGATAAACAAAATGGCGACAGGGGTTCTGTGCGGTGGAGTCGCTGGTTCGGCAACAGGATGTTTTTTGTTTAGCGAAAGCTACTGTTGTTTGTACCAGACTCTGGGGAACTTTGGTCCTGTGGAATCCCAGAGAGCTTTATTTGGATGGCGGTGACATCTGAGTGGGTGGGTAATAATCCCAACTCTTGGTGGTTTGCAACGTGTGCACCGGCCGACGGTTTGATCCCAAAATGTTCCTGGTAATGAAAGACCACTTTTTTCTGTTGCTATAATGTGGACGCTGGGGGTTTCTTTGCTGTCATTCAAGTACAATAGACGAAAAAAAGGAACTTACTTTCTTTTGTTGTAACTGAACTAAAGCAAGACTTTCCTAAGGGACCACATGACATACTGTGACTATTGTAAGGGGCCGTCAAGCTAAAAGACAGATGGAAAAGAAAAAAAAAAGAAAGTAAGGGAAATATATATTTTTTTCATTATTATTATTATTATTATTTTGATTTATTTATTGTCGCTAGATGGCACCAGTCATTACGTCCTCTGCGGCTAAAGGAAACCATAAAACCCTGTCATACTGAGGATGACTGAGGACAAGAGGATACAGTTCTGCCAGTATTTTTTGTGGCTAAATTCTCTGCCAGACATATTTTGTTATCATCAAAGATCTATTATAGATAATATTTCAATAAAGTGTGTTTAAAATAAAACAATTACATTTGTTAAAATTTAACAATTAACATGCAAATATTCACAGCGTTTGTTAATCTTTTTGTTGCCATTAAACTTCCAGGCCGCTAGATGGCGGCAGTCGTTACGTCCTCTACAGCTTAAGTCACAATGAGATCCTGGTGATGACTGAGGACGAGAGGATACAGTTGACTCCAACAGATTTTAAAGCTGATTTTTGGACATATTTTGGTTTCAAAACAAATGAAAGCAGTTACGACTTTGTCATGTGGTTTTGTAAATTCAAGTACTTGACAATACTACATATATTTCCTTGTTAGTACAGTATCAAAATATATCGCAATATATCGTATCGTTGACCCTGTATCGTTGTAGAAAAGCGCTATACAAATAAAAATTACTTACTTACTTACTTACTTACTTACATATTGACAGATTCTTGACATCATACACCCGTAAAAAAAAGAGGTTGTACTTAATATTTATAGATATAACTCATACATTTGACTGGTTCTGCTCCAGGTTTCTGCCTGTTAAAAGGAAGTTGTTCCTCGCCACTGTCGCTCGTTGTGATTGGCCGGGACCCGTTTTTTTGTGTGTGGTCTAAACTGTAAAGTGTCTTAAGATAAATTTGTTTTCTTAATACTTTAATTCAAATTTTATTAATTTCTTTCATCTAAAAAGCGGTAAATTTAAACAGGAAATTGTCTGCATGTGGTCCCGGGGCCACACTAAAGCCGGGCTGATCCTCAATGTCAATCTTGAACAAACTCAGTCCAAGTCCAACTGTTACAAAAAGTGTCTCAAATTAAAAGTAAAACTTCCACAGCTGAGAACTGTCCTGTTGATGGATCACTCGTTGCTAATTATTGACCAGTGAGCGACAGCTGAGGGTCGCCGCAGGGTAAAGAAAGTGTGCGACCACCCAGGTCATCACGTGGGTCGGGGTCTTCCATCTGACCCCCAAGGCGGCCTTGGCGTCCTTAAATTACTCTGATCCGCCACGTTAGCCGTTTGTCAGGCAGGTTCTGACGTGAAGACTGATGTGTGTACGCGTCACCATGGTTACCGAGGGGACGACACGCTCCTCTTAATGGACTGTATATTGTTGGACGACCGAAGCCAGACGCAATCATTCCAGCGTTCCCTGAACGCACCACCAGGAGTTGACGTACCCTGGAGTCACGCTAGCTGTCCACGAATGATTGAACCCGAGTGATCATCTATTTAAAGAGTTCGATGTAACCTCAGATAGGATTATCCCGAACACATGAGTTCTCATCAGATAATCTGCCGTCAAAACGAAGCAGACTTTGACTCGTCAATCAGACCTTCATCAGCAAAGAAGCCTCTTCGATAAAGTGTTTTATCTCAAAGCGCCGGCGTCGACACACGAGGAGACGAATCAAAATAATGAGCAGCTGGGATCGGTCCGACCCCCCCGACTCCCCGACTCCCCGACTCCCGACCCCCTCTCAGGGATCATCCCGGGCCTGCCTGTGATTCTCATGACAGGATTACGAGGGGATTTGTAGTATCCTTGAACTCTGATCACTGGTGGAATGAACATCTTTTATTGTCTCAGAATTTTTTTTTTACCTCTAAAAATGAATAATATAGGTAATGTTCAGTTTAATAAGTTATATTGTTCGATTTAACTTCAGTGGAAAACACAGACATTTTGAAGTGTTTTTATCTGATATTGTTCTTTTTTTAATCGTAAAAAATACTTTAATCTGTGAAAACCAGGATAAAATGTTTTAGTTCCTGTCAAAGTACGACTCCTCAGAGGCGCCATTTTTTAATTTCTAGTTGCTGGATTCGAAACTTAGTATTTCGTCTTAAACATAACATAAAACCAGACAAAGAAGGTTGAAAAAAAGAATTATTTTTTTAAATACATCCAGAAAAATTGAAATAACACAAGGGATACCACAAACACATTTGTTTTCCGGCCTTCGGGTCACCTTGACCGTGAGATAACACAAGGGATACCTCAAACACATTTGTTTTGGGACCTTCGGGTCACCTTGACCCAGAGACAACATAAGGAATACCTCAAATGCATTTGTTTTCGGGCCTTCGGGTCATCTTGACCCAGAGACAACACAAGGGATACCACAAACACATTTGTTTTCTGGCCATCAGGTCACCTTGACCCAGAGACAACACAAGGAATATCTCAAACGCATTTGTTTTCAGGCCTTCGGGTCACCTTGACCCAGAGACAAAACAAGGAAAACCTCAAATACATTTGTTATCGGGCCTTCGGGTCATCTTGACCCAGAGACAACACAAGGGATACCACAAACACATTTGTTTTCTGGCCATCAGGTCACCTTGACCCAGAGACAACACAAGAGATACTTTAAACACATTTGTTCTGGGGTCTTCGGGTCACCTTGACCCAGAGACAACACAAGGAAAACCTCAAATACATTTGTTATCAGGCCTTTGGGTCACCTTGACCCAGAGACAACACAAGGGATACCACAAACACATTTGTTTTCTGGCCATCAGGTCAACTTGAACCAGAGAAAACACAAGGAATACCTCAAACACATTTGTTTTGGGGCCTTCGGGTCACCTTGACCCAGAGACAACACAAGGAAAACCTCAAATACATTTGTTATCGGGCCTTCGGGTCATCTTGACCCAGAGACAACACAAGGGATACCACAAACACATTTGTTTTCTGGCCATCAGGTCACCTTGACCCAGAGACAACACAAGGAATATCTCAAACGCATTTGTTTTCAGGCCTTCGGGTCACCTTGACCCAGAGATAACACAAGGAATATCTCAAACGCGTTTTTTTCAGAACCTTTGGGTCACCTTGACCCGTTTTTGTGCGGAGAAGATTGTTCCTCATTGACCAGCAGGCGTGAGGAGGAACACGAGTCACGGTACTTTCCACTGCCGTCAGCATCACAGCGCTGGTGGCTGCGCTGCTCAAGAGCACTCAAGATGAGGTCACCGCTGGTCCAGAGTGGCGGAGGGAGATCCCACAGTGGGAACCCACAACCACACACCGACCGTCTCGGACACGCCTCCCGGTCCCGGAGCAGCAGCATCGGAGTGGCTGAGGAGGACCCGGGGGGGAATATTTGGAGTAGATTCAGATGCGAGTGGAAAGTGCCGTGTTTGGTCAGAAACATGACACAGAACGTCTTCCACAAGAACGTGTGAGGAAAATACTTCTTCCTTACTGTGGTTAAAAGTATGAATAGAACGTGAACTACAGCAAACACTTTTAAGTTAATCCCTTATGGAGGTGAGAATTATTTAAGTTTGTTTGATTCCAATTAAATTGTTCTTTCGCTCTTTTGGTGCCTGTTGGAGGGATAACAAAAATATATATTTTTAATTAGGCTCTCATGACACAAACTAATGCAAAAAAAGATAAATTAACATTTTTACGTGTTAAAAATACTGATATATTTAATAAATAATAATAATAAATAAACAAATTAATACATAAACATCAAACGCATCAAAGGTATCTATATACAGTATATATATATATAAATGAAAGTTCAGTATTCTCTGCTCTGTAAATATCAAACTGAGAAAAATGTAAAAATAAAACTATATTTAAAGGATTCTCCTGGAGTCTGTTATTGTCTAAAATATTCTTAAAAATGAATTAAAGTAATATGAGCAGTTGATTTACTGAACACAAATAGATACAATTCCTTGAATATTTTATTTAATAAACAAACAATGATAATAACTTAAGCTTGTCTTTTAAAGAATGATCACTGATACTTGGATTAAATAGTCTTTCTTGTCGTTACATAGTTTGAAACGTTTTTAAAATAAACGATAATGAAATTACGTAAAATTAAGGTTTTTAAGTTTTTCTCAAAAACAAACTTGTATTTAAAATGTACAATCTTATGAACTCACTTTCAAACCTAGAACACAACTTATACGATACGTATCATGATACAGGGTCAACGGTACGATATATCGTGATACTGTAGCAACAAGTATATTTATGTGTAGTATTGTCCAGTACTTGACTCTGGTGTTGCAGAATTTACAGACCACATGACTCTTGACGAAGTCGTAACTGCTTTCATTAGTTTTTAAACCAAAATATGTCAAAACATCAGCTTTAAAAGCTACTGGAGTCACTGTATCCTCTCGTACTCAGTCATCGCCGGGATTTCATTGTGACTTAAGACGTAGACGACATAACGACTGCTGCCATCTAGTGGCAACAGGTTTATTTGCAACAAAAAGATGAAGAAACGCTGTGAACATTTGCATGTTAACCCACTTTATTGAAATGTTATTTATAATAGAACTTTGATAATAATAAAAAACATGTCTGGCAGAGAATTTAGCCACAAAATAATACTGGCAGAACGTAAGTCTGTGACAGAATTAAGCCCGAAAACGATACTGACAGAACATAACTATGATAAAAAGTTCATTTACTTTCACTTAAATTGATATATCTTCTGGACCGATCGTGTTCTTTCTTAAGCTCTGATTTGACGCCAGCCTCGTCGAACCACAAACCTTCACTTTCATCTACATTTGAGCATCTAGAAGAAAAAAAATTGCGGTTATTTTTTTCTTCTCCCCTTTTTATTTGCCTCTCAATGTGTCGACGTTCCGCTTCCAAAAACCTCTTCTCGTTCCCCGTCTGAAGAAGTCTGGATGACGCAACTCGCTCCACTTCTGCGCTGATTTATTTCTCCCTTTGTTGCCAGAGCGTCCATCAAACTGGCGTCTTCTTTGTTTGCCAGACGTCATTTTTTTTTTCTTAAGCGAGCAGCCATTACCTGTCGTCTTCACGGAGAGATTGATAAGATGGTCGGATCAAAGCTCGGACTCGACACAAGACCAGAATGATCTCCATTAATTGAAGCGTCTCGTTAGTTTTGTGGGTGAATCTTCGGAGTCGTGGGGACGATGTGTCGTTCACGGGTGTTTCTGGTTCTTATTTGGACGAGACACGAGGAAGTTCAGGGTCGTACCCCCCCCACCCCCCCGAGTGACGGAGTCCATGTGGCTCCTATTAAAGTCATGTTTCAGCAGAAGATCCTCGTCTCTCTGGAGCTGCAGCTCGAGACCACTTTGAATTCCCGACTGGAGTCGGAGCGAATCTCTCCACAAACCTCGGGAGTATTTTCTCAGCGTCTTTAAATAGTTGATTGCGTTCATTTGTAACTATTGGTTGTGTCAATAAAGTTTTATTTATCTGGAATACAAATCTTACAAACTGACTTTTAAGCCAAGAACACAACTTTAAAATACGATACAATGTATCTTGATACTGAAGTATTTGTAGTATTGCTTGGAGTACTTGGCTCTGGTGTTTACGGACCAAAAGATTCTTGACGAAGTCGTAACTACTGATGTGCTGGTGAAGCTTCATGAAACATATCATGTTGTTCAGAGGTCAGTAGGTGGCGCCATCAGTTTAGAAATGATGTTTCATTAGAACAATTGTTCAAAACAAAGGAAAATAGTGCAGAGATGCCATCTAGTGGACTCTGAAGATAATGACACTGTTTCATGAAGCTTCACCAACACATCACTAGTTGATTGTGTTCATCCTTAAATCTTGTGTGTCAGAATTGTGTTATTTAACCAGAATACAAATCAGATTCACAATCTTATGAACTCACTTTCCAACCAAGAACACAACTTTAAATACGATACAGGGTCAACGATATGATATATCGTGATACAGTAGTAGCAAGTATATGTTTAGTATTGTCCAGTACTTGACTCTGGTGTTGCAGAATTTACAGACCACATGACTCTTGACGAAGTCATAACATTTGTTTTCAAACCAAAATATGTTCAAACTTCAGCTTTAAAAGCTGCTGGAGTCGACAGTATCCTCTTGTCCTCAGTCATCGCCGGGATTTCATTGCTAGTTAAGCCATAGAGGACATAATGACTGCGGCCATCTAGCGGCTGGAGGTTAAATTGCAACAAAAAGATGAACAAATGCTGTGAATATTTGCATGTTAATTGTAAATCAATTTAAAAAAGTAGCAAAAATATTACAAAATATTGTCATTTTCCTTTGATCTTCTAGGGATTCTGATTTTTTTAATAACTTTATTTATTTATTTATTTCATTTGTAATATTTCGTTCTTTTTTATGAGTTAAAAAAAACAGTATCTATAGAAGAAAGCAGCACAAAGAGTGAAGAATCCTTCAAAGGATTTGAGGATCCACATGGCATCAGCAACATTGAATCTTCAGTTCATGTTTTTCTGTCATTTAATGGCTGCGTCTGTGGAGTAGAAACAACGTTCATTCAGTTCTTTGCTGATCTTTCAAACCACTGGTCTCCAGGCGACGTCTACATCCAGCCGACCCAGGACACCAGGAATCCTGTCATCTACGGCGTCTTCTCCGTCTCTGGGTGAGTCTGTACTTCTGAACTTATAGAAGTCATTCATTTGCTCTCGGCTCGACTGAAACCAACCAAAACAAAGCTCACGACGTTAGACTCAAGAACAAGTGAAGGATCAAAACAAAAGTGTTTAAGCAACTATTCTGTTGTGAAGATCAAGCTCAGGGGCCACATGATGACTCGTGAGGGGCCTGAAGCTAAATGAAGGATAAACAATCAAGAAAGAAAGACGAAACAAAAAGAGCATTGAAAAAAACTAATACATAAAAGAGAAAAATGAAAAAAAAAGAAGCTGAGACGCATGCAGTGAGGCTATTATTAAGTCTTATGAAGCTTTGATGTAAAAAAAAATAATAATGTTTTTTTGTTTATACATTGAAATATGAATCAATAAATGAACAAAAAAAATATTATATTTTTTATTAGTGATGTGCTGGTGAAGCTTCATGAAACAGTGTCATGTTTTTCAGAGGTCAGTAGGTGGCGCCATCAGTTTAAAAATTATGTTTTATTAGAACAGTTGTTCAAAACAAAGTAAAATAGTGCAGAGACGCCATCTAGTGGACTCTAGTGAACATAATGACACTGTTTCATGAAGCTTCATCAACACATCGCTATTATATATATACATTTATTTTTTAATTATTTATGTTGTTGTTTATTAAGCATTTTAATGATCTCTAATCATTTTTTTATTGCAAAGTTGTAGTTTAAAAATATATATATTGACAAAAGGAAAATTATATATCGTCAAAATTAATGATTTTTCTAGGGATAGTCTGATGTTTGAATTCCAAAAATTAAATAATTATTTATTTATTTAATTCAATATTTTTTAGATTGAACGGTCGATCATTTATTTTAACAATTGATTATAGAGATATTTTTTTTGTTTTTTTACACTTAGTTTTATATTTAAATTCCAAAACTTAAAAATGAAATTTCTAAATTCAATATTATTTGAATTAATAGCCTTTTAATTTCAATAATAAAATTATTATATTAAAAAAAATCAACATTTTGATATATAAAGTAACTAATTAAATGATTCCAAAAATAGAAATGAATGCTTAAAAAAACATTTAAATTAAATTAAATATTCTTATGGAATACTTAAAAAAATATATAAAAAATGAAATTAAAGCCTTACAATAATAAGATATTAAAAGTTTAAAATGTTTTATTTGTAAATACATTTTAAAACTTTTTTTTTGTTTAATAAAGTCCATATCAAATTTAGTCAAAGGCCCCGTGTGGCCCCGTGTGGCCCCGTGTGGCCCCGTGTGGCCCCGTGTGGCCCCGTGTGGCCCCGTGTGGCCCCGTGTGGCCCCGTGTGGCCCCGTGTGGCCCCGTGTGGCCCCGGTCCAGCTCGACTCCTCTGGTCTGAACGTGTGAAGGAAGGAAGTGTTCACTTCTTTCTCTTCCTCCAGATCCGTGTTCAAAGGTTCCGCCGTCTGCGTCTACTCCATGGCCGACATCCGGATGGTCTTCAACGGGCCCTTCGCCCACAAAGAGGGGCCCAACTACCAGTGGGTCGCTTACACCGGGAAGATCCCGTACCCGAGACCAGGCACCGTGAGTGACTCAAGAAATACTTTTTTTAATTTATTTTATATTTTCACGGTGTGTGTCGCGTCACTAGTGTCCTGGAGGAACCTTCACCCCCAACATGAAGTCCACCAAAGACTACCCTGACGAGGTGATCAACTTCATGAGGAACCATCCCACCATGTACAACGCCGTGTACCCGGTGCACAAGCACCCCCTGGTGGTCAGAACCAACGTGGACTACGAGTTCACCACCATCGCCGTGGATCAGGTCACGGCTGCGGACGGAAGCTACGAGGTTCTGTTCCTCGGGACAGGTGGGTTTGGACGACCAGGTGTGTGTTGATGACGAGTTTAACGAGTTTGAAGATGTTGACTAATTATTCAAAATATCGTTTTTACAACATCCTATTACACAAGATTTTAAGATGATGATGATTGTTGTTGTTATTTATTTGAATAATAAATTTTGGTTTTATTTTGGATTTAATTTTTTTAATTGAAACTTTGATTTTTTTAAGTTTAAGTTAAAGTTTTGATTTTTAGTGTTGTTTTTTGGGGGCAATTGATTTTTAAAAATATTTGAAGACAATAATATCTTTATTAAATTATTTAATTTAACATTTTAAATGTTAAAACTTAGATTTTTTTTTCTCTATTTAAAAGTGTTGATTTTATATATTTTTTTATATTATTCAAGACAATTATTCTATTCTTATTATTCTATTATTATTATTATGATTTTGATTGTTTTATTATAATTGTATAATTATGATGATAATTATTATTATTTTATTTATTATTAAGTTCCCCAGAAAATTATAAATATTATTTAATAATATCTGTAAATAATGATCTTTTTTAAAACTTTCTTTTCCCAGCTTCTAAATAAATTAACAACTTTAAAAATGTTAAGAATTGCTCTTAAAATCTTTTTTTTTTGTACAAAATATTTATTGACTCGTTAAATATATTAATAAATAAATCTATATAATTACGGTTTTGCTATATTTTTGCCCATCTTTATATCATAAAGTGACAGAAAACATTATTTTTGTTTCAGAATAAATAATAAATCTGTAATAACTGTGAATAATGATATAGAGATTAAACATTAGTGCTGGGAGAAGGAGGTGAACATACATGATATCGTGTCTAATTAAACTTTAATCGGATTCATTTTTTAAGTGTATAAAAGTGTTTTTGTATTTTTGTTTTAAAAAACAAGGTGAAATATAAGTAAAAATTAATATTGTGTGTGTTTCTCCGGCTCAGATCGTGGAACGGTTCAGAAAGTGATCGTTTTGCCGCGAGACGACCTTCAGACGGAGGAGCTGGTTCTGGAGGAAGTCGAGGTTTTTAAGGTCAGTTTGACTCTGACATCGTAACATATTTAAACCATAAGACAGTAAAACGTTAAAGAAAAATAAAAATATATTAATAAATCTTTTTTAGTGTTAAATGAATGTTTGTGACAAATCTGTTGAATACATTTTGAATTAAGAAAAAAACAGCATTTATTTTAAAATAATATTAATATTAGGAGCTGTTTGAATAAAGTGTTCAGTCTTCAATCAAAGAAAAAATATTTTCAATTTAAAAAAAATCTGTTTTAATGAAAAAAAAGCACTTTTCTTAAACATTTGCTTCAATCAATAACAAATGAATATTCTTTTTTTTTTTTTACTAAATTTAAAAACTTTTTAAGTAGTTTTTATCAAAGCAACTTGATAGATTGATTGAAAACATTATTTATACTTAAATAAAGAAACTTTTTAAAAATGTTTAAACATTATTTTTAATTGAGAATATTTTATATTCATTCAAGCAACTTAAAAAAATTAAAAATATATTTATATATATATAAATGTATATAAATATATTGATTATTTTAATGAATAAAGAAACACAACTACCAACACGGGTTCCACCTACAGGATAAGAGCAGAACTGCAACAAAAAACAATCAGAACAAAGACAGAAACTTTAAAATGTGTGTTTTATTGATTTTAAATGTACTAAAGTCGAGTCTCCACAGGTGCCCACATCCATAACCACCATGAAGATCTCCTCCAAGCGGGTGAGTCAGTCCACGTCCGCACATCGTTTAACGACTTTTATTGTGAAAAACTAACCAGGAAGTGTCTCCGCAGCAACAACTCTACGTGGGGTCGGTGCTGGGCGTGACTCACCTGGCGCTCCATCGCTGTGACGTGTACGGCGAGGTGTGCGCGGACTGCTGTCTGGCCAGAGACCCGTACTGCGCCTGGGACGGGAACTCCTGCTCCAGATACTCGGCCTCGCAGAAGAGGTGAGCACCAGGAAGCTGACGGAGCTTTAGAGCCCAGCAGGGGGCGCTGTTAGTTTGAGGTGGATCTCGATTAAGAAACGTATAGAAGTAGAAGATCATCAGGATATTTTATGATTGAATTTAACATTTCAAATGTTGAAACTTTGACGTTTATTTATTTTTTATTCAAAAGTTATTTTTGTGGGCCTTAAAAAAATAATAATTTAAGAGATTCATTTTTTTATTGAGTGATTTAATTTAACATTTCAAATGTGTAAAATGTTCTTCTTTTTTAATATTTGAAAGTGTTGTTTTTCTCCAATCTTTTTTAATAATCAAAGAGAATACTTTATTTATTGAATAATTTAACATTTAAAATATTGAAATTTTGATTTATTATTTTGGCTTTATTTTGGGGCCTTTTTAATAATTAAATACAGTAATTTATTAATTGAATAATTTAACGTAACATTTGAAATGTTGAAACTTTGATTTATTTATTTTTTATTCAAAAGTGTTGTTTTTTTTGGATTTTTTAAAATAATTTAAGGCAGCAATTTATTTATTGAATGATTCAAGTCAAATGTTGAATCTTTGAATTTTTTATTGATAAGTGTTGGGTTTTTTGGGGCGTTTAATATTTTCTAAATAATTAAATAATTGAATTTAACATTCCAAATGTTTCAACTTTTTTAAATAAAATGTTTCTCGTTTAGGCATTAAATCATTTTTTTGTATAATTGAAGAAAATCATATCTTTATTTAAAGGTCAAATCGGTTTGATTAATTTAATTATCTTTTTTTAGTTTTAAATATTTAAAAATGGAATTGTACACATAGTTTTATATTCTAATTCCAATAATAGCGAAATTTATTTTCTAAATGTAGTATTTTTTAATGTGTAGCCTTTTCAATTCAATATAAAAAGGTCACCAGACTAAACCAAACGAGCACAGAGATACTCGATCGAACTTTTCAGCCAATCATGCGACGTATAGATGATCACGTGACTTTTCTATTCAGTTCTCTTTTGATAAAGTCTGAAGGCTCAATTATAACAACCTTTTTATATTGAATTTAAACGACTACAAATGACAAAAATATTACATTTAGAATTGAAAATATATTTTTATGTGTACAAAAAGTATTTTTTTGAAAATTCTAATTTAATTTAATTAAATTAATATAAAATAACATTACAATGTACACACTAATAAATTCAATGATTAAGTCAAAACAATACATTTTATCTTTTATGTATCAATTATTTAAAATGTATAATGTAATACTTTAAAACACAACAAACATTGTCACTGATACACTTTCACGGCGACGCTTCATGAAGCTTCATATTATATATATATATATATTTATATATATTATTATATATATTCCCTCCTGTGACTCTCGTTATATTAATTAAGCTCTTTGTTTCCGGCTGTTGATCCGACCCTTCTAGACGAAGCCGCCGGCAGGATGTCAAGTATGGAAACCCGATCCGTCAATGTCGCGGATACAACTCTAATGGTGGGTGGAGCTCCGTGACCTTTGACCCTTGACTGAATGTTGTGTTGATGTCGCAGCGAACAAGAGACTAAATGTTGTGTTGATGTCGCAGCGAACAAGAGACTAAATGTTGTGTTGATGTCGCAGCGAACAAGAGACTAAATGTTGTGTTGATGTCGCAGCGAACAAGAGACTAAATGTTGTGTTGATGTCGCAGCGAACAAGAGACTGAATGTTGTGTTGTTGTCGCAGCGAACAAGAGACTAAATGTTGTGTTGATGTCGCAGCGAACAAGAGACTAAATGTTGTGTTGATGTCGCAGCGAACAAGAGACTAAATGTTGTGTTGATGTCGCAGCGAATAAGAGACTAAATGTTGTGTTGATGTCGCAGCGAATAAAAGACTAAATGTTGTGTTGATGTCGCAGCGAACAAGAGACTAAATGTTGTGTTGATGTCGCAGCGAACAAGAGACTAAATGTTGTGTTGATGTCGCAGCGAACAAGAGACTAAATGTTGTGTTGATGTCGCAGCGAACAAGAGACTAAATGTTGTGTTGATGTCGCAGCGAACAAGAGACTAAATGTTGTGTTGATGTCGCAGCGAATAAAAGACTAAATGTTGTGTTGATGTCGCAGCGAACGAGAGACTAAATGTTGTGTTGATGTCGCAGCGAATAAGAGACTAAATGTTGTGTTGATGTCGCAGCGAACAAGAGACTAAATGTTGTGTTGATGTCGCAGCGAACAAGAGACTAAATGTTGTGTTGATGTCGCAGCGAACAAGAGACTAAATGTTGTGTTGATGTCGCAGCGAACAAGAGACTAAATGTTGTGTTGATGTCGCAGCGAACAAGAGACTAAATGTTGTGTTGATGTCGCAGCGAACAAGAGACTAAATGTTGTGTTGATGTCGCAGCGAACAAGAGACTAAATGTTGTGTTGATGTCGCAGCGAACAAGAGACTGAATGTTGTGTTGTTGTCGCAGCGAACAAGAGACTAAATGTTGTGTTGATGTCGCAGCGAACAAGAGACTAAATGTTGTGTTGATGTCGCAGCGAACAAGAGACTAAATGTTGTGTTGATGTCGCAGCGAATAAGAGACTAAATGTTGTGTTGATGTCGCAGCGAATAAAAGACTAAATGTTGTGTTGATGTCGCAGCGAACAAGAGACTAAATGTTGTGTTGATGTCGCAGCGAACAAGAGACTAAATGTTGTGTTGATGTCGCAGCGAACAAGAGACTAAATGTTGTGTTGATGTCGCAGCGAACAAGAGACTAAATGTTGTGTTGATGTCGCAGCGAACAAGAGACTAAATGTTGTGTTGATGTCGCAGCGAATAAAAGACTAAATGTTGTGTTGATGTCGCAGCGAACGAGAGACTAAATGTTGTGTTGATGTCGCAGCGAATAAGAGACTAAATGTTGTGTTGATGTCGCAGCGAACAAGAGACTAAATGTTGTGTTGATGTCGCAGCGAACAAGAGACTAAATGTTGTGTTGATGTCGCAGCGAACAAGAGACTAAATGTTGTGTTGATGTCGCAGCGAACAAGAGACTAAATGTTGTGTTGATGTCGCAGCGAATAAGAGACTAAATGTTGTGTTGATGTCGCAGCGAATAAGAGACTAAATGTTGTGTTGATGTCGCAGCGAATAAGAGACTAAATGTTGTGTTGATGTCGCAGCGAATAAGAGACTGAATGTTGTGTTGATGTCGCAGCGAACAAGAGACTAAATGTTGTGTTGATGTCGCAGCGAACAAGAGACTAAATGTTGTGTTGATGTCGCAGCGAACAAGAGACTAAATGTTGTGTTGATGTCGCAGCGAACAAGAGACTGAATGTTGTGTTGATGTCGCAGCGAACAAGAGACTAAATGTTGTGTTGATGTCGCAGCGAACAAGAGACTAAATGTCGTGTTGATGTCACAGCGAACAAGAGACTAAATGTTGTGTTGATGTCACAGCGAACAAGAGACTGAATGTTGTGTTGATGTCGCAGCGAACAAGAGACTAAATGTTGTGTTGATGTCGCAGCGAACAAGAGACTAAATGTCGTGTTGATGTCACAGCGAACAAGAGACTAAATGTTGTGTTGATGTCGCAGCGAACAAGAGACTAAATGTTGTGTTGATGTCGCAGCGAACAAGAGACTAAATGTTGTGTTGATGTCGCAGCGAACAAGAGACTAAATGTTGTGTTGATGTCGCAGCGAACAAGAGACTAAATGTTGTGTTGATGTCGCAGCGAACAAGAGACTAAATGTTGTGTTGATGTCGCAGCGAACAAGAGACTGAATGTTGTGTTGATGTCGCAGCGAATAAGAGACTAAATGTTGTGTTGATGTCGCAGCGAATAAGAGACTGAATGTTGTGTTGATGTCGCAGCGAACAAGAGACTAAATGTTGTGTTGATGTCGCAGCGAACAAGAGACTGAATGTTGTGTTGATGTCGCAGCGAACAAGAGACTAAATGTTGTGTTGATGTCGCAGCAAACAAGAGACTAAATGTTGTGTTGATGTCGCAGCGAACAAGAGACTAAATGTTGTGTTGATGTCGAAGCGAACAAGACACTAAATGTTGTGTTGATGTCGCAGCGAACAAGAGACTAAATGTTGTGTTGATGTCGCAGCGAACAAGAGACTAAATGTTGTGTTGATGTCACAGCGAACAAGAGACTAAATGTTGTGTTGATGTCGCAGCGAACAAGAGACTAAATGTTGTGTTGATGTCGCAGCGAACAAGAGACTAAATGTTGTGTTGATGTCGCAGCGAACAAGAGACTGAATGTTGTGTTGATGTCGCAGCGAACAAGAGACTAAATGTTGTGTTGATGTCGCAGCGAACAAGAGACTAAATGTTGTGTTGATGTCGCAGCGAACAAGAGACTAAATGTTGTGTTGATGTCGCAGCGAACCAGAGACTAAATGTTGTGTTGATGTCGCAGCGAACAAGAGACTAAATGTTGTGTTGATGTCGCAGCGAACCAGAGACTAAATGTTGTGTTGATGTCGCAGCGAACAAGAGACTAAATGTTGTGTTGATGTCGCAGCGAACAAGAGACTAAATGTTGTGTTGATGTCGCAGCGAACAAGAGACTAAATGTTGTGTTGATGTCGCAGCGAACAAGAGACTAACTGTTGTGTTGATGTCGCAGCGAACAAGAGACTAAATGTTGTGTTGATGTCGCAGCGAACAAGAGACTAAATGTTGTGTTGATGTCGCAGCGAACAAGAGACTAAATGTTGTGTTGATGTCGCAGCGAACAAGAGACTAAATGTTGTGTTGATGTCGCAGCGAACAAGAGACTAAATGTTGTGTTGATGTCCCAGCGAACAAGAGACTAAATGTTGTGTTGATGTCGCAGCGAACAAGAGACTAAATGTTGTGTTGATGTCGCAGCGAACAAGAGACTGAATGTTGTGTTGATGTCGCAGCGAACAAGAGACTAAATGTTGTGTTGATGTCGCAGCGAACAAGAGACTAAATGTTGTGTTGATGTCGCAGCGAACAAGAGACTAAATGTTGTGTTGATGTCGCAGCGAACAAGAGACTAAATGTTGTGTTGATGTCGCAGCGAACAAGAGACTAAATGTTGTGTTGATGTCCCAGCGAACAAGAGACTAAATGTTGTGTTGATGTCGCAGCGAACAAGAGACTAAATGTTGTGTTGATGTCGCAGCGAACAAGAGACTAAATGTTGTGTTGATGTCGCAGCGAACAAGAGACTAAATGTTGTGTTGATGTCGCAGCGAACAAGAGACTAAATGTTGTGTTGATGTGGAAGCGAACAAGAGACTAAATGTTGTGTTGATGTCGCAGCGAACAAGAGACTAAATGTTGTGTTGATGTCGCAGCGAACAAGAGACTAAATGTTGTGTTGATGTCGCAGCGAACCAGAGACTAAATGTTGTGTTGATGTCGCAGCGAACAAGAGACTAAATGTTGTGTTGATGTCGTAGCGAACAAGAGACTAAATGTTGTGTTGATGTCGCAGCGAACAAGAGACTAACTGTTGTGTTGATGTCGTAGCGAACAAGAGACTAAATGTTGTGTTGATGTCGCAGCGAACAAGAGACTAAATGTTGTGTTGATGTCGCAGCGAACAAGAGACAATGTTGTGTTGATGTCACAGCGAACAAGAGACTAAATGTTGTGTTGATGTCGCAGCGAACAAGAGACTAAATGTTGTGTTGATGTCGCAGCGAACAAGAGACTAAATGTTGTGTTGATGTCGCAGCGAACAAGAGACTAAATGTTGTGTTGATGTCGCAGCGAACAAGAGACTAAATGTTGTGTTGATGTCGCAGCGAACAAGAGACTGAATGTTGTGTTGATGTCGCAGCGAACAAGAGACTAAATGTTGTGTTGATGTCGCAGCGAACAAGAGACTAAATGTTGTGTTGATGTCGCAGCGAACAAGAGACTAAATGTTGTGTTGATGTCGCAGCGAACAAGAGACTGAATGTTGTGTTGATGTCGCAGCGAACAAGAGACTAAATGTTGTGTTGATGTCGCAGCGAACAAGAGACTAAATGTTGTGTTGATGTCGCAGCGAACAAGAGACTAAATGTTGTGTTGATGTCGCAGCGAACAAGAGACTAAATGTTGTGTTGATGTCGCAGCGAACAAGAGACTAAATGTTGTGTTGATGTGGAAGCGAACAAGAGACTAAATGTTGTGTTGATGTCGCAGCGAACAAGAGACTAAATGTTGTGTTGATGTCGCAGCGAACAAGAGACTAAATGTTGTGTTGATGTCGCAGCGAACCAGAGACTAAATGTTGTGTTGATGTCGCAGCGAACAAGAGACTAAATGTTGTGTTGATGTCGCAGCGAACAAGAGACTAACTGTTGTGTTGATGTCGCAGCGAACAAGAGACTAAATGTTGTGTTGATGTCGCAGCGAACAAGAGACTAAATGTTGTGTTGATGTCGCAGCGAACAAGAGACTAAATGTTGTGTTGATGTCGCAGCGAACAAGAGACTAAATGTTGTGTTGATGTCGCAGCGAACAAGAGACTGAATGTTGTGTTGATGTCGCAGCGAACAAGAGACTAAATGTTGTGTTGATGTCGCAGCGAACAAGAGACTAAATGTTGTGTTGATGTCGCAGCGAACAAGAGACTAAATGTTGTGTTGATGTCGCAGCGAACAAGAGACTAAATGTTGTGTTGATGTCGCAGCGAACAAGAGACTAAATGTTGTGTTGATGTCGCAGCGAACAAGAGACTAAATGTTGTGTTGATGTCGCAGCGAACAAGAGACTAAATGTTGTGTTGATGTCGCAGCGAACAAGAGACTGAATGTTGTGTTGATGTCGCAGCGAACAAGAGACTAAATGTTGTGTTGATGTCGCAGCGAACAAGAGACTAAATGTTGTGTTGATGTCGCAGCGAACAAGAGACTAAATGTTGTGTTGATGTCGCAGCGAACAAGAGACTAAATGTTGTGTTGATGTCGCAGCGAACAAGAGGCTGAATGTTGTGTTGATGTCGCAGCGAACAAGAGACTAAATGTTGTGTTGATGTCGCAGCGAACAAGAGACTAAATGTTGTGTTGATGTCGCAGCGAACAAGAGACTGAATGTTGTGTTGATGTCGCAGCGAACAAGAGACTGAATGTTGTGTTGATGTCGCAGCGAACAAGAGACTGAATGTTGTGTTGATGTCGCAGCGAACAAGAGACTGAATGTTGTGTTGATGTCGCAGCGAACAAGAGACTAAATGTTGTGTTGATGTCGCAGCGAACAAGAGACTAAATGTTGTGTTGATGTCGCAGCGAACAAGAGACTAAATGTTGTGTTGATGTCGCAGCGAACAAGAGACTAAATGTTGTGTTGATGTCGCAGCGAACAAGAGACTGAATGTTGTGTTGATGTCGCAGCGAACAAGAGACTAAATGTTGTGTTGATGTCGCAGCGAACAAGAGACTGAATGTTGTGTTGATGTCGCAGCGAACAAGAGACTGAATGTTGTGTTGATGTCGCAGCGAACAAGAGACTGAATGTTGTGTTGATGTCGCAGCGAACAAGAGACTGAATGTTGTGTTGATGTCGCAGCGAACAAGAGACTGAATGTTGTGTTGATGTCGCAGCGAACAAGAGACTGAATGTTGTGTTGATGTCGCAGCGAACAAGAGACTAAATGTTGTGTTGATGTCGCAGCGAACAAGAGACTGAATGTTGTGTTGATGTCGCAGCGAACAAGAGACTAAATGTTGTGTTGATGTCGCAGCGAACAAGAGACTAAATGTTGTGTTGATGTCGCAGCGAACAAGAGACTAAATGTTGTGTTGATGTCGCAGCGAACAAGAGACTGAATGTTGTGTTGATGTCGCAGCGAACAAGAGACTAAATGTTGTGTTGATGTCGCAGCGAACAAGAGACTGAATGTTCTGTTGATGTCGCAGCGAACAAGAGACTTAATGTTGTGTTGATGTCGCAGCGAACAAGAGACTAAATGTTGTGTTGATGTCGCAGCGAACAAGAGACTAAATGTTGTGTTGATGTCGCAGCGAACAAGAGACTAAATGTTGTGTTGATGTCGCAGCGAACAAGAGACTAAATGTTGTGTTGATGTCGCAGCGAACAAGAGACTAAATGTTGTGTTGATGTCGCAGCGAACAAGAGACTGAATGTTGTGTTGATGTCGCAGCGAACAAGAGACTGAATGTTGTGTTGATGTCGCAGCGAACAAGAGACTGAATGTTGTGTTGATGTCGCAGCGAACAAGAGACTGAATGTTGTGTTGATGTCGCAGCGAACAAGAGACTGAATGTTGTGTTGATGTCGCAGCGAACAAGAGACTGAATGTTGTGTTGATGTCGCAGCGAACAAGAGACTAAATGTTGTGTTGATGTCGCAGCGAACAAGAGACTGAATGTTGTGTTGATGTCGCAGCGAACAAGAGACTAAATGTTGTGTTGATGTCGCAGCGAACAAGAGACTAAATGTTGTGTTGATGTCGCAGCGAACAAGAGACTGAATGTTGTGTTGATGTCGCAGCGAACAAGAGACTAAATGTTGTGTTGATGTCGCAGCGAACAAGAGACTAAATGTTGTGTTGATGTCGCAGCGAACAAGAGACTGAATGTTGTGTTGATGTCGCAGCGAACAAGAGACTGAATGTTGTGTTGATGTCGCAGCGAACAAGAGACTGAATGTTGTGTTGATGTCGCAGCGAACAAGAGACTGAATGTTGTGTTGATGTCGCAGCGAACAAGAGACTGAATGTTGTGTTGATGTCGCAGCGAACAAGAGACTAAATGTTGTGTTGATGTCGCAGCGAACAAGAGACTAAATGTTGTGTTGATGTCGCAGCGAACAAGAGACTAAATGTTGTGTTGATGTCGCAGCGAACAAGAGACTGAATGTTGTGTTGATGTCGCAGCGAACAAGAGACTAAATGTTGTGTTGATGTCGCAGCGAACAAGAGACTAAATGTTGTGTTGATGTCGCAGCGAACAAGAGACTGAATGTTGTGTTGATGTCGCAGCGAACAAGAGACTGAATGTTGTGTTGATGTCGCAGCGAACAAGAGATTGAATGTTGTGTTGATGTCGCAGCGAACAAGAGACTGAATGTTGTGTTGATGTCGCAGCGAACAAGAGACTGAATGTTGTGTTGATGTCGCAGCGAACAAGAGACTGAATGTTGTGTTGATGTCGCAGCGAACAAGAGACTAAATGTTGTGTTGATGTCGCAGCGAACAAGAGACTGAATGTTGTGTTGATGTCGCAGCGAACAAGAGACTAAATGTTGTGTTGATGTCGCAGCGAACAAGAGACTAAATGTTGTGTTGATGTCGCAGCGAACAAGAGACTAAATGTTGTGTTGATGTCGCAGCGAACAAGAGACTGAATGTTGTGTTGATGTCGCAGCGAACAAGAGACTAAATGTTGTGTTGATGTCGCAGCGAACAAGAGACTGAATGTTCTGTTGATGTCGCAGCGAACAAGAGACTTAATGTTGTGTTGATGTCGCAGCGAACAAGAGACTAAATGTTGTGTTGATGTCGCAGCGAACAAGAGACTAAATGTTGTGTTGATGTCGCAGCGAACAAGAGACTAAATGTTGTGTTGATGTCGCAGCGAACAAGAGACTAAATGTTGTGTTGATGTCGCAGCGAACAAGAGACTGAATGTTGTGTTGATGTCGCAGCGAACAAGAGACTGAATGTTGTGTTGATGTCGCAGCGAACAAGAGACTAAATGTTGTGTTGATGTCGCAGCGAACAAGAGACTAAATGTTGTGTTGATGTCGCAGCGAACAAGAGACTAAATGTTGTGTTGATGTCGCAGCGAACAAGAGACTAAATGTTGTGTTGATGTCGCAGCGAACAAGAGACTAAATGTTGTGTTGATGTCGCAGCGAACAAGAGACTAAATGTTGTGTTGATGTCGCAGCGAACAAGAGACTAAATGTTGTGTTGATGTTGCAGCGAACAAGAGACTAAATGTTGTGTTGATGTTGCAGCGAACAAGAGACTAAATGTTGTGTTGATGTCGCAGCGAACAAGAGACTAAATGTTGTGTTGATGTCGCAGCGAACAAGACACTAAATGTTGTGTTGATGTCGCAGCGAACAAGAACACACTGGAGGCCGTCCAGTACGGCGTGGAAGGAAGCACTACCTTCCTGGAGTGTCAGGCCAGGTCGCCTCACGTGTCGCTCAAGTGGCATCTGCAGAAGGAGAACAGCGACCGACGGAAGGAGGTTAGACTTCTTTAGTTCATTTCACTCTTTACTCAAAATAAGGATTGAATTATTTTGTTTCATAAAATTGACTCTCATGGTAAAAACTGCATATAAGTCTAAATGATTTGTTTTTGACAGTAACTCTGTAGATGTTGTAATTTTGATTTTATTACAAGATTAATTTCATTCATACATTTTGTTACGAGATAAAAGTTTTATATTTTCAATTTATCGCCAGATTTAAGTTGCATTTTATTAAAAGATGACATTTTGTAAATACAGCATTATCTTGATCTTTAAAGTATGTACTTTTTTGAGTATTGTTTTGATTGTTTAAACGCTTTGTGACCCTGGTCTCGAAAAGCGCTATATAAATAAATATTACTTACTTACTTACTTACTTACATTCAATAACAGGTTAAAGTCGTACTAAAGTAGATTTATTATGAGATTAAAGTCATTTAAAAAATAAATGTATTATGAGATTAAATTTGTATAAAACTATATTTATTAGGAGATTAAAGGTTTTTACAAAAATATATTCATTAGGAGTTCAAAGTTGTATAAAAATATATTAATTATGAGATTAAATTTGTATAAAAAATATATTTATTAGGAGATTGAAGTTATATAAAAATATAAATTTACTAGGAAAGTAAAGTAACATAAAAATATATATTTATAAGGAGATAAAAGTGATGTAAAAAAATGTATTTATTATGAGATTAAATTTGTATAAAAATATATTTATTAGGAGACTGAAGTAATATAAAAATATATTTATTAGGAAAGTAAAGTAATATACAAATATATTTATTGGGAGATAAAAGGGATGTATAAAAATATATTTGTTATAAGATTAAATTTGTAAAAATACATTTGTAAAAAAGATTAAAGTTGTATAAAAATATATATGTGAAGAGATTAAAGTCACATTAAAATAAATGTATTAAAATACTAAAATTGTATGAAAATACATTTATTACGAGATTAACTTTTGAAAAAAACACATTTTTTAATGAGGTCAAAGTCATATAAAAATATATAAATTCCGTGATTAACGTGATATAAAAAAAAATTGTAATAAAGATTCAAGTCGTATAAAAATACATATGTGAAGCGATTAAAGTCACATTAAAATAAATGTATTCAAAGACTAAAGTTGTATGAAAATACATTTATTTAAGAGATTAAAGTTGTAAATATAATAAAATAAACAAGTGAGTTCTTGAGAAAAGCCTGGATAACATCCGTGGTTCTGGACACAGATCCGGTCCGAGGGACGGATCCTGAAGACGGAGAACGGGCTCCTGGTTCGCTCGCTGCAGGCGTCCGACGGCGGCATCTACCAGTGCACGTCCACGGAGAAGAACTTCAAGCACACCCTGGTCAAGCTGCAGCTGGTGGTCCTGTCCAGCCGCACCGTCAACAACGTCCTGGTGGAGACCGGAGCTCCGGCGCTCGCCCCGCTCCAGTCCAGCGCCTGGACCCCCAGCGCCGGCCAGTACAAGGACCTGCTGACCATCCTGAGCCAGCCGGAGATGGGCCTGATCAACCAGTACTGCCAGGACTACTGGCAGCTCGGCGACGCCGGCGCCGGAGACGCCAAAGCCAAGACCCTGAAGGAGCTGAAGGAGCAGAAGAAGCCGCGGAACCGTCGGCATCACGACGAGGAGACCACGACGGCCCAGACATGAGGACCTGGTCCACCCTCCATCTGGGCCCGTCCAGGAACTGAAACCCGGAGCAACTTCTTTGTGACTTTTAAAAAAAAAAAAAAAACCCACACAATATTTATTGTAGTTTGTAAAAAGTATTTCTTCTTATCTAGAAACCATGTTTTTGTGAATATCTGTGCAGATATTGTTGTTATTATAATGTTAGTGTTACACACGTGTTCTGAATATGTTCAATGTTTATAAGAGAAGTCGGGTCGGACCACGAGGGATCACATGACTGCTGGCAGTAACCATGGAGATTTTAAAATCTTCCTAAAAAAAAAAGGCTTCGGTAGAACTTTCTACTGTTTTTCGTGTTTTTCTACTGCGAGATACTGGAGGGACGTTGACGAGGACGACGCCCTCAGACGGACGGAGACGGACTCGATGTTTCGGTTCATTCTTCCAAAAATCCTTCGCATCGTTCGAGTGTCGGTTTATTTTTTTTTCTGTTCACATGTGGATTTTCACATTTCAATGTTGTATCTTTAACAAATGTGATCTTTTGTGAGGCTCTTTGGTCGAGGGGGGGAAATTATCCTTTAATAACACAAAAGTGAAAATAACTCTCGAGTCTCCTTTTTGAAAAATTCCGTCGTAGCTTCAAATATTCGTTGATTTATTCTCAAAAGAAATGTGTTTAGTTCTGTACAGGGGGGCCCGAAAATGTTGAGACCCTTAAAAACTAGTGATGTATTGATGAAGCTTCAAACAGTGTCATTATGTTCAGAGTCCACTAGATGGCGACTCTGCATTAATTTCCTTTTTGTTTAAAACAACTGTTCTAATAAAACATCATTTTTAAACTGATGGCGCCACCTACTGACCTCTGAACAACATGACACTGTTTCATGAAGCTTCATGAAACAGTGTCATTATGTTAGAGTCCACTAGATGGCGTCTCTGCATTATTTTCCTTTTTGTTTAAAACAACTGTTCTAATGAAACATCATTTTTAAACTGATGACGCCACATACTGACCTCTGAACAACATGACACTGTTTCATGAAGCTTCATGAAACAGTGTCATTATGTTAGAGTCCACTAGATGGCGTCTCTGCATTAATTTCCTTTTTGTTTAAAACAACTGTTCTAATGAAACATCATTTTTAAACTGATGGCGCCACCTACTGACCTCTGAACAACATGACACTGTTTCATGAAGCTTCATGAAGCAGTGTCATTATGTTCAGAGTCCACTAGATGGCGTCTCTGTACTATTTTCCTTTGTTTTGAACAAGTGTTATAATGAAACATCATTTTTAAACTGATGGCGCCACCTACTGACCTCGGAACAACGTGACACTGTTTCATGAAGCTTCATGAAGCAGTGTCATTATGTTCAGAGTCCACTAGATGGCGTCTCTGCATTATTTTCCTTTTTGTTTAGAACAACTGTTCTAATGAAAAATCATTTTTAAACTGATGGCGCCACCTACTGACCTCTGAACAACATGACACTGTTTCATGAAGCTTCACCAGCACATCAGTAGTTAAAAGGTGTATGATCGTCTTACTCGACAAGTATCTGTTACATTATCTAACAATTTAATTTTGTATTTATTTTGTATTCATTTAAACACACAAGAACACTAACATGAACATGAATTAGGTTATTTTCCATTTGATTGGACCTTTTTCTTAGTATTTATTTTCAAAAAATGTATTTATCATATTTTTTATTGTAGCTTTATTAGCTTTATTTAGCTTGTTGTAAAGAATTGTACTTTCCTACGTTTGTTTGACGGCCCCTTACGAGAGTCACAGTATTTAATGTGCGGAAATGTAGTTGCCAATTTAAAACACCATCAGGGGCCACATTCTGAAGCCAAAACGGTGTCAAGACGATATTTAGACATTTTCCATGTTTTGTTGATATTAACTAGTTCTCACTTCGACAGCTAAAGACGTTGCGCCGAAAAAAAACGTCATTCCATGTTTTATTTTCTGAGTCACATGGTTTTCTAGTCACATGGTTTTCTAGTCACATGGTCAACACTTACGTCAGAACTCGATTGATAATCAAACAAGGCTGATGTCATCAATGACTGTATATAGATAGATATGATATGTTTATGTAAGGTGTCAGACGTTTTAAGGATCATCTACCCCACCTTTAACTCTTGATGGCGTATCATCAGCTCTTCTCTGAGTCTCAGACAGTTGACTCGGGTTCCTGGATTATTTTTTCAGTTTTTTATTTGGTGTTTATGACCAAAAAAAGTTCTCACTTATTTTAACGTTACGAATGACGCGCTGATGAAGCTTCACGAAGCCTCGTTCTCCTGTTCAGAGCCCACTAGATGGCGCTCTCTGCTGTATAATAATAGTGGAACAACGAAACCTGTGATGTTGAAAATGTTTTAGAGCCAACAGCGCCACCTACTGAGCCATGAACGTGAGGCAACTGCTTCACAGAGCTTCGTCACACTTACAGCGACAACTCAAACTCAAAGTCCCATAATGCACTGCAGCTTTTAGCAAATATCAAGTTGTAACATCCAGGATATTCTGAGTTTATTCATTTTGTTACGTGACTGGATGTTAAATGGTTCGTTCACATGAATTCAAACTTCAACTACTTTCTTCTGACCCTCATGTGAATTTAAGGTTGGGATTATTTTCAGAGTAATCTGTTCCTTTTTAGAGTTATAGACAAAAATGTTTGTTCATTTTAATGTAGCGACTGGAGATCAGTTGTCTTTGTCCAAAAAAGACACTTTAAAACATCCATCTTGAGGAATTGTTCTAGAAAACATTTTAAAAATCTATTTAAAGCTATTAAAACTTTAGTCAATCAATAAAGTTCTACCTATTTTTTAGCGGACGCTGCTAGGCTAGCAGCCTTAAATCTTGAGCATGGAGACTTGCTGTGTTTCAATAAAAGAAAGACGTCAGACATAAACTGAGAGACTCTTAACTTCCGCTAAGAACAATCTTAAAATACAGAATTGTTTAACAATATTTAACGTTGAGGCTTTTAAGCAGTGGCGGCTGGTTTCTTTTAGGCGGGGCTCTGTATTGTTCACCTTCCTCAACAGAAACATAATAATAAACAAACTGATGTTCCAAACCAAGCACACAGAGCTGCCGCTGATCACTGTTAACCAATCAGAATACACCAAATTATCAAAAAGAAACTATAGGAAAATAATTAATAGAATCTTTCTATGCAACAGGACATAAGAGATTATATCGACTAATCATTATCACACACAAAGACACTGCAAAAAATACATTAAATTTAAATTAAGTAAATTGTGGGGAGCGAACCCGTGTCCTTAAGTGTAACCACTACCATCGATCTGGTTCAATGGAGCGAACGTTTACCTTTATGTATTACAACCATAGGGGGCGCTTTTCCCAGTGGCCAAATAAATCATACTTGGCAATGACACTTATTTGTTACTTTTTCCGCGATGTATGATTGGATTGAGTTACATAAACGTGACGTCACTGATTCTCAAAGCAACCACACGAGACAGGATATGAAGGATGACGACAAGGCGCTATATAAATAGAGATTATTATTATTATTATTATTATTAACGTGAATCAATGCAAATATAGTTCATCAGTGCGAAGAATTCTACACACAGACTCATCACTGTTGAGAATTATTTTTAATCTAAAAAATAATAAATAATAATAAATAAAATAGTATATTAAAAAAGATTGGAAAATAAAAACCCAGCCAGTCACCATTGCTTTTAAATTGGTTGTTTTGGATGAAGACAAGTTAGCTTCAGTTGCTACATTAGCATGGTCTTATATTTTTGTCTATAACTCTAAAAAGAAACATATTAGTCTGAAAACAATACCAATCCTTAGTCAACATTAGGGCGAGTAGAAAACAAATGGATTTTGGTTTAATTATCACTTTAAACGACAACTAAACTGCAGTTTTTTTGGGGGTTAGCTTGATGCTAACCAACGCGAAAGGGGGAGTTTCTGCTCCGTGATCATGAATATTCACATGTTGACAGAAAAAAAAACTATTGTCGCACTAATGCACTCATGCGGCGCCGTGTAATTGAAAGTGAGAGGATTAAGATCCTTAACCGGCTTCAGATCCAGGCCAACGAGATCAGACGAGTGACACCATCCAGCGCCGTAAGCGCTTCTCGCCTTTTTTTTACTACGACACATCCCAGCCTGACGTGTTACACGTATGTTCCGACCACTGCCACGACCACGTGTTTTGAATACATCTGTCAATCACAAACGAGACTGAAAAAAGTCACATTCAACCCGATGTTTAAAGATTATATAAAGATATTATTGAGAAGTTTCAAATTCCAACATCTTTCGGCTGCACCTGAAAACAAAGCGAGGGATAAGCACTTGAGCCGATGTTCATCTTCCGCTGAGCGCAGCAAAGTCCCCCTAAAGGTTGAGATCCATCCTCCCCTAATGTAGGTCTTCTCCTCGTCATAACCCTCCGCCCCCGACAAGGCCCTTGTCCTTGGCCCCCATTGGTCGGCCCCGGTCAGGTGGGACGAGAACACCCCAAATCCTGCCCTAAGTCAGGAAAGATACTCAATCGCTCTCCAGTGCGCGCTCTCGGTGGTCAGTCCCTCCATCCCTGTCGACCGAGGGCCACTGGCATCCTTGTTTTTTCTCTGTGAGGGGCCAAGAGACGCAGGATGGGGGCCGGAGCGAGCGCGGAGGACAAGCACTCCAGGGAGCTGGAGAAGAGGCTGAAGGAAGACGCCGACATGGACGCCAGGACCGTCAAGCTGCTGCTGTTAGGTAAAGTTGAGCAGAGCCGTCCCAAGGAATGGAACCTTCTAGTCCAGAGTCCTGAGACGTGGACCGGAGCGAGACCATCTTTAGAAGATCTTGAGTTTGAGATTTTAAATTTAAGTTTTAGGTTCCGATCAAATCCTCCTCAGGTTTCTAATGCATCATTGGCTAATACATATTTCTGCTTGTGTCATTACATTCCCAAGACGGTAATAATCGCTCGGGTTAATCCTTCGCTAATCTGGAAACCACCGGGTTTAGGACTGAAGGACAGACACAGACCAGCTCGAAATAGACACAAATTCATTGATTAAAATCAATTAAAAAAAATCACTTTATACTTTAAAGAAAATAATGGATCGAATTGAGTTTTTTACATCAAATAATACTGATGAATATTTGTCTTTATTTTGGCCTCAGGAGCTCCAAATGTATTACTATATCTAGTTAAATAAACAAATACAAACTGAATTTGTTATCCAATTTTATTGTATTTATCTCTTTATTTCATTTACTGCTTCATTCTTTTAATATGTAACGCCAACAGAAAAAAATCCCCATTTTTGTTTACAATACTAGCAATAAAAGTTTCTTATTATTATATTTGTGAGTGATAACTTTAATTTCAGGTTAAATATTAACATTCTTTCCAGTTACTTCATTCATTTTTCATGTGTTATTACCATTAACTTGGTTGTAATAATAATAATAAATTGATGATGAAACATGATTGAGGAGAAAATAAGTTTTGGATTGAATGTTTTTTATGTTATTTTGATAATTTACCTGACAGAAAGAGCATTATTTAATTATATTATAATTTATTTAATTACATTATTATTATTTAATATAAAATTATCAAAAATAAATGTATTTTTTAATTTTATTTGTAATCATAATCTTGATTTTTCTGTGAAATGATTGATCTGAACAGTATATACTGTAGTGTGAAGAATTTGTAAACACACACTTATGGATCAATAAAAACTTTCTACAACTGATTAAGAATGTTATTTATTTTTAAATTCTTACTTCATTTAACAGAATAATTCGTTTTTATATTTTTTTGGAATTATTTAATATTTATAAGGAAGCAAAAGCCCAAAAATAAAGAATACTTTTGTATTGACAAACATATAAATGACAAAATAATTATTAAAAAACAAGAATTTGACAACAAAACAAGCCAAAAAACACCAAAGACAGAAAAATAGTCGAAATACTACAAATCAACCTTATTAAATATGTATTAAATATGGTATAAAAGTCATTAAAGTTGGACATATTTGAATTGTAAGGGGGGTCTTCTGCCCCTTATACCTTCACTAAAGTCTACATGATATTTATCAATACATTTTGTACACTGAACCACAAACTTTTATAGATTTGAATCCAAGAATTTGTCTTTTTTTCCCACCCAAAATGAATCCATTGTTTCTTTAATAGAGTTGTCCTTATGTTGCATGTTTGCATTTCAAGTTTAAATAAAGTTTGATCCCATCTTTCCTGTGCAGGCGCTGGAGAATCCGGCAAAAGCACAATCGTCAAACAGATGAAGTAAGAATCAAAAACTCTCGGGTTGAAAATCTTCAGCTTCAAAACTTCACCGTCTCTCTGCAGAATTATCCACAAGGATGGATACTCGCTGGAGGAGTGCCTGGAGTTCATCGTCATCATCTACAGCAACACGCTGCAGTCCATGATGGCCATCGTGAAGGCCATGACCACGCTCAACATGAGCTTCGGACACTCGGACCAGCAGGTGACGAACACTTGGCCTTGACGGCGTTCGACGGGTTTTTGTTTCTCCATCTTGTGGTTTGTGGCAGGACGACGCCAGGAAGCTGATGCATCTGGCCGACACCATCGAGGAGGGCACCATGCCCAAGGAACTGTCCGATATCATCCTGCGCCTCTGGAAGGACTCTGGGATCCAGGCGTGTTTCGACCGGGCGTCCGAGTACCAACTCAACGACTCGGCCGGATAGTAAGTTGCGAGCGAGGAACGGGAAGTTCTTCGACCCGGAGACTCAGCGTTGATGTCCGCAGTTACCTGAACGATCTGGAGCGACTGGTCCAACCCGGTTACGTCCCCACCGAGCAGGATGTGCTGCGATCGAGAGTCAAGACCACCGGCATCATCGAGACCACGTTTTCCTTCAAGGACCTCCACTTCAGGTGCAAACACAACATGTGATGGAGGTTCAGCGTTAGTAGTAGGACTGGGAAGGAAGCCATCTTTGACTCCATAGCAACCAGAGCAGTCATTGGTGGTGTCTTTGTTTTGAAAGGCCACCAGATGTCACTATTCAAGAAATTCCATGAAACTTTAGAGGGCTTTCAAAATTAAAAACAGTCTTTTAACTCCATAGTGGTTTCAACCCATCACTTGGAGTTGGATTTTCAGTAGTTAGGCAAACTTGCTCAGTCTAGTTGTGGGTTCATGAAGCATCACGAAGCATTGTTTTTGTCAAACCATTGTTTTTGTCAAACCACACGTAATGTTCTGGCCAAGAGTGCCACCTACTGAGCTCTCAACAAAGGCGATACTGTTTCGTAGTGATGTGTCGATGAGGCCTCATGAAACAGGTTGGTAGTGAAGACACTGTATCATGATACCATGTTTGATTTAGAGAGGCCACTAGATGGTGCCAAAGTTAAAAATGAAGCCGGGTTTCGTGAGTAGGTTAGAGCCAAAGATTATAAACAGTAGCCTTTAAAAATCAAGACAGTGTATCATGATACAGCCTCTTCACTCCACAGCTGTATCACGGTACAGTATCTTCACTCCACAGCTGTATCATGATACAGCATCTTCACTCCACAGCTGTATCACGGTACAGTATCTTCACTCCACAGCTGTATCATGATGCAGCATCTTCACTCAACAGCTGTATCACGATACAGTATCTTCACTCCACAGCTGTATCACGGTACAGTATCTTCACTCCACAGCTGTATCATGATACAGCATCTTCACTCCACAGCTGTATCACGGTACAGTATCTTCACTCCACAGCTGTATCATGATACAGCATCTTCACTCCACAGCTGTATCACGGTACAGTATCTTCACTCCACAGCTGTATCATGATGCAGCATCTTCACTCAACAGCTGTATCACGATACAGTATCTTCACTCCACAGCTGTATCACGGTACAGTATCTTCACTCCACAGCTGTATCATGATACAGCATCTTCACTCCACAGCTGTATCACGGTACAGTATCTTCACTCCACAGCTGTATCATGATACAGCATCTTCACTCAACAGCTGTATCACAATACAGTATCTTCACTCCACAGCTGTATCATGATACAGCATCCTCAGTCCACAGTAGTATCGTGATACAGTATCTTCACTCCACAGCTTTATCATGATACAGCATCTTCACTCAACAGCTGTATCACAATACAGCATCCTCAGTCCACAGCAGTATCGTGATACAGTATCTTCACTCCACAGCTGTATCATGATACAGTATCTTCACTCCACAGCTGTATCATAATACAGCATCCTCAGTCCACAGCAGTATCGTGATACAGTATCTTCACTCCACAGCTGTATCATGATACAGTATCTTCACTCCACAGCTGTATCATGATACAGTATCTTCACTCCACAGCTGTATCATGAGGCCTCATCGAACCATCAACAGCTGCTGGGTTCTCAGTAGTTCATGCAGCATTGTCATTTTTTCAGAGCTCACTTGATGTTGCAATTGTAAACATTCTGTATCTCTGTTCATGAATCCCAAAGAATGCGACCAACTGAGGTCTAAAAATTGACGACACTGTTTCGTGAAGCTTCATTAGCCCCATCACTACACGATAAGGTTGTAAATCGCTATACTTTGTTCTGTCTTTGTTTTCGATGCAGGATGTTCGACGTGGGAGGTCAGAGGTCAGAGAGGAAAAAGTGGATTCATTGTTTCGAAGGCGTGACCTGCATCATCTTCATCGCCGCCCTGAGCGCCTACGACATGGTGTTGGTGGAGGATGACGAAGTGGTACGAAAGCGTCGCAGCAATAATCGCTGCTTTTTTCATTTTCATGAGATGGTGTCGTTTTGGTTTCAAACCCCAAAAATGTATCGTTCAGAATCGAATGCACGAGAGCCTGCACTTGTTCAACAGTATCTGCAACCATCGCTACTTCGCCGCCACCTCCATCGTCCTCTTCCTCAACAAGAAAGACGTGTTCACTGAGAAGATCAAAAAGGCTCATCTCAGCATGTGCTTCCCAGATTACGACGGTGAGTTCACCTTCACTCTCGTACACTGTTGGGATGTTGAAGGACAACACAAACTCCGACAGAGAAGAAAAACTAAATATAAACAAATGTGAAGAATAGATCTTTACATGACACCACAGACCAGATTCGAGAATTCTCATTGTGGGTCTTGACTAGTGATGTGCTGGTGAAGCTTCATGAAACAGTGTCATGTTGTTCAGAGGTCAGTAGGTGGCGCCATCAGTTTAAAAATGATGTTTCATTAGAACAGTTGTTCAAAACAAAGTAAAATAGTGAAGAGACGCCATCTAGTGGACTCTGAACATAATGACACTGTTTCATGAAGCTTCACCAACACATCACTAGTCTCGACCTGACAACTTCTGGTAAGACTGTCGTGATGTGCTGAGGAAGAGTTGAGAAGTTTTTCTTTTGATTTTCAAAGCACGTCTAGATTTGATCTAATCTTAAATTGATTTAAGTTCGTCTTAAAAAGATGTGTGACTCTATTATATCATGAATGTCCGTTTGTACTAAACTCTCTTTTCATTGAAATATTGACATTAGAAAATGATCTTAAGCCCCGCCCACTTAAACACGTTGTTTTTCTGGGTCAGTAGGTGGCGCCATCAGTTTAAAAATGTTATGATTCATTAGAACAAAGTTAAATAGTGCAGAGACACCATCTAGTGGACTTTGAAAATAATTAAACTGTTTTAATGAAGCTTCTTTAGACCCATTGTATAAACAAAGCAGGGCGTGTATACAGCTGGCTGGGGGAGTGAAGCCATTATTATGTCATAATGGACTCTCGTAACCTCTCTTTCGCCGAGATTTTAGACGGGAGAAATCCAATCTTTAAAATCAAAACATGGTCATGATGAGAGACTTACTCCATCTTGGAGAGGAAGACTTCAACATTTCCAGAGTCAGGAGAGTTGGGTTTTCACATTAGATGACTTTTAAATTCAAAGTTAATACGATATAAAATTGGGAGGTTTTTATTAAAATATCAAAGCCTTTCGGTAAATACAAGTTTCATTGAACCCATTATGTTCAGATTCACACCAGTGTTGGCGGATCGTTCTTGAAAACTCTCGCATAAATACTGAAAGTCTTTGTATCTCTCAGGCCCGAACACTTACGAAGACGCAGGAAACTACATCAAAATCCAATTCCTGGACCTGAACCTGCGTCGAGACATCAAGGAGATCTACTCCCACATGACCTGCGCCACCGACACGGAGAACGTCAAGTTCGTGTTCGACGCCGTCACCGACATCATCATCAAAGAAAACCTGAAAGACTGCGGTCTCTTCTAAGACTGAGGCCCCCGGCAGGGAAGACGTAGGTTGTTTGTAGAGTTCCGACGATCACTTCTACACCATGACAGGCTTTTGTTTTTTCCCTATAGGACACATTTGTTCTCAACTATACTAGGAAGGACGACGCGTTCCAGAGGAAAAACAAAACCCTCGTATAAAGCATCCATTTTCCGTTTGATCGCAGGTTTCTAGTCGAGGCGTTTAGATATATTTAAGACATATATCTTAAGAGTATCTTAAGAGTATCTTGTATTATCTGGAAATATGTCTAGAGATGTTTCCTGTCATAGAGAAATAAAGGAAGAAGTAAATACGAGTGCGGACTGACTGGTGGATTATTTTAAGCTACAAACTCATGAGTTAAATGACATATAAATAGTTAAATAGTTTATTATAAATTATCTTGTTTGATTCTCAAAAATAATATTTTCAAACGAGTCATAAAGCAGCCATTATACACTAGGAGTTTTTTTGATGCTTACTTTAAATATTTATGGGTTTTTAAGTTTTATTCTAGTTGAGAAACTTTTGTTCTAAATATATTTTTTCTTCAGTTTTAAGCTTCCAGATGAACTCGTTTCCCTGAGGTTTTCTTTTGAACTCAAACATCACCTGCAAACGCACTTCACACTCGTAAGTGACTTTAGAAACGGCTTTTTTTTGTGTTTTCGAGTCGAAATGAAGCCGCGTTCGGGTACATTTTCACAGGAGAAAAAATGTGTTAGTGAGACACGAGTCTGTGATTCTGAAGAACCCGCTCATGTACAGCAGTCGTTCATTAAAGCTTGTAAAGAGAAACCGCGTCGCTCTCTTGTTTCTTTCCCTGAGAACCAAAAAAAAAGTGAGGAGACAAGTTTCAAAGGTTAATAAAAAAAGTTGTTTTTATTTTTAGTTTAATTAACAACAAAATAGTTGAATTCAATCGATCAAATAAGTTAAAAATATATATTAAGAGATAGCTTGAATGTAATGTAGCTCGATAACCTACTAGATTTGGTTACTTTCCAAAACAAATGAAAACAATGACAACAGTACAACAAAATAAGCATTTTCAGTATAAATAAAACCAAAGATAATAAAACAATGACCCAAGAATACGGCATTTGGTGCACAAAAATATAATTAAAAACCAATATTATAATATATAACTATATATTATAATATATTTAGTTCTATTGTTATTGGAATATTCCGCTGTAGGTTTTATTGAACTTCAAACCAAAGAAAAATCTCTTCAGTCTCAGGTCGTGGGGGCAGCATTGGAGCAAAAAAAGGTCCAGATATTCAAGCTCTTCAGGGAGAACGCAAGGGTGTTGCCAAGTCCATCGTGTCCTGGGTCCGCCCCGGGGTCTCCTCCCTCCGAGTTGGACCAAAGATGGTCAGAAGTTTGTCTTTTGGCTCAGCTCTTTCTTCACCATGACAAAAACCTAAAGATGTGCAGCTATGATGTTTCCAAAAAAATGATTTATTCGGTGATAAAAGCAAACATTTATTTCCATTAAGCCCTGAGTTGCAGAATACACATGATTGGAAGATGTGCAATAACAAAAATACAACAAACAGTATCTTCACGAAGACTCAACGTTGTTTTTATGGCTCGTCAAGTCGAAAAGGTATCTTTAAGTTAAAGAGTGTGGAATTAGCAACGAGTGTTTCAGCTGTAGAACGACCTTCATTCGACCTCCAGGACCACCTTAAGAAAACTAAAAGGCACTTAAGAAGACTATTTGTTCTTTTCCAGCTTCATTCTTAACCAGAAATATTCACATGCAGGGAGGTTTGTTACAAAAGAAACAATATTTGTGGATGAATACATTTACTGGTGCTGTGCAAGTTCTTTAAGTGGCTTTTGACACATGATTCTGACCAAGTTCCCACAGGAGGAAAAAGGTCATATCCATTGTTGGTCTTAAAAATCACCCGCATGACACTATGAAGCCCTTTTTTTTTTTTAAGTTAAGATGCAACTTGTGAACATATTAAAACCAGTCGTTGTGTCATGATTTCTAGGAAGAAAAACGATTCATTTAAAGCTACATGTTCCGATGGCACCGATCGCAGCATAATAATCTTAAAGGTCACACACTAAAGTCTTTCCCCGCGTGAAGGTGCACGAGGAGTTCATCATGAAACGCACCCGAGATGGACCCCTGACCCTCCTTCAGAACACCCCCACCATGTGGTCGATCTGCCTCATGTAGACGCTCTTCAGCGGCAGAGTGAACCGTCGCTCCTCCGGGATCCTGTCGCACTGAAGGAGAGAATAAATGAGTTCGACGTTGTTAACAAAAGCCAAGAAAAAAGTAAGTCAGTAAGTAAAGGTTATTTCTAAAGTGCCTTTCTAGACCAGGGTCACAAAGCGCTTTAACAATCAAAAACAATACACAGTTAAAATATCGTGTTTAGGAACCATCAGTAGATTCTGATCCACAGACCTCAGAGCCCGAGCTGGGGTGTAAGGCTGGATCAGATCACTGATGGAAGGTCTGACCATGAATAGATCTAAAAGTAAGAACCAGAATTTTTAAAATTCATCCTGAAAGAAACTGGAAGCCAGTGAAGAGTTTTAAGGATCGGAGAAATGTGAGTTCTTCTACTAGAGCAGGTCAGAATTCTCACTGTAGAAGTTTTGGAAAAACTGCAGGCGAGTTCTTGTTTATCACCACAGCATCTGCGTGTTTAGGCGGTGCAGAGATAGTAACATGTTCTTCCTCTCATAACTTATAAACTATACATAAAAACATAAAAATAAACTAACTAATATAATACTAATATATATATATAACTGTATATGATACAGCTACACTAGTAACATTGTCGTTGTTAGCTTAGCACTACTAGCATTGAAGAAATGCAAGTTCTTCTACTAGAGCAGGTCAGAATTCTCGATGCAGAGTTTTTGTATTAACTGCAGGCGAGACATCTAAATAAACGGTAACAATAGTCTGAACAAGAAGACACAAACGCACTTGAGAAGACTCAGGCATGTAAATGTGAACAACTCACATTACTGGTGTTGTGTCGCGAGTGCGTCTCCTCCCTCGTCTCGACCAGAGCTCCCTCCTCACACGGCGACGGCTGATTCCAGTGTTGTTCCCTGAAGCGCTTGTCTATGGGAACGACGTGGCCCTCGGTGGTGAAGATGTACCTGTTGTCAGACTTGTGAAGAGGATTGTCCTCGTCAAACAGCTGCCATTCGAGAGACAAAGAGTTGGATTCAAAAACACACAAACACAACAAAAACACCGATATACACAATAGAAAGGTATTGAGGATTATTAATCTTATTTTATCTTAAAGACCCTTTAAAAACTCACATGTTTGGGGGTTTAAATATAAGCCTAAAGTAGCCTTGATAGATTTCTGTTTCATAACGATCCAAAAGTGAAGTTTAATCCACGTAATGAACCTAAAAAGAAAGACAGGAAACTGGCTTAAGATACATTTTTTACTAAAAATCCCAACTCTCTTTCTGTAGAAGCCACGCCCCTTTTCTTCACAGGTTAAAAAAAAATCATATTGTATTAAACAAACAACTAAAAGCGAGTACTAGATAAAGTTTGCTTTTATATTTATATTATTAAAAATATGCATTTTCCTTTTTTGGTGTCATGTTGTTTAGAGGAAGAAGAAAAGATTAAAATTATGAGTCAGCTGAAAATGATAGGACGTCGTTTTCAAACTATTAAAGTTCACTGGGCGACCAATAGGTTTTCTCTTATAGTAGTGAGTATGAAAACCATATCATAGACCAGTGCTGGACCAATAAATCCCCTCAGGGGCCACATTTTATACAGTGGCTGTAGCGAGGGGCCATTAAGCAAACATTAAGGAGTGAAAAGTATAAAATTAAAGCCAAATATGCCAGAATTATTATTTTATAGTATTTTATATAACCTTTATTTTACTTTATTAATTATATAAAAACCTTTTATTTTATATATACTTATTATGTATTATATTTTTATATTATTTACATATAATATTTTTGAGGGACAATAAATACACACAAACATGACTAAGCCAAAAACAGCCATATTTAAATATATGTAATGACTGTTAATGAATAATGGAATAAATACAAACTGAAAATTGTTAGCTTAACATGACCTTTGATCTCATTGAGGGCCACACAAATACAGTCAAAGAGCCACATCTAGGGCCTCACTTGGACACAAACGATGGATAAGACAACTTATTTGCCAAAATAAATCTTCTTTTTTCAAGTATTTTGCAGTACATTTTAGAAAACAGCTGTGGCTGCTGGAGATAATGTTTGGATTAATTCATCTTTTCCACCTTCTTTGGACTCACCAGGTAGAGATATTTACAAGTCTCGCTGAGGAAGAAGCTCTCCATGCGATCTTCTTTGGATTTGTCCACGACGTGGTGTAGTGTTGCATAACCACATCTTGAAAACAGAGAAAATGTTTAAGTTCCATTTATCCTTAGAAGGAAAACAAGTGGCCTTCGTACTTCACTTTGGCATTTTTCTCCAGACTCTGGAGGATGTCCATGCCAACGTGGAGGTAGAAGGGATTTTTGGTCGCCTAGAATGAAGAGTCATGTGGTCAGAGATTAATCGACGAGTCAGCAGTAAAGATATGAACCTGGTACAGCAGGTAGGTGGACTCCACCAGCTCTGGTCTGAGTGGGTAGAACAGAACATCGGGGGCTTGAAGCTGCCAGTTGTATCTCTCCGGCAGCGCCCCGAAGCGCTTCCAGATGGCGTAGTAAAAGGCGTGCAGGCAGATGGCGTTGTCGACGTCTCCGTTCAGAACCTGAAGGAGGCAGCAGAGGGTTTGGCGTCGCTTCAGGCGGAAGCGTTTTCTGGCTCCGAGTCTAACCTGCAGTCCAGGGAAGAAGGCCTGGAGAGAGTCGATCCACGTGTTCATGATCTCGCCGCTCATCATGTTCACGTTGACGTAAAGCGGTGGATCCCCTTCGCCCTCGTTGCACGACTCCCTCCTGAGATATAGATGAAAGTCTTAGGAAGCAATTACTTAGTCTGTGGTATTTTCACTTATTTAAAGAGAACTTATCTACTCCTAATTCTCCAATCCACACCCCTATTAAAGTTTTGGTACTCCGAAGTAGTACTTCGCAAAGCTCCGAAGCAGTACTCCACGAAGCTCCAAACTAGTAAGTAAGTAAGTAATTTTTATTTGTATAGCACTTTTCCAGACCAGGGTCACAAAGCGCTTAAACAATCAAAACAATATTCAATAAAGTATATAGCACAAAGCTCCAAACTACTACTCTGTGAAGCTACAAACTAGTACTCCACAAAGCGCCAAAGAAGTACTCCGCAAAGCTCCAAAGAAGTACTCTGCAAAGCTCCAAAGAAGTACTCTGCAAAGCTCCAAAGAAGTACTGCCCGAAGCTTCAAACTAGTAGCGCAAAACTAGTACTCCGAGAAGCTCTGAAGCAGTACTCCGCAAAGCTCTGAGGGAGTACTCCGAAGCAGTACTCCATGAACCTCCGAAGTAGTTCCTCGCAAAGCGTCGGAAAACACAGGAAACTATGTTGTGTGATGTATCCGTTATGAAGGCTACAATGAAGTTCTTATTTGAAGTGGGTTGACAAGAAAAAAATCATTTTTGTCTGATAACTACTGGAAGAGCTTCCATTTAATGAGACTGGGAGTGTTGAAAGGATAGAGAACCCTCGAGTGTTTAAAAGCCTCGATTACACTTGTGGAAGAAATTGTAAACATTGACACGTCTAAACCTGATAAGGTTCACAATTGACCTCAACAAAGGAATATGAAATATGAATAATATTGTTTGAACAGTTACTTTTCTGTCATATATTTTATAAATGCCATCAAAGCAGAACTCACCCTCTCCTCAGGTGGTTCTGAATACTCTCGTACGCAGCTTGGAACATCGTGAAGTCTTCCTTCTCCCCGAAGAGGATGTAGGATTTCAGTAAATACTCGTAGAAAGAATCCATCCCAGCGCCGAGACCGCTTTGCTTTCCCACCCACTGGCCGGTCTGGATGTTCACTACATTTCCTGTTAGAAACAAAATGTATAAAAATGTACAAAATGCAGAAAATGTCTTTATCTAAAAGAGAAATCAACGTACCTAACAAACCGGTTTGGTTGTTCCTCAGACTCCACAGAGCTCTGACGGCTCGTCGTGCCACCCACTCGAAGGTCGAGTCTCCTATGAGTCGACTCAGAATCCCAAACTCCACCAGCAGTGAACCAGCTCCTGCCGTGCAGGTCTCGTTGATGCTGCCCGCGGGCACGCCGGTCTTCAGGTTGACCTGCAGAGTTTACAAGCTTTTAGGGGAGAAAAAGAAAAAAAAAAACATACGCCAAGAAAGAGAAGGTCACTCTTAACATCACATCCACGCCAACGATAATCACCTCCGCTCTGAGGCCACGACAGTTAGACTCACTCTTGGGTACGGGATCCCCGTGCTGGTGTTCTCGAAGGCGGGCAGCAGGCGGACGGCCAGGTCGTGGGCCAGGTGGAGCAGCTCGTCGTCGTAGTCTTCGTAGCCGATTTCGCCAAACGGATGCTTGGGGTCGGTGAGAAGAATGTGAGCCGAGATCAAGCTGCCCAGAATTCTGCGATAAAAGGGACATGAAAAAAAACATTTTTGTTTTCAAATTAAAGATGCTGTCGCGAGAATAGAACCCGCAACCCCTACCTGATGTTTGCCTCAAAGACTTGCACAGTGGAGTCCTTGTCGAACGACACCGTCTCTATGACCAGCCTGACGGCTTTCTGGAACTCGGTGGCATTCCCTAGCACCTGAAGAACAACAGTTCAGTAGATACTTAAAGAGCATTTCAAGACGCAATTATCAGTTCAGCAAAATTAACTATTGTGTAGACATAATGGTATAATTAAAATTAGGTTGGTCTTCTCACCAGGAGATGCTCTGAATTAATGAAAACATCTCCTTTAAAAATACTTAATCACAACTTTCAGGAGGGAAACAAAAGGAAACACTGAATTTTATGTTTTTATTTTCTTTAAAAATGTCTGAATGAGCACGTTTATTCATACAGATCATTGTAAATGTTATATCTGAATTCAAAAAATGAATTCCTGGGATGAATAAAGTTGTCTTTCTTGAAAAAAATGACAGGCGTGAAGTGGTTCTAGCATTTTATCCTCCTTCCTCTAAGATTGTTCTAGTTATTGGCGTTTTATTTTGTACGTCACTTCAAACAGTGAAAGATAATTACAAATAATAGTCTTATAATAGTCTTCTGAGGCGTCACAGCACCAGAAACTTCACTTGACAGTTCGACCTTTTATTTAAATCACTTGCAAATCTATTTGTATTTCATGAATATATCCAATATCATCATAAGATCAACAAATGAAAAGGATATTGCACCTTCAATATTTGACTTTTATTTAATCCAAATACCCTTTTTTTCCCCCTCACTGGTGACAGTTGCCGAGAGAAGATCATTGAACAAACTACAGTCATCATGATGATGACATCATCATCTGAACACTGTCATCAGTGAGCAGAGAAGCAGATGGAGCACGAATGCTCCTCCCAAGATGCAACACTAATAGACCCAGGGACTTCATTCCTTGTGATATTAGAATTTTAATTCTGAGTTTGGGGGCAGGAGTGAAAAGATGACAATATTTCATGTTTATCTTTGTATACTTTTTCTTTGTTATTTTTTCTTTGATCTATGTTCTTTATCTTTAGATTGTATCATCTTGTACTTTCTCTTTATTGCACACTGTTCTTGTTTTTTATGAATCTATCGTCTGTGTTGCTGTGTGCTGGAAAAACAGTTCCAGAGGGATCAATAAAGTTGTTTTATCCATCCATCCATCCATGAAAGAGTAAACATCGAACAAGATAAAATACTGTACCAGTAGAGTGTCTAATGTGTCGATAAGTGTCAGCGAATAGTTCCCCAGGACATCATTGATGTTGATGTTTGACCTGCAATAAAAAGGAAATCAAATGAATTAATTAATTATATTAATAATACACACACACATACACACACACACAAGTTAGTCGTCTACTGGTTTGAAACCAGTGGGTCATCTTGATCTCGATATTTAAAAAATCACAAAAACAAAACAACAAAATCAAATGTGTCCATAACCTCAGCGGGGAAACAGTAAAAATGTCTTTGAATATTTAAAAACTTAATGCACTGCAAACCTCCACCAAGGAGCTCATTTCAGATGACTTAACAAAACTTAAGTGTACATCAAAGTAATTAAATCACCTTCATTATTTAAGAAATGTGTTTTCTTTTTTCAAAAACTCTGGAAAAACACCAAAATAGAATAACTCCCAAGTTAGCCCATTACAAATCAATCCAAGTTTTTAACAAATAAAAAACAGTGGTGAACAAAAAAGCTCCTGAGCCAGACATGGGCCCCTTTGACTGTTAAAGTCGAAGATTTGAAAATTGTGACAAATGACAGCTAACAATTTTATTTTCTATCATTTCATTGTATTAACTATAAAATACATTTCTTCCATTACTTGTGTATTTTTTAGCCCGTTTTATAAATGGTTATTGCCCCTTAAAATTGTTTGAGTCAATATTAGGATTATATTCAGGAAAAAATAAGTTCAGTTTATTTTAGTCCATCTTATCTATGGGTCCAGGTGAGATAACAAGGGTTTAAAAGGTTTTTGACTTTTCTACTCATTTAGTTCTTTAAAGTTATTCCATCATATTTCTGATTCTATCTCTTGGCTGGTTGGCCCCTCACAGTCAGGGTATATAATGTGGCCCCTGAGAAACTGTTATTGCCAACACAACCCTTGCTGAAGGTAATACAGAAATAGTAGATTTTTACCATTTACATTTATAAGGTCATGGCAAAAATTGCTCTTTATTGTGAACCTTTTACGTCACCATTTGTAACCTTTTCTTTTTCTTTTCATCCATTATTTGAACCATTGCCTACACCTAGTCCCAGGTGAGACGTTCTTGACATGTCCAGCTGAGACGAGCCTTTAGGGAATTGTCATAATAACTGAGAAAGTTCAAGTTACAGTGAGAATAGTTTTTTTTTCTACTGTGAATTCTATTCTATATTTTATATTCTACATATGCCCATTTGTGATTAGTATGTGTATTGATGTATTATTTTTGACATCGATTCATCTTGAGGCAATGTGTTGGACAAGTTGGTTCCTCTGTAACTAAGTGTACTTTTTAAAAGTTTTTTTTAGTTCAAAATGCAAGAACAGAACATTCTTTACTGAATTTAATGGAACTTTATAGTCTCCAAGCAAAGACAAATACAGGTGTCAGGCTCAAAGACAACTCTTAAAAGCTGAGAATGTATAGGGGAAACTTTTTTAATCTTCTTTTTTTAAAAGGACTCCACCATAAAGGACTAAAACAAGTTAATGTTTTTAACAAAGCTTGAAGATTAATCTTAAAAATGAATAAATTAGCCAAAAAAGGGCCCAAAATTCTGGCTCCTGGGCCACGTGAACAAACTACTGTCCATCATGGATGATGACATCATCCTCTGAACACTGTCATCAGTGAACAGAGAATCAGATGCAGCACGAATGCTCCTTCCCATGATGCAACACTAATAGACTCAAGGACTCATTCATTCCTTGGGCTATTAAATTGTACAATTCTGAGTTCGGGGGCAGGAGTGAAGTAAAAGTATCTGGATGTTCTGTTCTATGTCAGTCTTTGTTTATCTTTAGACTTAGATTGTATTATCTTGTTCTTTCCCTTTATTTCTCTCTGTTCTTATTTTATTTTGATTTATTTTTTATGAAAAATTGCTGTATTTGCTGTGGCTATTGAAAAAAAAAAGAAATTCCCGAAGGAGACCTCCTGAGGGATCGATAAAATTCTACCTTACCTTACCTTACCTTTTCCCAGGGTCTGATCTAACAGTTTATGTGGTCGCTTTACATGTATTTGTTTAACATTTGTTTGTGTCACACAGGTGAGCAGGGGTCACGCAGGTGAGCAGGGGTCACGCAGGTGAGCAGGGGTCACGCAGGTGAGCAGCTGCTCAAACATCTATGTGGACTCACGGGTTCAGCACGTCTGGACCTCTTCCCTCGCAGTCGATCGGGTTCAGCTCGTCCTCGGGAAAGGCGTACTTCATGTAGTTGTCATATCCGAAGTAGAACATGTCTTTGGCCATCGCCTTCATTTTGCTTTTCAGCGCGTCCGGGAAGGAACCGTATCGCCTCACGTACTCGTCCCGGCTTCCGTCGAACAGGCTCAGGTAGGGTCTCCTCCTCCTGCCGGACTCGACCCCTCCTCCGACTTTGGCACAGGTGGACGCGGTCCCGGCATACTTGGGACCCGGGACCTTCTCGGACCAGGAGCTGGGGTCGCTGGGCTCGGCTTCCTTGCCGTCGCCGAACAACAGGTCCAGTTTGTTCAGGTTGAAGCCGAGCCGGAAGTGGAACCCGGAGCTGACCCCCGGTCCGAGCCCGAAGCACAGCCACAGCACGCAGCTGACGGAGAGCCGCAGAACCAACAGACCCACGACCAGTGACCGCCATTGCATCTTTGCCCCGCGCGGAGCTTTAAACGCATAGTTTAAACTCAAACTGTTTGGTTGTTTTTTGGAGACAAGCTTGGTTTTTGGAGGCGCGAGCTCAGTCCTCGCGCACTTCCGGTCAATAAACCTGCCTCTCCCTAACCCGGCGCGCCCATTGGTTCGCGGTCGTGAATCCTCGCGCTGTGATTGGTTGAGAGAGTCGACGTGTCTCAACCGCTCATCCAATAGAAATGAGCCACAAGATCCTCCAGCTTTCTCTTTTTGTTTGGTAAACAAAAGTCATTTTTATATAATAAACACGTGGATATATTTGTATTTCTTGGCAGTTTTATCGCCTGATTATTGCTCTGGTGATGCAAGACTCAAACAATAAAAGTGACGATGAAGCCTTGTTAATAATTTATTTTTTTATTTCCATTTGAATTCTAGAAGTTAGTTGTTTTGTTTTTCTTACATTTGTGCATTATAATTAGTAAGTCATTTTTTGTTTCTATAGCGCTTTTCCAGACCAGGGTCACAAAGCGCTTAAACAATCTAGCAGGTATTTTTCCTTCAACATAGTGAATTTTATGGAGCTTTATAGTTTCCAAGCCTGGTTCAAAGACTCTTGTAAAATGTAGTTAAAATTAATCCCAGAAAAAACACAAGAACTTATCAGTTTGGGGTTATAAAGATTAAAGAAGTTTAAATTACATTTTCTTTTATATAAGAAAATAAACCGACTGACTAGTTTATTTGAAAAGTACAACTACTCTTTAATTCAGTTAACTTCTTAAAGTTACAACCATTTTTTACATATATATTTATATATATCAGAATATGTTGTTGCTACAAATGCAAGAATAACACAGGATTTCTTTTTTAAGATATAGTTTTTAATTGAATTATTTGGAGCTTTATGGTTTCTAAGCCAAGATAATTAGATTTCACTGGTTTAAAGAAACTAAGTTTTTGTGATTTTTTTTATGATTTAAGTTAAACCTGGACCGACTGAGACAAGTTTTTTTTTCTGAAAAAGCTTGTAATGCAATACTCAAGAGTAAGATCAAATAAATAAATTGGTAAAGATCTTTCTTACCATGATTAATCCAACACAATATTTATTTAATTTAAACATTTAACCTAAATCTAAACTAGCTTTGTTCTTTATTCCAATGAAGTCACTAAATCAATGGTTTGCCAAACTGGCTAAAAACAAGTGTGTCATCAAATCTTGAAGTGTGTACAAATACAAAAAAAATCATGCCTTTTATTTCTTTGATCATCGCATGTGTCGTTCCTCAGGACAGATACATCTTCACGCTTCTCTGCTTCCAGAGAGAGACACTTCAAAGGCACTTTGAATCCCGAGCGGCATCAGGCTTCGTACAAACATTTACCATCAATGAACCTTCGGCACGATAAGCTCCACTTTTAAAACATTCAGACTTTTAAATAGAATCATCTCTGCGTAAAACTCTACCCACAACATAAATGTAGATCTATTTAAGTGACATCCAGAATCAGCTCTCGACGCAGCGCTACGTAACAGTTTTACATTTTCATCATTTGTTTCATTACGACGATCTAGCTGGTGTTTTAACGATGCTCTTTTACACACAACATCTAGTCTACACTGCTGCACCTTCACTGTTCTACCAGCGGGGGGAGCCACAAGCCAATATGTTCAATCTACCAATAATGCTGCTTTTAACGTATGACTCACATGGTCGTGCAGATCTTCAGAGAATCAAATCAAGATTTGGACTGCTACAGCTTGGTGAAGCAGTGTTGTCGTTTTTAAAGCCCAGTAGGGGGCGCTCTCGGTTTAAAAGTACTGTGAGGATGCGTTAAAATAGTGGCTTAAAGTCAAGGGATCGTTCCGTAAAAAGTGCCGTCTGGTGGGCACTTGAAATGAAGCTTCATCATCACATCACTGCCCTTTACTTTGATTCAACATTAATCAGAAGATTTAAAATCAGTTACATTTCCTGTAATTCACTCAGGCTTTCACATTTCATAATAGCATTTTAGTGAATCCGACGATTAGATCTTGCACTTGCTTCAGCTGCGAGACAACATGAACGTGAGCCAGTATACGAGGCAAAGCTAGTGTTTCCACACACACACGTGAGTTAATGCTTAATTGACCGAGTACAAGATGGCGATCCATGAAAAGACGAAGCAAACGTAACGCGTTGGCGGACATTTGTATGAGATTCGGTTGAAAGTAGTGCATTTTGTTCAAAGGTTTGTAAAAGAATCACAGAGTGAAAAAAAGTGAGCCGAGCTCTGCCGTGTGTGAAGTAGGACTGTACAACAACCAGATGCCGAGATGTCACGGGACAAAACCGGCCAAACTTGTTTCACGCTCTCAGCTCCTTCGAGACTTCGAGTGTTGAATGAGCCACTGAAGTGTAATATCTGCAACGAAAAAAGGTACATTTTCTTTTTTAGCATCGATGCGTTTGTCGTCTTATCAAATCAACAAACAAAATGACAACCGAGATACAGTTAATTATTTAACCATCTATACAGTACGTGTGTGTGTGTAGTCAAAAAACTGGCGATAAGTATCACGATACAGGGGTATACTCTAGTAAAAAGGATATATTTGTAGTATTGTCGAGTACTTGACTCTGGTGTTGCAGAATCTACAGACCACATAACTCTTGACAAGTCGTAACTGCTTTCATTTGTTTTGAAACCAAAATATGTCCAAACATCGGCTTTATAAGCTAGTGTAGCCACTGTATCCTCTCGTCCTCAGTTGTTGCGGGATTTACATTTTTTAGCTAGTCTGATGAGCAGCCGGAAGTTTAATTGCAAGCCAAAACGACAAAGCGTAAATATTTTAATGTTAATAATTTAATAAAAAAAGAATATACTGTACATTTTAGTTTTATTGAACTATAAACAATAACTAGAGTAACCCATAAAATATAAAGCAAAAAAAATATATTTTTAAACCGATAACAGTGCTGTCGAATATCGATACAGTATCGTGGAAAAAATATCGCAAAAATATTGCCATATCGATATATTCTTTTTCTCATAATATACTGAAGGTATTTCGATTTCTGAGGTTTTCAACTTTTTAAATGCTCATTTCCATTTAGCCTTATTGCAGTTTTTAAAAATTGTCCAACTACTTCCTTCCTTCTTCACGCAAGTTTTGTTCCCTAGTTATACATCCATGTAAGGTAAGGTAAAACTTTATTGATAATTGAAATTGAAATAGGTTGAAATGTACCAAATATATCTCCTTTAATGTCCAACAAGTGTGAGTCACGAAATCCAACTTCTGACACATTTAGTAATGTTAATGTTTGATGCACATACATTAGAATTTAAAAAGAGCCAGAATTACCAGGATGTTTAATTAAAGCCAACAACAGACTCACCAATGTTGTCTTTCTCTTTGCAGGAAATGGAGTAGCAGCAGATCTCTCTGTCCTGAATGGCTGAAAGATTCCTGACACAAGAGAATCGCGTTGTCACTATTAGGACCTGCATACAGTCTAATCACCAGCAGGGGGAGCCCTTAACCAACAATATTGAAAAATATGGGTCAAAATATTCAAGCGATATTGTCTGCTTGGAATCCACCTCTGGAGGGTAAATAGTCAAATACAGATAATATATAATGTTTAACAAACTGTCAATCATTCAGAAAAATGATTAAATGCATTATAAATTGTTCAAAATAGTAAAGTCATCACTTACATTTTCTCAATGAGTTGTTTTTCGTCTAGAGCGCTGGGCAGATCCCTTTTGTTACCGAGTACCAAGACCTGCAGCATCACAGACGACGGTCAACCATCACGTGGAGAAACAAACCATTTTCTCAGCGACTCCTGGAAACTTACCGGAATTCCTTGCAGCTGAGGTTTGTCTAATAAATTATGGAGCTCGTTTCTAGACGCCTCCACCTTTTCCCGATCGGCCGCATCCACCATGTACCTGGAGGCAAAACGTTGTGTTTAAGATAAACCATGGATACTGTTGGGAAAAAAAAGGCACAATAGAACTCACACGATGGCGTTAACTCCTCTGCAATATCTCTCCCACATGCTTCTGAACCGTGGCTGTCCTCCTATGTCCCAGATCTATGAGGGAAGCATCAAAAATACAATTCAATTCATTTGTAAAGTTGCAAATTCATTAGAAAAGATAGTTTTAGATCAGAATGTTCAGGTTATGTCAGTAAAAAGTTTATTTTCATAAATAATTAGTGATGAAAATAGTGATGTGTTGATGAAACATTATGAAGCAGTACGGGTATAAGAAGACCTTTAAAGCGATCTCTTATTTTAAATTATAAAAAATTGCTTAGTTTTTATTAGCTTTCAAATCTTATTTTAAGCATATTTTATGTTTTACCGTTGAATAATTGAAAGAGTATTTAAAATAAAAAATATTTAGATTTTTTATTTACAATGTACATGCAAATACTCATGCCATCATTTTTGTGTTGCAATTAAACTTTCAGCCTCTGTATGGCAGTAGTCGTTACGTCCAGCTAAAGGATTAAAATCCTGCGAGATACCGGTGATGACTGAGGACGAGAGGATACAGTGACTCAAGCAGCTTTTAAAGCTGATGTTTGTTTCAAAACAAATGAAAGCAGTTACGACTTCATCAAGAGTCATGTGCTCTGTAAATTCTGCAACAACAGAGTCCAAGTACTCGACGATACTACAAATTTATACTTGTTTTTACAGTATCACATTATATCATATAGTTGCCTGTGTATCGTGATACATATCGTACCAAAGCATTTTTGCCAATACACACCTCTATGAAGCAGCTTTATTACTGATACCAATTCTGTAACGCTATTTCTTTACATGATAACAAATTGCATTGAACTAGTTGTTAGACTTCTAAACATTTCATTCAGATTTATTTACCTTGATGGTGACATTTCCTTTGGCGACCTTCCTCATATTAAATCCAACGGTGGGAATCATGTCTTCGCTGAAATGTCCGGACTGAAAGAAGAACAGACGGAACAATCAGTGTTTTTAAATTAAACGTAGAAAATCATCAACTAAAGTAAAACAGATGGAGGTAAAGCTGAGGTTAATTTAGGAAAATTATTTCGTAAAAAAAAAAATAAAATACTTTGTTTTAGTGTGTTATTGTGTTAGTGTGTGTATAATTATTTTCAACGGAAATGTAGAAAATGGAACATTGAGACCAGATTAAAAAAAAAACATGAAAAAAATGCAGATTTCAGCAAGTGGGGAAGCCAAATTGGGGCAGAAAAACATCACTGGGTCTGTATCCGGCAGTGGTGCGCCAACCTCAAAGAAGACTCAAGTTCTACGCATGATATGACGACAACAGTGTGTGGCAGAAGGTGAATCATGTGATTTAAGAACTGACTAAAAGTTCTTGAAAATGACTTCATTAGATCACAAGTAGAACAATGCTTGCTTCTAAAATGAGGAAACTTAATTGTGGTAAGTGGTTGAAATGACATTTTGACACAATCGAACAGGAAGTGCTGACTGCTGTTCTGTAACGTGATAATACCGAGTTAAAGTGAATAAAAAATGTGCAATCTCACATTTATGGGGTCAGTAAATCTGACTATATTGACTTTTGCATACAGATAAGCAGCAGGAAAACAAAGCTTTGATTTTTTATTTTTTTTACAAAAAGGAGTAAGATTATGTTTTTTACTATTCAGTAAAACACATTTTAACAATATTGCCTCAAAATTTAAGAGACCGCTCGGCTGCACTGGTCCTCTTGTAAAGTCTACGACAGTTTCCTGCGCTGGAGCACGAAGCACATGACTCGACAAAGTCACCTGACGAAGCTAAGTGGAAATGAATGCAGCCGTCTCATGACTGGGAAAGAGGAACCACCCACAGTACTACCCACTGGAAACACGTCACAGCCTGTCGGAAACTCTGATTTGGATTTTAATCTCAGTCGTCACAACGTCAAATACATCAATTAAACCACAGATGATGGATTGATGCCTTGAGATCTTTGAACAAATGAAGAACACGTTTACCGTTTCACATGCAAGAAAAGCATATCAAAGTCCATTTATAAATAAAAACAAATAAGATATGCATTTCAAACAAAAACCCTTTAAATCCCCTTCGAGGCTTCGAGCATAAAACAAGGAGAACAAACTTGTCGATTATACTTTTCAGAAAAGGCATATATACTTGTAACTTCTGACAATATTGACTGACCTTTACAGTTGATCCTGAATATTCAGGTTTCTAAGTAAACTACTCTTATGACCCTTCCTAAGAGTTTCAATTATAAATACATCATAATTGAAAAGACACCATATTTAGAGAACTAAACCAGTATGCATGCAGGCACAGTAAGTTGGGATCAATGTCAATCAATCAGACATTTGAAAAAAAAAAATATATATAAATGTTTTAACTCTGAGACAGAAGTTTTGCCTGAAACTCAGATTTGGTGAATTTAAAACCAGGAAAAGCAGATTAAATTAAAATTTCATTCACATATTATTAAAAGAAAATGGATTTTGGACTCAAAGTGACAATACCTATAATATCATTTGGTTTGTTTTATTGTATTCTTGCAGATTCTGTTACAGGGTTACTTTGAGCAAGTTAAATCTTAACCTTAACAACCAAAATTGTAAAATAAAATAAAAACACAACATTGATTGGACAAGATAAGGGACAAGGTTACTCAATGTTTACATTTTTAAACATGAAATAATTTGTAAGCCAATGAAAAACGTTTATTTACATCAAACGTGCTGGTTTTATTTTAATTTTAATATGTAACCAAATATATATTTTAATTAAACTATTTTCACATTTAAGACTTTTAGGGTGTTTTTTTGTATTAGTTTAGAGTCATGATCAACACGTTTATTTTTTTTAAACTACCTGTTAAAGACTAAACCGCTTTTATTATTATTATTATTAACAATGACACCATGTTGGATTAGAAGAGTCACAACACAAGACGATTTATTGTTTACTGTAAGTCAATGTCGGACAAATTCACCACACAATGTAAAAACGATCGTTCGTTATGGTTCCTGTATTTAAATAAATGATCAATTATGCCATATATTGTCGTTTAATATGTGTTATTCGTGTCTTCGTGCTGTCAAAACACGTCAAAACTTTGCAACTCATCGGCGCTAATGGTATTAGCACGATGCTAACGCTAGCCGCTGACTTACAGCAATGACGTTTACAAATGTGGTTTTCCCGGAATACTGGAGCCCGACCAGCGTCAGCTCCATCTCTTCCTTCCAGAACAGAGACTTGAACCAGTCCAGGAGCCGGTTGATGAGAGCCAGCATCTTCTAGTCGAGGGTCGAACTCTACCGGAGTCTTGTTGCGGCTTCTTCTGCCTCCGCGTCTGATGTGGCGTCTGAGCGAGAGTCACATGACCGCAGTGCGAGGCGCAGCGCCCTCAGCGCTCATCGCGGGTACTGCACCAAATTGTCAATTCTTGTGGAGACGTTTTTTTTAAATGTAATTTATTTATATTATTTTAAGCATTTTAAAAATATATAATTAAATGCAATCATTTCTTTATTGAATTAAAAATTATATTTAGTATATATTTATATATATAGCTTCATATTCCAATTCCAATTATTAAAAAATACATTTTTTAATTCAACATTTTGAATTTATAGTCTTTTAAATTCACTATAAAAATGTTGAGATAACTATAAGGATAATAGTGCAACTATACATCAACAAAAGAAAGTACTGAGATACTAATGACGATTTCATTATGAATTATGGGAAGTAAGAATAAAAAAATAAAAAAATTCGACTGTATAAAAAAGAAATATTCTAATATACAAATAATTGATTTGATAAAAAACAGTAATAATTAAGTGTTGTCATTTTTTTCAACCCTTCATGGTTAAAATTCATATTTATTTCTGGAAGCCAGGGAGGTCGTTTACCCTGGCACAAAGACAACACAAGGGATACCACAAACACATTCGTTTTTGGGTCTGATAGTGAAATTGAAATGTTAAATTCAACCATTCAATATTCTGACGTCACCGGTACACTTTCATTTTTTGAAAGTCTTGGAAAATGTTATTTATATTTTGTTGTTTAATGTTGAATGGAATTTTAGAGAAAACAATTTTAAAACTTAAACTCTAAAACAAAATCACAATTTTCCTGAAACAAATTGAAAAAAAATATGAAACTAAATCACAATCTCCCAAACATATTCACTAACTCTGAGTTCAAATTAAACTTTTTTAAAAAAGATAATTGAAAAATATACTGTGTATAAAACAGTGTCTTTAAGGAAAGTGTAATGTTTTCACCCTTATGTGCCACCATGTACTACGACATTAGTACATAATAAACCATTGCAAATTAACTCTTGTTGAGACAAATGGACTAAAATAGTTTGGGGAAAGTACCTGAAGGAAACTGACAATGAGGCCCAGAGACCAAGAATGAGGCCCGACTGAGGCGAGTCTGCAGCGTTTTACAACCGCACTCCACACATACAAACTATGCTTATTACATTTGAGCCTTTCTTTAAAAAAAGCATTTTACTATTTCATAGTTTAACATTTAACATCATTTTTAGTTGTTGTTTACTCAGAAATTACCTTTTTTTGGTCTTTAATAAACATGAAAAAAGCCTTTTTCTAACACACTCAAGCAATATTTCCAGAGCAAATTTAAACTTTATCCATTGAAAATTTCAAACCAATTTGGAGATTTAACCTTTGGGGCATTTGTGAGTAAGTCATTTGTGAGCTTTTTTACTGCAAAAGTCACTCTAATAGGCGTAAAGTTTAGGATCTACCAGCTCAGAAGACGACTAAACTCTGCATTTAATTTTCAAGAGAGACTTAACATGATTTATTTTACTTGCTTTTTAGATGCTTGTTTTTTAGCTCCTCCTATGTGGTCGAGCCAAGACTTTTTCTTCATGGTTATAATAGTTAATACTTTACATTATGTTGTAAGTTCTTTCAGTCTTTAATGCATCTTCATAGGAAATACACATAACAGAGAGCATTTCATTAAAAAAAAAAAACAATACACACAAAAACATACATTTCATATTTGACAACCAATCAATCAAAAACTATGGTTCACATGAACTACATTAAGAAAAGAATAATTCTTTGGAAATCGTTTACAACTGATTTCTATGTACAGTATAGACACAATGTAACACACGTCAAACGTGTCACAGTTAGACCAGGGTGATGGTCTGGAGCTGCAGAAGGCTGCCGCTGGACCTGGAGTCGTCGTGGAACTTGAGGTCGTTCCCGCTCTCCTCCTTGGACAGGTGGCACTCGCAGGCGCTGGTGTGGAACCCCAGGATTTCTGTGAACATCAACCATCCCGATGAGACTTCTACGAGGCCTCGATAGGTATTTTCAACACAGGTTTATCCGATCAAAGTCTGGTGGAACACATGAAATTATAGCTATAATGGAGACTTGAGCCTCGGTCTGAACCACGACTGACTGATTCATGATCAAATACAATCATTTATTAATCATAACTGAAACTGTGTGAGTCAAACTGAAAGTATATATCGACCTCAGGGCAACATTTAATACATCAACAAGTATTCCTCTACATCGTAGGTGTCAAACTCGTCAATCATTTAGATTGACATTCAGACTCACTCTTCCTGTTGCAGACTAAAAGTAAATATACAAGTTTTTATACACATGTAAATAGACTTTTTCAAACCAATTTGTGGTTGCTTTACTTCTTAAAGAATAAAATAACATTGTGTCGTTATTGATTCAGTATAAAGATGTTAAGCTTTTTTCAGTTTAACAAGTATTTCCTTGTTGGAGGAAAGTTCTGTCTAGACAAGCAGCAATGCTAGTAATGCTAAGCTAACAACAATACATCTGTAAAAAATATATATTTTCTTTTTTTAAATAGTTGCACCCATTTTTATTTATTTGTATTTCTGTTAATAACATGGTTTATAGATATGAATAAACTTAGTATTAGTTCATGTATTATTGATGCGCTACCAGGCTAGCATAGCATAACTACATAGAAACTTATACTACGAAATACCAAAAGGTCAATTTCAATGTATTTCAAATTATATTGGTTTTAAACCCCAAAACGCTTCCTTTATTTCACTTAATATAATCAATGTTCATTTATTAATCTATATACGATTAACCTGTTTCTTCAAAACGTACACAAAACTGATGATAATAAATACTTTTTTTGTTCTCAAAACGTTGTTTTCTCGCTGCATTTTGATGCAAAAGTCAAACTAAAATCAAAAGTCACACTTTTTCTCTGGGCATCAGGAAAGAGCTCTGAGGAAGGGTCAGGCGTTTGATTGACAAGTCAATGTCTAATAATTAAGAATGACCAGCTTTAAACAATTGGACTATTTTGTTTTTTATAGAACGTGTCACAAGTTACAGAATTTTTATTTTTATTTTAATAGAAAATTTCCCGAATCACAGTTGGAATTAGATTCCAGACAATTTGTAAACCAAATTTTAAAGGAAAAACAATCTACTGACCTCATTTGAGTTTCAATGATGAATTTAATTATGTTTTAATTCAATCAAATCGTAACAAAAACGTCATTCTTTTAATAGTTATACCTGAAACCGCACACGTTGATGCAGTAAGTAGTGTTATTTTAAGTGTATTAAATGACTTAAATTGGTATCACCAACTTTTTGTATCTTGAAATAAACAGTACCGTTTGAACCTTGTGTTATCTCAGGGTCAATGGGACCCAAAGCCCTGAAAACAAATGTGTTTGTGGTATCCCTTGTGTTGTCTTTTGGTCAAGGTGAACGACCTTCCCTGGCTTCAGGTCGTTCAACCTTGACCCAGAGACAACACAAGGGTTAAGCATTTCTGTTGCCTGGACAAGGCAGAGTGGTTATAAAAACAATACAATTAAAAAAAAGATACAAGACGACAAACACTTACTGTTTTTCTGCTTCCGTATGTTTTTGACACACTTTTGAGTCAGAAGCACAAACAGAGTGAGAGAAACCAGGACGAAACAACAAGACACTACAACCACGATCAGATAATATCCTTCGCTGCCATCTGGGGAAAATAATAGAAATATCGGCGTTAATAAAGGGAAGGAAAGTCACTTTACTGTTTATCGTTTACAAATACCGTGTCTTCGACATATGGCGTCATGAGTTGTGTTCCCTCCAAACAGCTCTTTCTGGCCAAACGTCTGACACCTGAAGACCCAACGTTTCAATTTTTCTGACCGAAAAAACACATCGATGGCAACAAATCCCTACTTTGTCATCGGCCTGCAGATCCCGACTTTCTCGTCCAAGTATTCGTGAGTTTTGCAAGCGTCGCAGTGGTAGGAATAGATGCTCTGACCTACAGCAGAAGAAGACAAAATAAAAATAAAAAAAGAGGGGGGGGGGTTTCTATGTAGCTCAGTTGGTTTCACTGCAAACCACTTCCTACCTGTCCGGACGGCTCGTTCCCCAGCAGCGCACGGGTTTTCCTGGCAGCTCGAACAGACGCTGTTGCTGCACAGGAAACCAGAGCGGCAAGTACAGTTGGCGTCTGCGGTCGAGGAACATTTGGCCGAATGTCCTGTTGAAAGAAAACGTACAACCCCTGAGGATTCCAAGAAAACATCTCTGACAAAAGATCTCCATTTTTAAGGTAAGGTAAGGTAAGGTTAAACTTTATTGATGAAAATTGTTTTTTTTCCAATAGCCAATACGTACTTTAATGTATTATATTTAATGTGAAAAAAAACCATGTATTTGTAGAAGTTACCTTTGACCTTTTTTTGGATTCTTAGCAAAGAAAATGTGTTCTTACCTTGCGGACAAGACTTGCATTTCTCACATCTGTCGAACGAACCATAAGCTCTGGAGAAAGTTCCCTTAGGACACGGACTGCATTCCGTATTCCTTTTCTTCGTACAGAAATTCGTCATGAACTGCCCTTGAATGAAACGAGGATTAACTCCAAATAATGAAGCGGCTTTCGAATATGTGTTACCTGGAGGGCAGAGGTCGCAGCATCGTCCGTCGTCGACTCTCTGCGTCTTCCCGCAGTCCAGAGCGTCTGCCGAGGTCCAGGCGCTCAGCAGCGCCGCACAAGTCAACAAGGTGTGAAGAGCAGTCATGGTGTCCGGCGCTGAGCTCGCGAGGCTGAGCTTTTAAGTGTGGTCGTCTGCTGACGTGTGCGATGACAGCCTGTGGTTCCCACGCCGACGACAGCGGTTGTGAAACTGGAGCTGAATGTTATCGTGTCGTCACAATCTTCACCATCAGAAATAACATGATACCTTTTTTTTTATGGCTTATACTGTTTGTTTCATGATGTTTTAGTGCCAGTATCAGAGTTAAAACTAGAAAAATGAAAACAAAAACTAGTAGTTTAGTAGTTCAATTTAAAAATGTTTGTCTTTTATAGAAACTTTTATTGATTTTGTGGTGTTTTGGTGCCACAAATAATTAATTAAAACAATAACACTTTTATTATTAGAAACGTTTTGAATAAACTGATACAAATATGAAAGTTAATATGAAAATGTTTTAGACATCATGGTGTTTTTAGTGCCACAAATAATTAATTAAAACAATAACACTTTTATTATTAGAAACGTTTTGAATAAACTGATACAAATATGAAAGTTAATTTGAATATGTTTTAGACATCATGGTGTTTTAGTGCCACAAATAATTCATTAAAACAATAACACTTTTATTATTAGAAACGTTTTGTATAAACTGATACAAATATGAAAGTTAATTTGAATATGTTTTAGACATCATGGTGTTTTAGTGCCACAAATAATTCATTAAAACAATAACACTTTTATTATTAGTAACGTTTTGAATAAACTGATACAAATATGAAAGTTAATATGAATATGTTTTAGACATCATGGTGTTTTAGTGCCACAAATAATTCATTAAAACAATAACACTTTTATTATTAGAAACGTTTTGTATAAACTGATACAAATATGAAAGTTAATTTGAATATGTTTTAGACATCATGGTGTTTTAGTGCCACAAATAATTCATTAAAACAATAACACTTTTATTATTAGTAACGTTTTGTATAAACTGATACAAATATGAAAGTTAATATGAATATGTTTTAGACATCATGGTGTTTTAGTGCCACAAATAATTCATTAAAACAATAACACTTTTATTATTAGAAACGTTTTGTATAAACTGATACAAATATGAAAGTTCATTTGAATATGTTTTAGACATCATGGTGTTTTGGTGCCACAAATAATTCATTAAAACAATAACACTTTTATTATTAGTAACGTTTTGTATAAACTGATAAAAATATTAAAGTTAATTTGAATATGTTTTAGACATCATGGTGTTTTTAGTGCCACAAATAATCAAATGTGTATGTTATAAGGATTCCAAAGCTTTGTGAATATATAACAAAAAAAAGATTAAAATGTAATAAATAAACACTTGTGTTACTAGTAACGTTTTGTATTGATTAATATAAAAAGTGAATTTGTAAATGTTTTTATAGACATGTTTATAAACTTAATTGGGTTTTAATAAATACAACACAATAAATGTAGGTTATCAGGATTCCAAAGCATGTTTTGTGATTATATAAAACATTTTTTAAACCCAAAAACACTTAGTAATGTTTTCTATTATAAAAAATATAAAAGGGAATTTGTAAATGTTTTGTCTTTGATAGACACGTTTATAAAATTCATTGTCTTTTAATGCCACAATATATGTAGGTTATCAGGATTCCAAAGCATCTTTTGTGAAAATATAATACATTTAGTAACGTTTTGTATTGATTTATAAAAAAATATAAAAGTGAATTTGTAAATGTTTTGTCCTTGATGTTCACTTTTATAGTACTTTTCCATTTATTTTTTAATATTTGCATATATATTTTAAATTTATAACAGACTACATATGGTTCAATGCGTATATAATGGATTATCTTTTGTAGTAGTGTGTATGTATTGCCATGATAGTCCTTAGCTTGGTTCTAATTATTTGGAGCATATTACTTGATCTGAACCAAGATGATATTTAAGAACATATTTAGCCATATTTGCTTAAATCTCATTCATTCTACAATGAGATCATATAAATTAAAAGGGTCAGACACATCTTTGCACACATGTATGTACGCTTGTCGCAAGTGAAGTTTTAGTGGTTTCTTTACTTCTTAACAAGTAAAATAACATTGTGTCTTTATTGAGTCAGTGGGTTAAGCATTTTTGAGTTTAACAAGAATTCTGACCTGCTCTAGTAGAAGAACTCACATTTCCCCGATTCCTTAAAACTCTTCACTGGCTGCCAGTTTCTTTCAGGATCAATTTTAAGTTCTAGTTCTCACTTTCAGATCTATTCATGGTCAGACCTTCCATCAGTGATCTGATCCAGCCTTGAACCCCAGCTCGGGCTCTGAGGTCTGTGGATCAGAATCGACTGATGGTTCCTGAACACGGTTCAGGACCAGAGGAGAGAAATCCTTCCAGACTGTTGCTCCTAAGCTTTGGAACAATCTCTGTGTTTGATGATCTACTGACTCCTTCAAGAAAGATCTGAAGACATTCTTATTCGTCCCTGATTTTCTGGGACTCCTGTGTTTGTCTTATGTGTCTTGATCTTTTAAAGTATATATTTTAACTGTGTATTGTTTTTGATTGTTAAAAAAATGATTTTTCCTAAGTTTGAGAAATGATAGATGGATGGAAGGACATAATCTATATACAGTACATGAAGTCAACAATGTATAATATTATTGAACATGATTACAGAATTCCATTTAAGTAAAAAAAACAGCGAAACAATCCAAATTTAATAATAATAATAATAATAATAATGATCAACCATATCACCTATGTCACCATTTGTGCCATAATCTCCTCTGTCCTCTTTAAACAAAGCTGACACAACGGGACACATGACATCATGATGACGTAACAACAGTAAAAATAACTTTGCTCACTCATTGGAATCTCCACTTCTGAAAAAGTTGAATCGTGAAAATACTAAAAATGCTGAGCTAAGTAACTATGGTTTTATGTCATAGTTCATTTTTACTATTAAGTCCAGTTTTTTTTTTTGGAACTATTTGTTGTGGCTGCTTTTATCTTGTATCAGCATCTACATAGACTAACATTTCAAGTGTCATCATTTATTAAGATACTTAAGATACATACCATTAGATTTCTTTACTTTCACAAGCTTTGCTTTTAGGAGCATCATTAGATTTTGATAGTTTCAACTTTACACTTAATTTAAAAAGACTTAATTTCTTAATTTCTAAGACAAAGTTGTTGTCTGTTACATGCAGACATGTGTCTTTGTTCTTCCTTCGTTGGTGTCACGTCTGCAGTTGCCCACGTGAATTCCTCTGAGTCAACCGGTTGACACGTCATTCGATCGAAGATTAGAGATGAAGCATGAAGAAGAAACCTCGGGCCTCACTTTGTGCTAAGAACTTGTAGACAGTTGTGAGAAGAGCGTTGTGGTGGGACGTAGGGGGAGTGTGACGTCTGGAGCGCGTCAAAGTATGCGGTAAATTCACTTTCTGGTTTACAACGTAAACACCTTAACATTTGTATTCAAAGGTTGATATGTAGGCCACACAGGTGTCACCATTTTAGTAAAACCTCTTTTTTTTTTTTTTACTTTAAATATACACGTGCCTGAAACACATAATTCTGCGACATTTACTACTAGTGATGAAGCTTCATGAAGCTTCGTGAAGCAGTGTCGTCATGTTCAGAGCTCAGTAGGTGGCGCTCTTGGCTCTAAAATAAAGTGATGTTTATTTGAATTTTATTTAAAGCTAAAGATTATACAGTAATGAGGTTTTTCTTATGGGCTTTATAAAGGAGTACAATGCTTCATGAAGTTTCGTGAAGCAGTGTCGTCATTTTCAGAGCTCAGTAGGTGGCGCTCTTGGCTCTAAAATAAAGTGATGTTTATTTGAATTTTATTTAAAGCTAAAGATTATACAGAAAGGAGTTTTATCTTGTGGGCTTTATAAAGGAGTACAATGCTTCATGAAGCTTCATGAAGTTTCATGAAGCAGTGTACTCATGTTCAGAGCTCAGTAGGTGGCGCTCTTGGCTCTAAAAAAATTAGATGTTTATTTAAACTTTATTTAAAGCTAAAGATTATACAGAAAGGAGTTTTATCTTGTGGGCTTTATAAAGGAGTGCAATGCTTCATGAAGCTTCATGAAGTTTCGTGAAGCAGTGTACTCATGTTCAGAGCTCAGTAGGTGGCGCTCTTGGCTCTAAAAAAAGTAGATGTTTATTTAAACTTTATTTAAAGCTAAAGATTATACAGAAAGGAGTTTTATCTTGTGGGCTTTATAAAGGAGTGCAATGCTTCATGAAGCTTCATGAAGTTTCGTGAAGCAGTGTACTCATGTTCAGAGCTCAGTAGGTGGCGCTCATGGCTCTAAAATAAAGTGATGTTTATTTGAATTTTATTTAAAGCTAAAGATTATACAGTAAGGAGTTTTATCTTGTGGGCTTTATAAAGGATTACACTGCTTCATGAAGCTTCATGAAGTTTCGTGAAGCAGTGTCGTCATGTTCAGAGCTCAGTAGGTGGTGCTCTTGGCTCTAAAATAAAGTGATGTTTATTTGAATTTTATTTAAAGCTAAAGATTATACAGTAATGAGGTTTTTCTTGTGGGCTTTATAAAGGAGTACACTGCTTCATGAAGCTTCATGAAGTTTCGTGAAGCAGTGTCGTCATGTTCAGAGCTCAGTAGGTGGCGCTCTTGGCTCTAAAATAAAGTGATGTTTATTTGAATTTTATTTAAAGCTAAAGATTATACAGTAATGAGGTTTTTCTTGTGGGCTTAATAAAGGAGTACAATGCTTAATGAAGCTTCATGAAGTTTCGTGAAGCAGTTTCGTCATGTTCAGAGCTCAGTAGGTGGTGCTCTTGGCTCTAAAATAATGTGATGTTTATATAAACTTTATAAAAAGCTAAAGATTATACAGAAAGGAGTTTTATCTTGTGGGCTTTATAAAGGAGTGCAATGCTTCATGAAGCTTCATGAAGTTTCGTGAAGCAGTGTACTCATGTTCAGAGCTCAGTAGGTGGCGCTCTTGGCTCTGAAATAATGCGATGTTTATTTAAAAGTAGTTTGAAGCCAAATATTAAACGCTAAAGAGTTTCATTTCGTAGGCTTTAAAATGAAGTTAAAAACTTCATGAAACTTTACGAAACAGTGTCCACATGCTTAGCGCTCAATGGGTGGCGCTCTTGTCATTAAAACAATTTATTCATTCATTTATTTACTGCCTTACTCCTAAAATAATGTGATAATTATTTAAAAGTTAGTTAAAGGCCAATTGTATACATTGAAGAGTTTTATCTTAGTGGGCTTTAAAAAAAAAAGAAATTCTTCATGAAGCTTCATGAAACAGTGTCCACATGTTTAGCGCTCAGTGGGTGGCGCTCTTGGCTCTTAAATAATGAGTTGATTATTTAAAAAAAGTTATTTTAAGCCAAATATTATACAGTAAAAATGTTCATTTAGTGAGCTTTAAAAGAAGAGAAATGTTTCATGAAGCTTCATTAAACAGTGTCCTTAGATTCAGAGCTCAGGAGGTGGTACTCTTGGCTCTAAATGTAATTTTTATTTAAAAGTTTAAAAGTTGTTTAAGCCAAGTGTTATACAGTAAAGAGTTCTAGCTAATGGGTTTTTTAAATGGAGGACAGTGCTTTATAAAGCTTCATAAAGCATCAACACTATTTGCTTTGAATAGCTTATACTCACTTCCTGTCAAAAGTGACAAAGAATGAAACGGTGAAACTTGTCTGAGTCATTTCATTCTCCGAACCATAAATCCAAAGTGTTTATCAAAAGTTTATTTACAGTCTCAGGGCATTGCAGCGTACATTTTCTTCACATCCCAACAGAAACCAGTGGAACCTTTGTAAAGCAGCAGAAACTGGGGAACCTAAAAAAAACAACAAAACCCACAATCGCTTCTCAAATGTCAAGAGTCGTCACCGACATACGCAGGTGTGTGTGACTGACAGTCGACATGAGCTCATCAGGGTTCAGGAGACCACGAGCCGCCTGTGTTGACACCCGCGGTTTGAACATTTGAATGTGAGAAGTTATATCTGACTTTTCTATGCATATGTTCTTTTAAACATCTTGGCTTCCTTCTTGAATTTTGTTTACCCTTTTTTTTTTGGTTTGAACCTCAATTAAATTAGATGATAGAACAAACAAAACATCAATTTTAAAAACTAACCAACTGCTTATTTACCAGAAAATATTTATTTTGTTTTATATACTGCTCTAATAATAGTTGTCTTTATGAAATATTTACATTTTCAAGTATTTGTGTTAATAAATTGCCAAATTACAAAAACATTAAATTAAAACTTATATTTTCTTTAATACAGTGATTTTTGGAAACATATAATACTTAACCTGACAGAATTCAAGGATTTTTAAATTAACGTTAAGAAAGATGTTATATGCCTCTTTGAGGGAATCAACTACACATTTATTTACTTATGATAATCCACTATTAGTGCCGTCTCAATAAAGGGAATACATCTTTTTTTTTTCAGCAGGTAAAAGTCTCAAAATAAACGAAAATCACTATTTTTGTAAATTTCTCAGTGCCTAACTCTCTAGTCTGTAAGTTGAGATTCAGTGCGATGACAATTTTTCACAGCCATCCATCAAACTTCTTCTGGGTTCATTTTTTGAGAAGATGAACTGTCGTCGCCGCTTTCCTCGACCGGCTGTCGACACAGGGGCTCTACTGAAAAAAAAGAAAAATGTAAATGTAATGCAAATGTTTCTTATTTGTCCCCCTTTTATTTATTTATTTACGAAACGTTCCTGCACTAAAAAGAAGCAGGACCGAGGCCATTTACTGGCACTAGCAGCTGCCAGGCATCTCTAAAAAGGAGGGAGACGTGCCAACATGCCCCTTCAGGAAGCGTCAGTTAAGTTGCCTTTAAACTAGATAGCCACCACAACCTGTATGGAACTACAGATACAGTTTCCTGTAAACTACAGATGTTATCCCACCCCTTCAGGAAGTGCCAGTAAAGTTGCCTGTAATCCGGAGATGCCACCCTTCTAGCTTGAGAAAGTGCCAGTTAACTTGCCTGTAAACCACAGATGCCACTTGAGGCAGTGCCAGTAAAGTGTCAGGTAAACCTGAGATGCCACCCTGTCCCTTGAGGCAGTGCCAGTAAAGTGTCAGGTAAACCTGAGATGCCACCCTGTCCCTTGAGGCAGTGCCAGTAAAGTGTCAGGTAAACCTGAGATGCCACCCTGTCCCTTGAGGCAGTGCCAGTAAAGTTTCCTTTAAACAAGAGATGCCCCTTCAGGAAGTTCCCATTTAATTTACCTGTAAACTGGATATGCCCCTTCAGGAAGTACCAGTAAAGTAGCCTGTAAACCAGAGATGCCCCTTCAGGAAGTGCCAGTAAAGTTGCCTGTAAACCGGAGATGCCCCTTGAGGAGGTGCCAGTAAAGTTGCCTATTAACCGGAGATGCCACTTGAGGAAGTGCCAGTAAAGTTGCCTGTAATCCGGAGATGCCCCTTGAGGAAGTGCCAGTAAAATTGCCTGTAAACCGGAGATGCCCCTTTGAGGAAGTGCCAGTAAAATTGCTTATAAACTGGAGATGCCACTCGAGAAAGTGCCAATAAAGTTGCCTGTAAACTGGAGATGCCACTTGAGGAAGTGCCAGTAAAATTGCCTATAACACGAAGATGCCCCTTGAGGAAGTGCCAGTAAAATTGCCTGTAAACTGGAGATGCCACTTGAGGAAGTGCCAGTAAAATTGCCTATAACACAGAGATGCCCCTTGAGGAAGTGCCAGTAAAGTTGCCTATAAACTGGAGATGCCACTTGAGAAAGTGCCAGTAAAGTTGCCTGCAAACTGGAGATGCCACTTGAGGAAGTGCCAGTAAAGTTGCCTGTAAACTGGAGATGCCACTTGAGAAAGTGCCAGTAAAATTGCCTATAAACTGGAGATGCCACTTGAGAAAGTGCCAGTAAAGTTGCCTGCAAACTGGAGATGCCACCTGAGGAAGTGCCAGTAAAGTTGCCTGTAAACTGGAGATGCCACTTGAGGAAGTGCCAGTAAAATTGCCTATAAACTGGAGATGCCACTTGAGAAAGTGCCAGTAAAGTTGCCTGCAAACTGGAGATGCCACTTGAGAAGTGCCAGTAAAGTTGCCTGTAAACCGGAGATGCCACTTGAGGAAGTGCCAGTAAAGTTGCCTGTAAAACGGAGATGCCAATTGAGAAAGTGCCAGTAAATTTGCCTGTAAACTGGAGATGCCACTTGAGGAAGTGCCAGTAAAGTTGCCTGTAAACTGGAGATGCCACTTGAGAAAGTGCCAGTAAATTTGCCTGTAAACTGGAGATGCCACTTGAGGAAGTGCCAGTAAAATTGCCTATAACACAGAGATGCCCCTTGAGGAAGTGCCAGTAAAGTTGCCTATAAACTGGAGATGCCACTTGAGAAAGTGCCAGTAAAGTTGCCTGCAAACTGGAGATGCCCCTTGAGGAAGTGCCAGTAAAGTTGCCTATAAACTGGAGATGCCACTTGAGAAAGTGCCAGTAAAGTTGCCTGCAAACTGGAGATGCCACTTGAGGAAGTGCCAGTAAAGTTGCCTGTAAACTGGAGATGCCACTTGAGGAAGTGCCAGTAAAATTGCCTATAAACTGGAGATGCCACTTGAGAAAGTGCCAGTAAAGTTGCCTGCAAACTGGAGATGCCACTTGAGAAAGTGCCAGTAAATTTGCCTGTAAACTGGAGATGCCACTTGAGGAAGTGCCAGTAAAGTTGCCTATAAGCCGGAGATGCCCCTTTAGGAAGTGCCAGTAAAGTTGCCTGTAAACTAGAGATGCCACCACCATCCTTCAGGAAGTGCCAGTAAAGTTGCCTGTAAACTAGAGATGCCACCACCATCCTTTAGGAAGTGCCAGTAAAGTCTCCTGTAAAGCTGATATGCCACCCTGTCCCTTCAGGAAGTGCAGGTAAAGTCTCCTGTAAAGCGGAGATGCCACCCTGTCCCTTAAGGAACTACCAGTAATGCTGCCTGTAAACCAGAGATGCACCGTCAGGAAGTGCCAGTAAAGTTTCCTGTAAAGCTGATATGCCACCCTGTCCCTTCAGGAAGTTTAAGTAAAGTCTCCTGTAAACCATAGATGCCATCCTGTCCCTTCAGTAAGTGCCAGTAAAGTTGCCTGTAAACCATAGATCCCACTTGGATAAAGGAAGCGGTTCAGTGAGAATCCTGTTCCTGGACTTTTCTAGTGCCTTCAACACTATCCAACCCACTCTGCTGCAGGACAAACTGACTAAGATGCATGTGGACCCTGGTCTGGTCTCCTGGATTACGGACTATCTTACTGATCGACCACAGTATGTCAGGCTGAAGGACATCAAGTCTGACACTATGGTGTGCAGTACAGGAGCACCTCAGGGGACAGTACTGGCCCCTCTCCTCTTCACCATCTACACTTCAGACTTCTGCTACAACTCAGAGCTGAGTCTCGTCCAGAAGTATGCTGACGACACTGCCATTGTTGGATGCATCAGGGACAACAGCGAAGACGAGTACAGGAGTCTGATACGTGACTTTGTGGACTGGAGTGAGAGGAACCACTTGCAGCTGAACACCTCAAAAACCAAGGAGCTGGTCTTGGATTTCGGGAGGTCCAGGACAAAGCCACGTCCAGTGTCCATCAGAGGCGACGAGGTGGAGATAGTGGACAACTATAAGTACCTCGGTGTGTGGATGGACAGTAAACTGGACTGGTCCTGCAACACAGACCATGTGTATAAGAAGGTTCAGAGTAGACTGTACTTTCTGAGGAGGCTTCGTTCATTTAACATCTGCAAGAAGCTCCTCTGCATGTTCTACCAGTCTGTGGTGGCCAGTGTCCTGTTCTATGCTGTGGTGTGTTGGGGTGGAAATGTGTCCAAGAGGAGTGTCAACAGGTTGGACAGGTTGATCAGGAGGGCTGGTTCTGTGGTTGGAATGAAGCTGGACTCACTGGTGACAGTTGCTGAGAGGAGATCATTGAACAAACTACTGTCCATCATGGACGATGACAGTCATCCTCTCAGCACTGTCATCAGTGAGCAGAGAAGCAGAATGAGTGCACGAATGCTCCTACCCAGGTGCAAAACAAATAGACTCAGGGACTCATTCATCCCTCGGGCTATTAAATTGTACAATTCTGAGTTCGGGGGCAGGAGTGGAGTGAGAGTATCTGGATGTTCTGTTCCATGTTAGTCTTTGTATCTTTGTCTTTGTTGTTTTTCTTTCCTTGACCTATGTTCTTTGTCTTTGTCTTTAGACTTAGATTGTGTCATCTTGTTCTTCCTCTTTATGTTCTTCTTATTTTATTTTTTATGTATTATTTTTTATTGTTTATGAAAAATTGCTGGCTATTGTAAAAAAACAATTTCCCAAAGGAGACCTCCTGAGGGATCAATAAAGTTTTACCTTACCTTACCTTACCTTACCTTAGATGCCACCCGACCTTTCAGAAATAGCCAGTGAAGTTGCCTGTAGACCAGAGATGCCCCTGCAACCCTTCTGGGTGTGCCAGTAACATTGCTAGTGATCTGAGGCTTCTTTCCCTGAGACGCCAATAAAAATGTCACTGATCACTGGTATGTCGGAGATGCCATTATGCGTTCGGCATATTCACCGTCAATTTCAGCGAGAATGACTGGCATTTTACGGACATGTTTGCTGGTCCAGACACGTATTTGTTTTAAATGTTGTAACTAAACGTGAGTTGAGTAATGATTTGTAAAAGTCGGTATTCCACAAATTCATAGGTTACCTAGATAAACCGGAGATGCCACTTGAGGAAGTGCCAGTAAAGTTGCCTGTAAAACGGAGATGCCACTTGAGAAAGTGCCAGTAAATTTGCCTGTAAACTGGAGATGCCACTTGAGGAAGTGCCAGTAAAGTTGCCTATAAGCCGGAGATGCCCCTTTAGGAAGTGCCAGTAAAGTTGCCTGTAAACTAGAGATGCCTCCCCCATCCTTCAGGAAGTGCCAGTAAAGTCTCCTGTAAAGCTGATATGCCACCCTGTCCCTTCAGGAAGTGCAGGTAAATTCTCCTGTAAAGCGGAGATGCCACCCTGTCCCTTAAGGAACTACCAGTAATGCTGCCTGTAAACCAGAGATGCACCGTCAGGAAGTGCCAGTAAAGTTTCCTGTAAACCATAGATGCCATCCTGTCCCTTCAGTAAGTGCCAGTAAAGTTGCCTGTAAACCATAGATGCCACCCGACCTTTCAGAAATAGCCAGTGAAGTTGCCTGTAGACCAGAGATGCCCCTGCACCCCTTCAGGGTGTGCCAGTAACATTGCTAGTGATCTGAGGCTTCTTTCCCTGAGACGCCAATAAAAATGTCACTGATCACTGGTATGTCGGAGATGCCATTATGCGTTCGGCATATTCACCGTCAATTTCAGCGAGAATGACTGGCATTTTACGGACATGTTTGCTGGTCCAGACACGTATTTGTTTTAAATGTTGTAACTAAACGTGAGTTGAGTAATGATTTGTAAAAGTCGGTATTCCACAAATTCATAGGTTACCTAGATAAAAATGACGGCTGATTATTTTTTGTTAGACACTACAGTAGCTGTTACTTTTGCTGAAGAGGAGGGACTTAAAATATTATTACTAATAATAATCATTACATTTTTGGAATTTCATCTGAAAATTAAAAGCTGACTAATGTGACGTATCCATTGTTGTGACCAATAAACTACATCAAAGTTAGTTAACTTTAGTAGAAAATATTAAGGATTAAAACATTTAAACTCCTAAACTGATTTTGTTGTGTTAACATGTGATGGTACAACATATTCAACACTTTTATCAGACTTTAATTAAAATGATGAGCTCACACACGTTTCTTGTCTAAGGTTAACTTACATAACCACATATTTGTACAGAAGAGAATATTTCAAACAATACTTTTCAAACGTACAATAAAAGTTATCTGTATTGTATCTTTTTATAAAACAGTAGCTTCAGGAAAGCTTGTGATCTTCGCATGGAAGTATGTCAAAGGTTTTTTTTTTTCGTGCCACTGACGGAAACGCTTTGGTACCAAGTATTGAAAGATCTTTCATCTAAGTGTCACTACCCACGCGTGACCAAAACTTGATAATGAATTTCTCTGAAGTACAATTGGCAAAGTGAGTGAACATTAGATTCATGTGTCACTTGTTATCAAGTGTTCTCTTTGTTTTGTTTTTATTCAAGAAAACCAAGAAAATGCAAATTTACCAAAGCTGAAAAACTAAAATCAAGATTCTTACTATGTGTAATGTATTTTTTTATGCGTCATGACAGTCAAATCTAATTCTTTTTAAAAAATGTTAAACTTGGCAGCCCTGCCACTAAGCTAACATTAGCATTTAGCAGATTTGTTGCTAATGTTATGTGGAACGTTTTTGGCAACGAAATGTAAACAACTATCTACAAAAAGTTGTTGTACACATTTCAATTGCACTGGGATTCAAGAAGCCACATCTTTCTTGTGCTACACAAAGAAAGTACTAGAGGTTGATATTTTCCATGCATATCCCAGTAGGGCCGAGTTTAATACTTCCCTGCAATACCTTTAACAATTAATATGTTTGGTTATCTGGCTTATCCAGATCATCAAACTGTAAATTTTAGCGGAATAGTACAATTAACTAATAATTGAGTAATGAGACGCATCTAGTCTCAGAGGAATCACGTTTAGTTTCCACATTTTACACAAATGCGTGTCTGGAACAGCAAACATGGCGGTTTTGGAATTAATTTTAGTCATTTCATAGAATAAATAAACAAGTCTTGTGACATTACTTTTACAGTAACTAACATTATTTTTAAATTTGCATTACTTCATTAGATTACATTAGATTGACTTTATTAATCCCTCTAGAGATCTCCTTTTGGAAACTGGGTTTTTTAAGTACGGTACAGCAAGTTTCATAACAACAAGAACAAAGTGCAAAGGATGACAAAGTACCAGTATAAAGAACAATGATCAAAGTATGTAACGCAAAGAAAAGGATATACAGATTAACATAGAATAAGATACTTTCGCTCCACTCCTGCCCCCACACTCAGAGTTAAACAATGTAATAGCACGAAGAACGAATGAGTTCCAGAGTCTATTAGTGTTGCATCATGGGAGGTGCATTCGCGCTCCATCTGCTTCTCTGCTCACTGATGACAGTGTTCAGAGGACGACTTCAAATTGAATTTTCATTTCTGCATTAATAATTCAAAGTTGATAGAAAGTCTAATTTTGATAGTACAGAGATTAAAATATCTGTAATCCAACTTTCTAAACAAGAATGATGCATGAGGCTCATATAAAAGAGAACAAAGTTATTTGATGGATGGATGGATGGATGGATGGATGGATGGATGGATGGATGGATGGATGGATGGATGGATGGATGGATGGATGGATGGATGGATGGATGGATGGATGGATGGATGGATGGATGGATGGATGGATGGATGGATGGATGGATGGATGGTAGATGGATGGATGGATGGATGGATGGATGGATGGATGGATGGATGATGGATGGATGGATGGATGGATGGATGGATGGATGGATGGATGGATGGATGGATGGATGGATGGATGGATGGATGGATGGATATGGATGGATGGATGGATGGATGGATGGATGGATGGATGGATGGATGGATGGATGGATGGATGGATGGACATATGGATGGTAGATGGATGGATGGATGGATGGATGGATGGATGGATGGATGGATGGATGGATGGATGGATGGATGGATGGATGGATGGACATATGGATGGATGGATGGATGGATGGATGGATGGAAGGATGGATGGATGGATGGATATATGGATGGTGGGTGGATGGATGGATGGATGGATGGATGGATGGATGGATGGATGGATGGATGGATGGATGGATGGATGGATGGATGGATGGATGGATGGATGGATGGATGGATGGATGGATGGATGGATGGATGGATGGATGGATGGATGGATGGATGGATGGATGGATGGATGGATGGATGGATGGATGGATGGATGGTTTTAATGAACCCACAGGTTCATAAACAAATGTATCTAAACGGCTTCATTAATGCATCGCTAAGTCTATGAAGATTGTGAGCGTCACTGTTATAAACAAATATAATTTCCCTTCCCTGAAATGTTTACTGACGATTATCTCAACATTGAGCCGTTCATCAGTTTTAAACTTTTAAATTATTTCCTATTCCCCCCCAAAATACAAAAATACATACATACCCTGAACCTTCCTGTTGCTTCTCCGCCGCTTACACCAGACGGCAGCGAAGAGGAACAGGAGGCAGATGACGACGGCAGATACGACGAGGCTCACACCTGCAGAGTCAAGACAGTCGGGGAATATTTTCAAACTTCATTAGATCAAACTTATATTACCGATGTGGGTCGTAGAGCTGGACGCCTCGTCGCCCTTCAGGGTGACCTGTCGAGGAGGGGTGGGCGAGCGGGTGAGGATCCGTGGGGTGCTCAGATGGGGGGCTTCAGACGGAGCCACCGTGATCCTTTCTTCCCTCGGCGGAGATGACGAGGTCGTATCGTTGTCAGAGCAAAGGACGTCGGAGGTCACGCTCCCGCTGACCTTCACGCCCCATTTACACCTGAAATAGAGCAAAAGAAACAGGGTGTTTGGGTGTATTTTTGGTTAGGGTCCAGATGATGCAATACCTTAGAAATACTAAATTTATTAAATCCTGTTTATATATTTGTAATGTTCTTAACTACTGATGAATACTTCAGAGATTACTAATATATAAACCAGTTACTTTACTGAATATGTATCTTCGGAAGACATTTGATGAAGTGAAAATACCGACAACTTCACCAGGATATCGGTTCCTGAACGATACGTTCCGATACCAATTTTCACAAGATCGATTCTATCAAAAGGGAGAAAAAAACAAATGACACAGTACGAACGTTTCTTTTTTCAGCTTTGGTAAATTTCCACTCCGAGTTTTTTCTTACAGAAAAAAAAAAAACACAAACATTTCAATTGAAAAAAGAACATTTGCTAACAAGTATTAAATTAATTCTACGTTCACTGCCTGTATTCGTTTTTTTCTTCAGAAAAATCCACACGTCTTCGAGACTTGGCACCAAAGCACGTCTCGATACTCGTTGCCGTCGGAAAGTTTCCATCGGTGCCGCAAAAGAACCCAAGTTGGAGGAACCCGGGCCCACATCATACCGAGCGTTACCTCGCTCTGACGTCTAAAATGAATCTTCCTCCGCAAAAAAGGAAAACCTCTTCAGGGACAGACAGTATTTCATCAGTACTAAGAACTAGCATTGACTCTTCATATGTGTTTTTATCATTTAAAAGGTATTATTTTTGAGTAATTCAAAAATGTCGTTTAATTTCATATATACTCGACCGATATTTCAATCCAATTCCTTCAACCGAAAATGCGAACGTACTCTTTCCATCTCCGGCAGTTAGAGTTGGCTTTGGTGCTGTAAGACCCAGAAGGACACGGTGAACACGCTGACGAGAAAAAAAGAAAGAAGATTTACTACTTTTATACATAATAAAGAGCGGTTTTCAAAATGATTTCCCGCTACAATCGAGCGGTTCATTATAAATACCTTCTCGGTTGAGTCCGAAACCAGCATGACACACACATGTGGAAAAGTCTTCATCTAAAAAACTGAAGTTGTCTCGACATTCACACTCGGTGTTCGATACTTTAGTGCACTTGTGCTTGATCCTGCTTCCCGAGTCTTGAAAGGACGTGCAAATATGTTTAAGGAGGGAAAACATTATTGAATTACGGTTTATTTATCTGATGAAATACTCACTGGCATCACAGTTGGTGCATGCGTTGCATTCTTGGGATCGAGTCTCAACCTGTTGGAAGTATCCTTCTGGACAGTCTTCGCACTTTCCCGACTTACGAGAAACCCTCTTTCCTTTGTTGAGTTACAACGACGAACAAAAATCAAAGATATTAATTCAAGCAAAAACACACGGATAAATGTACAAAAAAAGAAGGTAGAATATTACCTTTCGGGCAATTTTTGGCGTCCAAATGAACCATGAAGTTGTTGAAAATTAAAGTGAAGACGAGGAGCTGGAGTTGAACCATGGTCACGGAGAGAAGTAGGTTTCCTGTGTGTGGTTCCACCGAAGAGATGCAAGTGACGCTGAGGAGGTGGATTGAGCCCCTGTCAGCACGCCCTCGTAATGTCAAAATTTAAATAAAGATTATATTCAAATGTTAAGTGAGAAAAAAAACAGGAAGCTTCCATTAAGTGTTTCTTCTTCTTTTTTTTTCAAATTAAAAAAATGTTTTATTTTATTTTACTGATTCTTACCAGTTTAATACTTTCATTGTCAAACAATGGATTTTTGTGGGTTGTTTTTTTTGCATATTTTTTTTTAAGGCTGACTCAGTGTGGAAACAAAACTTCCACGATGACCTCATGATGAATATATACATTGTTGATTTTTATAATTTTATATTCTTATCACTGCTGCTGTGGTTTTTACTTTTGATTAACAATCGTGTTACGTTTGTGTTGTTCTTGTGCCCTCGTCGGATTTGAACCATTTACTGAGTGGAAAAAAGTGGTGGAAAACAAACACACACGTCGAGATGATTGTGTGAGAGATACAGACACACAAACAGCTGCCTTGTACAAAACTTGTCTTTTTGTGACACCGTTTCCTTCCACTCTTAATGCAAATGATCTAACACTTTTTTTTGTTGTCTTTTTATATTAAGAACAAAGTTTACATTGTTAGATATTGCCGTAACTGTACGTTTCATACAATTGACGTCACACGGTTTTGTGTAAATAAACTGGAAAAAGTCGAATTTCTTCTTGTCGTTTTGGGTTTTACACATATTAGGTTTTGAAAATCATTTTCTTTTGATGATTTGGGGGTAATTTCTCCTATACTTATAACTTATTATACTTTTTTCTGTGGTAAGGTAATGTAAGGTAAGGTAAAACTTTATTGATTGAAATTGTTTTTTTCCAATAGCCACAGAAAATACAGCAATTTTTCATAAAAAATAAATCAAAATAAAATAAGAACAAGAACATAAAGAGAAAGAATAAGATGACCGAATCTAAGTCTAAAGATAAAGACAAAGAACATACAGTAGATCAAAGAAAAACAACAAAGACAAAGGATACAAAGACTAACATAGAACAGAACATCCAGATACTTTCACTCCACTCCTGCCAACGCACTCAGAATTGTACAATTTAATAGCCCAAGGAATGAATGAGTCCTTGAGTCTATTTGTTTTGCATCTAATATAATAATGGTCTTGAAATAGCCAGTATCCACGTTACAGGGATGAATATTCAAAGAGCGTTGATACATGTTATCTTGTCAAATACATTTCAGGTTTGATCTCACAGTGCAGATGTTCCTTCTGATGATATAATACGACCTTTAAACTGTGCAGTTGAACCAGCATGAAGCTAATGTTCGACAACTCAAGCAAGTCAGGGAGTAACTTTTGTTTTGGTCTCATTCACAAAGTAGTGTTTTTTGTTGTTTTTTTGTCTTGGACCCTCAACACTCTTCGGTTCCTGTGGAACAAAACGACAAAAAGGAGAGAAGACACTGAGGAGGAGGACGAGAATTCAAATGATCATATAAGTGGAAAAACTCTTGTGGTGAAACAAGTCAAAGAGGACAGATGTTGTACCTCATGTAGGTATTGAGTATTGAGGTGTGAATAAAAAAAAACATATTAAACATCTGGTAGACAAAGAAAAAACACCTACCATGTCTCTTCATTGAACCTTAGCAGGTTAAACTAATACAGTTGTATGTGTTTAATTCATGTTATTTCACTGTTTTTCTTCCACAATATTTCACATGAAGATTGTGATACTAGGTTAGATTAGGTAGAACTTTATTGATCCCTCAGCAGGTCTCCTTCGGGAAATTGATTTTTTTCCCAATTAGCCACAGCAAATACAGCAATTTTTTCATAAAAGTACATCAAAATAAAATAAGAACAAGAACAAGGAGATATAAAGAGAAAGAACAAGATGATACAATCTAAGTCTAAAGATAAAGAACATAGATGAAAGAAAAATAACAAAGACAAAGGATACAAAGACCAACATAGAACAGAACATCATGATACTTTTACTCCACTTACTACACCACATACTAAAAGTGATACAAAGTAGCAATAATGTGTGTGTGTTGCTGTATTATGTGCAGTAGCAGCAGTATTTTTTTATTTTTTTATTTTTTTTCAATCAGACACTTTTCTTTCGTATACATCCCTCAGGTATTATAGTAGAGCTTTAAACTGCAATCAGACATTTTCAACAGTTTTGATCACTTCGATTATAGAAATGATTTTGGTATCTATCTAGATAGACGGAGGGACGGACGGACAGACAATAGATATAAAAAACAAAACAAGAACAAGAACAAATAAAGTGCAAGATTACATCAATCTAAGTCTCAAGATAAAGAACATAGGTCAAAGAAAAAATGCGAAGACAAAGGATACAATGTTGCAAGTGTTATTTATTATTATATAACGTTAAATTATATCAACTTTCATCAAACATTTAAAAAATATATATTTGTTCAATAGTTGTATGCTTTGAATCACTCACAAGTTTGTGTTTTATATTGGTCGTGTACGTTCAACCGTAGACATGTTTCAACCAGTAACAACATTACCTGAAATTAAACCGTTTTCATTTTTGTACAGACAATTATCACTTTGACCAAACGATTTGCAGTTTGTCAGCCAAGATGTGTTTTTTAAATATGTAAAGACGCAGACAGTTTAATAGTTTTCATTTCTCTCCTTTATTCATACTTTTCTATTTTCTATTTCACTAAACAGAATATTTACTACCGTTTCATGGTGACGACATTAACTATGACCATTTATGTGATTATTATACATGTCACACGTTCATCTATTAATATAATATAAACTTTTAAAGCTTTATTTAACAGTAAAAATCGCGTTAGAAGTGATTCAATTATCTCAGTTTCCAGTAGGGGGCACGTCATGCGTCAAACGTGTGTTTAGCAGAAGAAGAAATTGGTCACGACATCATAGTTCACACGGCACGTCGTAAACAAGCCAAATGCGGCAGAATTGACCGACACTTCACATTTAGTTGTAGAATTACCGATTAACTGGTCCGTTTTTACTTCCTCCTTGTAAGTGTTTAATACCTTTATTTAAAAGATAAATATAGTGATATGTGTGGATAGTTTTTATTTGCTTAAACGCGCATTTATTGAGCGGTTTTGTGTGAAAAGGAGAGTAATTGTAACCTCTTGTTTACAGCTGGTTTGTTTACTGAACTGCTGCAACACAAGCGATGCTGGTCATCGTGTTCTGCGCTCCGAGGGAAACAACCTTCGCCCTCGATGTGTCCCCGGAGCTGGAGCTCAGAGACTTCCTGGCGCTGTGCGAGCTGGAGTCGGGGATCCCCGCCGGGGAGATACAGGTACAAATCGGGGAGCTCGGGAGCTAACGCAGCCACAAGCTACCAGGCTAGCTCGCTAGCGTGAGTCGACTGTTGCTGCTTTGACGTGTGATGTTGGGAAATGTTTTTTATTTCTTAAATTAATTCTCTGTAAAAACAATTTTTTTAGTCGATCTAGAAGACACGAGTTTAATCCACATGGTCGCAGAAATCGAAACTAAATGACATAACAAAGCGTCTGTTTTTGTTCTTTGAACTTTTACTTTCGTCTTTTGCACTTTCGTTTAATAGATAACAAAAAAATAGTATCTAATTCAAAACGCTTTAACAACGAAGGAAAATATTAATTTGGATAATGTGGGATTTTATCTGAGAACAATGAGAATCGTCACCATGATTTTTAATACATCAACTGAAAATGTGTTTTTGATTTCGTCTATATTTTTCAGTTGATTTATTGATTGATTGTTTAAAAGGATGTCTTTGTGAATTATAAAAGACATGCGTGTCTTATTTGTGGATATATTGTAAACATTATATAAAATTCCATTTTTCTGTTGACACCCAACCCATGGTTTGGGGAAATATGGAGTCCAGGATGTAATGCCTCCAAAGGAAATTCCCGTCTTGTGTCTACAGCACTGATAACATTTTCTAATTAAATTAATACAGTTTAAAAAATCAGGCCTTGATTGACATTAAAAACGCTTTATTTGTCTCTTTATTATTACCGTGCTGCTACATTGAAATTAATTTTAGTGGCTTTTCACTTCTTCATAAATCGTTCTTGCTTCAATAATATTGTGTATTTTTAATTGTTGAGTTGGTGTTAAATGAAATTTTACCTTGAGGGGTTAATGAAGTCTATTTTAAATCTAAATAAATCCCACATTCTAGATTCCTTTAGCTGTAGGAGCCCTGCTGACTAACCTCTTTTTACCCGCATTTAGATCACACATTTAGAACAGCCATTAAAAGATCCAACCCGTGGTTTGGGAAATTATGGAGTCCAGGATGGTGACATGGTGGTTCTTAGACAAGCTGAAAGAAGACCCGCAGCACCACCGACGACACAGCCCGCCTTTCCAGGTACTACATTCTTCAGAAAACACTTAAAATTTGGACATAAATAACAAAGATCTTAACAAAAACTACACCTAACGTCATCAAATACAAGAATCTATAGTCTTTATTGTCGTTACTCAGCATGTGAAAATGCACATATAGTGATGTCTAACAGAATTACAACAGATTAAATCATCTTTAAACTTTAGTGATTGACAAAGAAAAAGCTTCTTTGATTGTCATCAAACTGATCTGATCCAGCCTTACACCCCAGCTCGGGCTCTGAGTGAGGTCTGTGGATCAGAATCTACTGATGGTTCCTGAACAGGGTTCAGGTCCAGAGGAGAGAAATCCTTCCAGACTGTTGCTCCTAAGCTTTGGAACGATCTTCCTCTCTTTGCGCTTGATGGATCTACTGACTCCTTTAAGAAACATCTTAAGACGTTTTTATTTGTTCAGGCTTTTCCTTGATTTTCTGGAACTCCTGTTGTGTTATCAGTTTTATCTTGATCTTTAAAATATATACTTTATTGGGTATTGTTTTGATTGTTTAAGCGCTTTGTGACCCTGGTCTAGAAAAGCGCTATATAAATAAAAATTACTTATTTACTTACTTATAATTATTAAAACATTTTTTGTTCTTCAGGTCTGCCACGCATCGACTTTAGTTCCATCACAGTCCCGGGCACCTCCACTAGCATGAGACCACCAGCACCGCAGCAGCCACAAAGTCCACCGCAGCAACAGCCAACGCCACGTCCCGCACAACCCTCCACGCCATCATCCTCTCGCGCCTCCACGTCTTCTTCTCAGGGGCTGGACGATCCCGCCTTACTCCAGCAGATGCTGCTCGCTAATCCACACGAGCTGTCTCTCCTTAAGGAGCGAAACCCACCACTCGCCGAGGCCTTGCTCAGCGGCGACTTAGGTGACCTGCTGTGGTATTTATTGCTTTAATGCTTTTCTCCTTTCTTGCTATAATTATCTCAATTGCTTCTGTAGATCGTTTCAAGAAGGTGCTGCAGGAGCAGCAGCAGGATCGAGTGAAAAAGGAACAGGAGAGGATTCGACTTTTGACTGCGGATCCTTTTGACTTGGAGGCTCAAGCAAAGATCGAAGAGGAAATCCGGTAAATACGTTTTAAATCTTTATTGACGGCCAGTTTAGGATGTTCTATCAATTTTTAAGTTCTTTCAAGGAGTTGACACTAGGGGTGTGAGAAACATGGATATCATATTTTTTTCATCAGTTCTTTTATGATCTTTATTTCAGCAAAGTGTGTGTAAAATAAAATAATCAGATTTATGTTATTATTATTATAATAATTTAGCATTAACATCCGAATATTCACGGCGTTGGTTTATTTTTGTGTTTCAATTAAATTTCCAGCCACTAGATGGCAGCAGTCATTAGGTCTTCCAGTTAAAGGAACAATAAAATCCTGTAAGATCCCGGCGGTGACTCGGGACGAGAGGATACAGTGACTCCAGCAGCTTTTAAAGCTGATGTTTGGACATATTTTGGTTTCAAAACAAATGAAAGTAGTTACGACTTCATCAAGAGTCATGTGTTCTATAAATTCTGCAACACCAGAGTCAAGTACTCGACAATACTACACATATATCCTTGTGACTACAGTTTAATAATATATCACAATAATCGTATCGTTGACCCTGTATCGTGATACGTTTCATCTTTCCTTGAGTCTTTCCAATATTCACCTTTAGTTGTTTGGTCTGCTGTAGATTTCTTCAGGTTTGCAAACTCAAAAGTTCAGCTAATTTTTGTATTAAATTGAATAATGTTGGATTTTTGTATTTATAATCTTAGGCAACACAATGTTGAAGAAAACATGACCATTGCGATGGAGGAAGCTCCTGAAAGCTTTGGCCAGGTGGTGATGCTCTACATCAACTGCAAAGTTAACGGACACCCCGTGAAGGCTTTCGTCGACTCCGGTAATTATTGATTCAGCTGTTTTCAAACATCATCCGAGACTTGGACGGATGAATGAAGTGAGATTCTTCTGCAGGTGCTCAGATGACCATCATGAGCCAAGCGTGCGCAGAGAGATGCAACATCATGCGTCTAGTGGACCGACGCTGGGCCGGGATCGCCAAAGGAGTGGGAACACAGAAGATCATCGGCAGAGTTCATCTGGGTGGGTGAAGAGAGGCTGTTGTTCACGTCACGAGCTGAGGAGTCTTGATCCTGTTCTCATAACCAATCAAATCAGCATTTTTCACAATAAATACTCATCCGTAATGATCTATAAATACTAAAACACTCATCTAAATTAGCTCACTTTTCTTCTGTGCAGCTCAGGTCCAGATCGAGGGAGACTTTCTACCATGTTCTTTCTCCATCTTAGAGGACCAGCCAATGGACATGCTGCTCGGCCTGGACATGCTGAAGAGACACCAGGTCTGTATCTGGTCTCTCGACGTGTGGTTTGGTTTCGTGGCTTCATCATTAATCTTCTCCGCAGTGTTCCATCGACCTGAAGAAGAATCTGCTGCTCATAGGCACGACTGGCACCGAGACTCGCTTTCTGTCCGAGGCAGAGCTGCCAGAATGCGCCCGCCTTGCTTACGGGCCGGAGGGCCGCGAGGACGCCCGCCCGGAGGAGATGGAGGACAAAGAGCTGGCAGAAGCGCTTCAGAGGTCGATACAGGAAAGCGGTAAGACGCCATTCGTCTCTCTTCTGTGGACTGAAGCCTGTTTTTCATGCTTTTTTTCAGTTTAGCTAGACATTCATCTGCATGTTTCTCACACATGTAACATGCTGAGTGTGAAACAAGATCGATTATCATCTATTGAGACGTCTTTGCCGAGCCAGTTTAAAGTCTTGCCGATTGAAAATACCACAAACTTTTTCCAGGGCTTTTGAAAGTGACGTCTAGTAATGACTTTTAGAGCCGTTTTACTATTTTTATCATCATTTTTTCTTCCTCTATAATCATCTTTATCTCCTTATACTTCCATTATTCTCAACTACTGGTAGAAGGAAACCATTTATGTAATTTTCTGATCAAAAGTGAATGTGAAAATAAGTCTGGGAACCACAACAGAAATTAATTGGATTACAGGTTTTTTTTTTCGTTTTTTAATCTAATTTTTATCGTTTAATGATTATTTAATCAAGTCATTAAAGCGACAATTTTGCAAGTATTCACATTTCTTAACCACTTTCCACCTTTTTATCATTAAAAATCTTGCTTGAATGCATAAAAAACAAGTGCAGGAAACATGTTAACGATAAATCAATCCATATCAAATCATCAGGTCACAGACTGAAATCATAAAACAATCCATGCATAAGAAACTTGTTTATCTTCCAGTGTCTGGTTTAACCCTCGTCTTACCTCAGGGTCAAGGTGACCTAAGGCCCCGGAAATAAATGTGTTTGTTGTATCCCTTGTGTTATCTTGGGGTCAAGGTGAACGACCTCCCTGGCTCCCATAGATGCGTATGCAGGGGTGGAGGTTGTTCACCTTGATCCAGAGACAACACAAGGGATACCACAAACACTTTGTTTTCAGGCCATCGGGTCACCTTGACCCTGAGATAACGCGAGTGTTAACCGTATTCAGAATTATTTTAAAATGGATGAGAATGATTGAGGTTTTTCATTGCGGTGATAATGCCGACAAATAAATCAGTGCAGCCCTGACTTACAGTTAATGCATATATTCAGGAGCTCCGTCATCCTTCAGTGACCTTGAGCAGATCCACAGTTTCTATGGATAAAACTCGGAGTGTTGAGGGAACGAAAAGACCAGATCGTCGGATTCTGTCGCCAAAATGTATAAGAATCTTTTAGATTTGAAGCAGCCGAGCCACGACATGTTTAAGTTCACAAATACTGATGTATGTTGATGCATGTTCTGTGTGTGTGTGTGTGTGTGTGTGTGTGTGTGTGTGTGTGTGAGAGACCGCTAACTTTCTCCGTCCCTTTGCATGATGTGTGTGCCGTGTGCCTTAACCCCTGAGCAGGACAACACTGATGCTTTTCAAGACAGCTGGAGAGGGCCCGAACCAACCAGGTACTGACTCACCAAAACCCATTTCTGTGACCTTCAGGGTGTTTACAGGTTTCTAAAACTGAATACAAGACTTTTTATACGTCAATTTATATCGTAGATCTGCTTCAAATGTCACATTAATTCTGGATCATTAAGGAACACAAAGTTGACAAGAAGTTTAAGAGTTGATGAATTATATGACGTGATTTTAATTTGAAATTATATTTTAAAAAAAATCATAAAATAAAAGTTTAAATTTATTTTCGGATTTTTTTAATTGACATAAAGAATATTAGCTTATTAAATCGTAGGTTTATTATTTTTCGTGAAAAAACAGAGATTGAAATATTTAATAATTAAAGGGCATATTCGGGTCAATAAAGTTGATTTAATTAACTATAGTCACGTATTTAATGTCAATCAAACGGTGGTAGTTGTCAATCGGTTTTACTAAAATAACTACAGCATTTATTTCACATTTTCCTCCTATTGTTTCATTTATCATATTTGTACTAATAAATACAAACGTTTGCCTTAATTGTTGTTCATCACATTATTATATTAGAGATTTCTGTTTGTTTTTATATAATTACTGGCTTAAGAACCCGGCTTTGTCAGAGGAACTTAATGGGATATAAAACTGTGAAAATGACACCGAGGTAATAACCGTGTAGGACTTTTAACTTTCAAGAGTCTGTAACTCGATCTAATATTTGAGCTAAAGAGCTCTAATTAAGTTTCAACTAGTTCACCTAGTTATCACTGATAATAAGGGAGTAGTTGGTGCAGGACTGGAATCCTGCCTCTTTTTTTTACTTTTTTGTGGAAGATAAATACTTATAAAACAAATTGAGAAATGAATGAAACCTCTGTAGACGCCCTGGTTCAGGTTGTGGCTTTAATTGTTTTGATTTGCTGTTTGAAGTTTAATTTTCTTGATGTGATCTGTTTATGGTCTTTGTTGAAATTGTTTCTGCTATTGATGTGTTGATGAAGCTTCATGAAACAGTGTCATTATGTTCAGAGTCCACTAGATGGCGTCTCTGCACTACATACTTTTTGTTTTGAACAACTGTTCTAATGAGACATCATTTTTTAAACTGATGGCGCCACCTACCGACCTCTGAACAACATGACACTGTTTCATGAAGCTTCACCAGCACATCACTAGTCTCTGATAAACTGATTGTTTTGCTGGTTGAAAGGTAACATCGTCCGTCATGTTTTCTCTCACGGTAGACACTGCAGATGGACAAACTACCTCACCACAGCCCGAGCCAATTACATTAACCCAAAACTTAGACCAAACATCCCCTCCTTCTCCTCCTCCTCCTCCTCCTCCCCCTCCTCCCCCTCCTCCTCACTTAATCCGGCCTGAGGACTCCACTGAGAGCCCACATGCTCCAGAACTCCTCCCCGACCTTCTCCAGATTCCGGTCCAAGCAGAGGAGAGTCCAGATCAACAAGAGTCGGAAGATCCGTCTGAGGATCTGACAGCCGAGGGTCGACGCCTTCCGTGTCCAGAGGGTGTCGCCGCAGAGGTCGACGAGCAAGAGTCGGGTTCAGAGCTGATGGAGGGCGACGCGCCGGCGAGCCCACCTCCCTCCGTGCACATGGACTCGCCCTCCGAGGCCGACGCAGACCGCGGGATCCCGTCTCTGGCCGCGGCCCTGAAGGAGCTTCACCAGCTCCTGGTGACCAACAAGAACTCCCAGCAGCAGCACGTCAGTCCTCCGCGTTCCCCCGAGCCAAGAACCCAGACGCCCGGCGTCACGGATGAGGAGGAACCATCGCCGTGTGGTGGGTCCGGAGCTGAAACTATGGCAAGACCACCCGACGGTCCGGATGGCTCTGAGGAAAGGAACAGTTGGACCACCATCTTATCTCCTGAGGTTCTGACTGATTCGGACATGGACACCAGAGAACCTACCGAGGGGCCTCTGAGCGGAGGTGCCCCCGACCCCCGCAGCCACACCCCGCAATCTTCTTCGACGGTACCTCGAGAAGACCGAGAAAACCCCCCTCCTGCTGCCTCAGAACAATTCCCCGCAGAGCACATCCAGAGGATCCAGGCTGCTGGTTTTTCCGCCAGCGAGGCTGAGGAAGCTCTGGGTCGAGCCCAGGGTGTGGTGGAGGTGGCTCTGCTGGTCCTCCTGGCCCGCAGCATCACTGTGCCCTCATAGTCCCCCCCCAACCCCTCATCTGTCTTAAGTTTGTGACTCCAATGTTCCTCTCGGCTTCCGAGAGGAGATCCAGGGACGCTTCAGGATCTGTGTGACGTCTGCATGAGGATCGTTTCGGTCTTGGTTGTTGTTTCTTTTTTTTTTTTAATGGTTGTTTGAGGAGTGGAAACATCAAAGCTCGTCGGAGGATTCGTCGTTCAGATGTCTTCACTCGCATCTGCTCCAGCTCTGATCGTGATGTTCGGAAACGTCTCCAAACCTGATGCCATACGTAGATTATCTAGTGTTTGTCCTTCGTTTTTATCTTCTGTCCGATCATCTCCACGCATCTTTTTAACCGTTGATTTTTTTTCGGAGCAGTTTTCGGTGACTTCAATCAAAAGCAGGTTCAATTATGCTCTTTTTATCTTGTACTGGATCCAACGTCACAATAAAAGAATTTGTACTCGGTGTGAATGAGTTTTCAGAAACTTGAATAAAGTCTATTTAAAGGGCCAAAACTGTGTGTTCACATTATTCCTGCTGTTGAGTTTTGGAGTGTGTTTCATTTTTAGTTGACTTTAAGAACTTAATTTGAAGCTCCTGTTAACTGTTGCAGTGCATCATGGGACTGGAAATGTTTTTTGTTGTTTTGCATTTCTACTACACAAGTTTTGCCTAAAAGAATAAAGTTATTCTACGTGTATTTAAATGTAATCGCGACCAGTAATTCCGACAATAATGTGTCTCATCAAAGTTCGCCTTTCGGAGCAACATGTGTAGTTTTATGTAGACATTTGAACACCGAAATAATGCTGACAGAACAGTAAGTCTTTAAAATTTACATAAATTAGCCTCAAAATAATACTGACGGAACAGCAACTCCCCCTTTTGCAATTAACATTATCCCCTCAAAAAATACTGACAGAACAGTAACGGTCTTCTTTTTAAAAACACCATTTTGACTTAAAATATTACTGAGAGAATAGTAACTCAGTCTTTTACAATTAACACAATTTAGCCTCAAAATAAAATCGACAGAACCATAACTCAGTAATTTGAAATAAACCAAATTCTGCCTTAAAATAATACTGTTAGAACAGTAACTCTTTCTTTAAAAATGAACACAGTTTTGCCTCAAAATAATACTAACAAGAAGAGTACCTCCCCTTCTGCAATTAACATTTTGCCTCAAAATAATACTGAGAGAATAGTAACTCAGTCTTTTACAATTAACACAATTTAGATTCAAAATATTACTGACAGAACAGTAATGCTGTCGTTTAAAATGAACACAGTTTAGCCTCAAAATAATACCGACAGAACAGTAACTCAGTATTTTAAAATGAACTCAATTTAGCCTCAAAATAATACCCACAGAACAGTAACTCAGTAATTTGAAATTAACAAAATTCTGCCTTAAAATAATACCCACAGAACAGTAACTCATGTTTTAAAAATTACCAGAGTTTTGCCTCAATTAACATTTTGCCTCAAAATAATACTGACAGAATAGTAACTCAGTCAATGAGTACAATGAACACAATTTAGCCTCAAAATAAAACTGACAAAACTACATTAGAAACTAAGTCTATTACTATAGAAAGAAGTTCAAACTCAAATCAAGTGAGTTGAGGTTAAAAAATTAAAGTTTATAAAACATATTGCGGCATTTTACAGTTTAAACATCGTTTAAGTAGTTAAACAGTTTAAGAAACACGTTAACAATACAACACTAGTGATGAACTTCATGAAACAACAAGCAGGGGGCGCTCTTGGAGGATAAATCACGTGAAGTTGTAATAAAATATTTGCTTAAAAATAGATCGTCTCGTGTGCCTGAATAAAGACGCTTGACTTCATCATTTTACCAACATCCGTTAAACAACAATTAACTGATGCACCTGAACGCACCACGGATGTAACACCTGACCTGAGTTCAGGTGATTGTTCCTCAGGTGAGCTCAGAGGTTCTTCACGGTCACTGAAAGAAAGCTTGATCGACTTTAATCTCCAAACCTGAAGGTTCAAACATGATGAAGTCTGAGGCGTCGACGGCTCTGGATGAAGCAGAAAACTGCGAGTATGTTTGTTCAAGAAACTGCAAAAGTTATGTTTCTATGGAAGTACAGCAGTGACGTCAGAATATATTAAATGATTGAATTTAACATTTAAAATCTTGAAACAGTTTTTGTTTTTCTTTAAAGTATTGAAATAATATGTTTAATGATTGAATTAAATGGTTTTTTTTATATTGAAAGATTGATTTTTCTATATTTCTTTCCAAAATTGTATCGTTAACAAATCGAATATATTCCATATAAATTAATGTTTTTAAACATGGTTTTGTATTTTAATTGCAATAATTAATAATTATTAATTGTTTTACTCTTGGTGATTTAAATTTAATATAAAATGTTTATATAATATTACATCTAAATTGAATTTCAAAGGCTACAAAATAAAAATATTTTCATGAAATGTATTTGTTTAATTATTGGAAATAAAAAAACTGTTTTAAAAGAAAAAAAAAACGTATTTGAATTTCTTGAACTAATTGTATAGAAATAAAATAAAACGTTCATTATAAAGAATTGAATCCAATTATTAAAAAAAAAAAAAACAATGAATTATTTGTTTAAAAACATTTTTTAATAAAAAGAAAAAAAAGTTAAACATGTTAAAAGAACTGAATATTGTGACGTCACTGAAATCCTTCCTTTTCTCCTCCTTCAGACCTGCAGTAGATATTTGTTCAGCTCTGACGTCAGTTGCTCTGAAGGGGAAACTAGATTTTGGAAAGATTTCTCCAAGCGTTCCTAAGACGTTCTCGTCTCCTTTGAACAAAGATTTCCTGAAGACCTCGATGGATCCTGGAGCAGAAAGGTAGAAGATACGGAAGTGAATCAGAAAATTTATCAATTTAACGTTTAAAATGTTAATGTTTTTTTAAGAATTTATTTATTTTTTTGTTTACACATAGAGTTGAATATTTAAAATAAAATGATTGAAAAATAAACTTTCCTGATTCTATATTTAATTGGTAGCGTTTTAAATTCAATATAAAGTTGTTATAAAAGTTACACCATACATTTAACTTTAAGCCAATCAGACGAGGCGCAGACGATCACATGACGAGAAGCGCTGGCGCGTCAATTCAACATAACTGATTTTTTTTAACAAACGATTGTCTGGTGATATTATTAAACCAACAATTCTATGTTGAATTCAAAAGACTAAAAACTTAAAAATATATTTTAAGATTATTGGAATGAGATTTCTTTTTTTTTTTTAAAGAAACTTTGTTGCATTCCAGGGCCGGGTCTAGGCAGGGGCAAGAGGGGGCCTGGCCCCCTTAAATAAATGTTGTGCCCCCTCAAACCAGGGCCGGGTCTAGGCAGGGGGGGGCCTGGCACAATGTCCCCTCAAGATTTGTGGCTGCCCCCTCATACATGCCTGTCTAGACCCGGCGCTGTTGCATTCAGAAGCTATTTAAGAAAATGGCCAGAAATCAATATCAAAACTACTTAAAAGAAGAATTACGGAGTAGCATGAACGCACCTGACCAATGATTTGCTTTGTCTCAAGTCACGTGATTTCATAAGAACTTCCATGTTAAGTTGATCAAAAATGTTGAGTAAAAAAAGTTATTTTTAAATTTATTTTTACTAGTTATGCTGAATTTAACCTTTTTTTTTTTGGCTGATTTAATTTTTTTTCTTTCTTTACAATCTGTTTTTAACCAAATAATTTTTATTTAACAATCCTTTTTTTCACAAGTTTCCACTTATAGAAAACACTGTCAATCATTTATTTTTAAATTCATTTAAAAAATATTCAGATTTATAATTAAATTACCAAACAATGAAACTCAACGTTCAATATAGAAATGATTGATTATTCAAAAACGAATTAAATACTTGAAAAATCATTGTAATTGAAAATATATATATATATTTTTAAATACATTTTTTAACATTAGAAATGTTGAATATTCTGTTGACACTGATTTACTTCCATAGAAGATTTTAAAGTTGATTCTTTCGCAGCAGCTTCGACTCTGTGGAGGAAGAAGAACCAGGCGTGAAGTTCCAGTCCATGTTCCTCCAGACATGTGAGTCTTTCTCTGTCCAGAGTTTCAGGGCTCCTGACGCGTCCTTCTCTCCAGGTCCTCTCTACCAGGACTACTGCCTGCAGGCCCTCAGAGAAGACCTGCAGAGGATCCACTCCAAAGGTTTCCTCTCGGAGCTGATAACATCTCAGTACCTGAAGAACCTGCAGACGCGCCTGAGTCCTCTGAGCTCCCCCGAGACTCCGACCTTGACGTCGACCTTGACCTCGACCTTCTCGTCTCCGCCTCAGGCCATCAAGGTGACTCCTTGTACTCTGTGGCAGGACCTGGAGGAGGTGAAGACGTCCGGCCTGGTGCAGACACTGACCCACAAGGAGGTCCGCCTCCAGGAGGTGAGATCCGCTCCACCAGAGAAGTTTCCTCCACTGACGTCTGCTCTTCCAGTCGGTGTTTGAGTTGATCAGCTCAGAAGCTTCTTACTTGAGGAGTCTCGGAGTCGCTGTGGATCATTTCTACGCCTCAGAGGAGATGAAGAGATGTCTCTCTCCCATGGAGCACCACATCCTGTTCTACAACGTTCACCATGTGAGGGCAGCGAGTGAGAGGTGAGCAACACTTCTGCTCCTGCACGATATTTGTGTCTTAGACGTCTATTGGACAGCTGACCTTGGTTGTGTATCGGACGTCTAACCTCGGCCGTCTATCGGACGTCTAACCTCGGGCCACTATCGGGCGTCTGACTTCGGCCGTCTATAGGACGCCTAACCTCTGGCGTCTAACTTTGGACGCCTAACCTCGGCCGTCTAACATCGGGCGTCTAACATCGGCCGTCTAACATCGGCCGTCTAACATCGGCCGTCTAACATCGGCCGTCTAACATCGGCGTCTAACATCGGGCGTCTAACATCGGCCGTCTAACATCGGCCGTCTAACATCGGCCGTCTAACATCGGCCGTCTAACATCGGGCGTCTAACATCGGGCGTCTAACATCGGCCGTCTAACATCGGCCGTCTAACATCGGCCGTCTAACATCGGCCGTCTAACATCGGCCGTCTAACATCGGCCGTCTAACATCGGCCGTCTAACATCGGCCGTCTAACATCGGCCGTCTAACATCGGCCGTCTAACATCGGCCGTCTAACCTCGGGCGTCTAACCTCGGGCGTCTAACCTCGGCCGCCTAAACTCATGCGCCTATCCTCGGCCGCCTAACCTCGGCCGCCTAACCTCGGCCGCCTAACTTCGGACGCCTAACCTCGGGCGCCTAACCTCGGGCGCCTAACCTCGGGCGCCTAACCTCGGGCGACTATCTGGCGTCTAACTTCGGACGCCTAACCTCGGGCGCCTAACCTCGGGCGACTATCTGGCGTCTTACTTCGGACGCCTAACCTCAGGCGCCTAACCTCGGGCGACTATCTGGCGTCTTACTTCGGACGCCTAACCTCGGGCGCCTAACCTCGGGCGCCTAACCTCGGGCGACTATCTGGCGTCTAACTTCGGACGCCTAACCTCGGGCGCCTAACCTCGGGCGACTATCTGGCGTCTTACTTCGGACGCCTAACCTCAGGCGCCTAACCTCGGGCGACTATCTGGCGTCTTACTTCGGACGCCTAACCTCGGGCGCCTAACCTCGGGCGACTATCTGGCGTCTAACTTCGGACGCCTAACCTCGGGCGCCTAACCTCGGGCGACTATCTTACGTCTAACCTCGGGCGTCGTCCAGCAGATGTCTAACCTTGGTCCCCAACCATTTTTGCACCATGGACAGATCACCATTTGATATTTATTCACCCATTTATTTTAGACGTTTATTCCTAGTTATGTCATTGATCGTCTTATATTATTATAATATATATTTATACTTTATATTGTTATTTATACTTTGATCGGAGCAACAAGTTCAGGAAAAATGACAAAACAACTTCAAATAAGAACACAAAGTCTGGCGTCTGGCAGGTTTCTGATGGATCTGGAGGTTCGACTCGGGGAGAGCGTGCTGGTCCAGGATGTGGGCGACCTGGTTCTGAAACACTGTCCAGAGTTCCTGCGTCTCTACGTGCCTTACGTGACCAACATGATGTATCAGGAGGCCCTGATCCACCGGCTGCTGTGAGTCTATCCTGGAAGTCCTGGTTCCTCGTCTAGTGCAGGGTCACATTATTAATGCTTTGCCGCCCAGCTAACCATCTGTAAATCACCTTTGCCATGGCAACGTGGAAGTTCAATTCGAATACAACGCTGTAGTGACCAATGAGCCGCCACTAGATGGATGCAGTTCGATTAAACTTGAAAATTGTTTGATTATAGTTGAAAATTGTTCGATTATAGTTGAAAATTGTTTGATTACAGTTGAAAATTGTTCGATTATAGTTGAAAATTGTTCGATTATAGTTGAAAATGGTTTGATTACAGTTGAAAATTGTTTGATTAAAGTTGAAAATTGTTCGGTTATAGTTGAAAATTGTTCGGTTATAGTTGAAAATAGTTTGATTATAGTTGAAAATTGTTCGGTTATAGTTGAAAATTGTTCGATTATAGTTGAAAATTGTTCGGTTATATTTGAAAATTGTTCGGTTATAGTTGAAAATTGTTCGATTATAGTTGAAAATTGTTCGGTTATAGTTGAAAATTGTTCGGTTATAGTTGAAAATTGTTCGGTTACAGTTGAAAATTGTTCGGTTATACTTGAAAATTGTTCGGTTACAGTTGAATTGTTCGGTTATAGTTGAAAATTGTTCGGTTATACTTAAATTTTTCGGTTATACTTGAAAATTGTTCGGTTACAGTTGAAAATTGTTCGATTATAGTTGAAAATTGTTCGATTATAGTTGAAAATTGTTCGATTATAGTTGAAAATTGTTTGATTACAGTTGAAAATTGTTCGATTATAGTTGAAAATTGTTCGATTATAGTTGAAAATTGTTCGGTTATATTTGAAAATTGTTCGGTTATAGTTGAAAATTGTTCGATTATAGTTGAAAATTGTTCGGTTATAGTTGAAAATTGTTCGGTTATAGTTGAAAATTGTTCGGTTACAGTTGAAAATTGTTCGGTTATACTTGAAAATTGTTCGGTTACAGTTGAAAATTGTTCGGTTATAGTTGAAAATTTTTCGGTTATACTTGAAAATTGTTCGGTTATACTTGAAAATTGTTCGGTTACAGTTGAAAATTGTTCGATTACAGTTGAAAATTGTTCGGTTATACTTGAAAATTGTTCGGTTACAGTTGAAAATTGTTCGGTTATACTTGAAAATTGTTTGATTATAGTTAAAAATAGTTTGGTTATACTTGAAAATTGTTCGATTACAGTTGAAAATTGTTCGGTTATACTTGAAAATTGTTTGATTATAGTTAAAAATAGTTTGGTTATAGTTGAAAATTGTTCGGTTATACTTGAAAATTGTTCGGTTATAGTTGAAAATTGTTCGGTTACAGTTGAAAATTGTTCGGTTACAGTTGAAAATTGTTTAGTTATAGTTGAAAATTGTTTGATTAAAGTCGAAGTTTGATCAACATTAAAATGTTTGGTTATAGTTGACATTTAGTTGGGTATAGTTACATTGTTTGATTATAGTTAAATTGTACGGATACAGTTTAATATTTTTAAGACTGTATGTCTCTGAAGTATAAAGGGTTAAATGCAAAGTTTTGACACAAATGTACTGAAATGAAGGGAAATATGAAAGTGAAACTAATAAATAAATAATAATCAAACTTGACATTAAAACTAAACCTGACTAAACGACTAGTAAGTAATTTATATTTATAGAGCGCTTTTCCAGACCAGGGTCACAAAGCGCTTGAACAATCAAAACAATACTCAATGACTAGTAACTAGTCTCTGGTCCGTGTGAAGTCAACAGAACCGGGACTTCGTCGTGTCCCTCAAGAAGCTGGAAGGTCAGCGAGTGTGTCAGAGACAAACACTCAAGTCGTTCCTGGTGCTGCCGTTCCAGAGGATCACTCGAATCAAGCTCATCCTGGAGGTAAACCAGAGGCTGAAGGTCGTGTATCTGTGTTGAAGCCATGACCTCTGCACAGACCATCCTGAGACTGACGGCCGCGGATCATCCTGAACGTTCTTCTCTGGAAAAAGCCAAAGATGCCGTTCATGAGGTAACGACGGCGACCTCAGGGTTCACGAACCCGACGTTTGATTCTTGTTTTGTGGCCAAAGATTTTGTCCGACTGCGACAAAGAGGTGAAGAAGATGAAGCAGATGGAGGAGCTGGTTTGTCTGGAGATGCTGCTGGACTTCGGCAAACTCAAGGTTTTTCCTCTCGGATCCAGTCGAGGAGAACATGAGTTCATCTTCTTTCTTTCAGGCGTTTCCTCTGGTGGTGAGAGGTCGAGCTCTGGTCCACCAGGGTTTGTTGAAGCTGCTGATCGTGGAGAGCAGCTCCAGGACCTCCTTCATCGACGTCCACCTTCACCTCTTCACAGACCTCCTGATCATCTCGTCCAAAAAGTTCAGGGTTTACAATCATGGAAGTCTATCAGAATATTGAATTGATATCTCTGGGTCAAAGTCCCGAATACCCGAAAACTATTCGTCTGGTGAAGCTTCATGAAACCGTGTCATGTTGTTCAGAGGTCAGTAGGTGGCGCCGTCAGTTTAAAAATGATGTTCCATTAGAACAGTTGTTCAAAAAAAAGGAAAATAGTGCAGAGACGCCATCTAGTGGACTCTGAACATAATGACACTGTTTCATGAAGCTTCATCAAACCGTCACAACCGAAAACGTGTCTAATTTTTTTTTTTTTTGTTTTACCCTCGTGTCGTCACTGGGTCGGACCAGGGAGTTCGTTCAACTTGACCCAGAGACAACACAAGGGTTAATCATTGACCAAAAACGAATAATTTAGTTTAATTATTTTCTAAATGAAGGTGCTTAGAATTCTTTTCTTTTTTTTTTGAGTAAATAAAATATGCTCTTTGGAAATCTTACATTTAAAAAAAAAATAATAATAATGTTCACATCCAAGTTATTCAAAAGCTACTTTTCCAAATTAAATATTTAATTATTATTTTTCAATTAATGGACTTTTAAATTCAATAGAAAAATGTGTCACTATTATACCAACATATTTATATCGAATTTAAAAGGATAAAATAAATTAAACAAAACATTTTTTAATTATAAAATATTTTTAACACTTAACTCAACTAAATAATAGAATAAAAAGTTCATGTTGGTATTGTTAGACTTTATTTTTTTAATCGGATTGAGGACTAAAAAATATTGTATTAGGACAAACGTTTTTTTTAATTATTTGAATTAAAATAAATAGTTTTAATTGATTTCAATTTTTTAATTGCTTCATTTATTCAAAAAACAAGTCCATTATGCAAATTATTGAATTAAATGAAGAAAAATGCTTAAAAAAACATTTTAATTTGTACATTCAATATTCAAATGTTGGCCTTTAAGCACCTTCAGTGTAAAATAAATGAATACAAAAGCATTCATGTTGTCGCCACAATACACACATTTACGTATTGAATTTAAAAAGCTACTAAATCCTTTTTATTGTTGGAATTTAAATATATCAAAACTGTTTAAAACAAACATGTTGCAACTATAAGACCAACATTTTTGATTGAATTTTAAACAAATAAAAAAATAAACTTTAACATTAATTAAATCCTAGATTTTAATTTAAATAGGTTTACCATTGTAAATATTAATATTAAATCGTTCAATATTCTTATAACACTGATACTTCAAATATTTTAAATTTAGTCGATCGTTGGATCTTTTAATTGTTCTTCTCATCAGAGACGAGCGTTATCTGGTGGACGATCACGTCGACTTCCCCGAACACGTTCACCTGGAGCCTCTGAAGACTGACGTCCTGGGTTTACCTGCCGAGTCGCTCCTGCTGCGTCTCTCCAAGACCCGCTCGGGTCACGCGACCGCCATGATCCTCACGGCCTCGAGCAGGTAGAGACGACCCTCGTGACCTTGTGACCTCATGACCTCACGACCTCACGACACGTTGACGCTCGCTCGTCTCTGCAGGTGCGAGAAGAAGACGTGGGAGAAGCTGCTGTCATGTGACACGTGAAGAAGAAACGTTTGTTTTTATAGTTGAATCTTAATTGTGTTTGAGGGTTAAAGTTGGTGTTGAGTTGCTCAATAACACGGTGGTGTCGTCGGGAAAACACTTTTGTCCAACTGTCACTGAACACATCGCGCACGTGTTGCTTCACTGGATTTTATTATCAATAAATAAATGTTGTTCCACAGTTGTGTATCGTCATGACGATCATCACACAACCTCCTCCTGACGTGGTTCAAGGTTCAGTCAGGATTCAGGATTATAAATGTTAACTTTTTATTTGAACTTTTCTAACTTTTTTAAGCATCAAATCATTTAAAACAATGATGGATGGACTTTATTAATCCCTCTAGAGATTAGGTTTCTAGTTCACAGCAGACGATGGTTTCATTAAAAGAAAGAACAGAGTGCAAATATAAAGAACCTGTATATGAATAACTGTAATAATTTGTATATTAAATGGCTGAATACGTTTTTATTTAAGTATTTAATAAAATAGTTTCTATATTGAAAAGTAGAACTTTAAAATATAAATGTATTTAATTGAATTAAAAAAAATAATTCAAAATTAGAGATTTGATTTTACTGATGGAGTTTGAAATTCTTATTCCAATGATTAAAAGAAAAAAACTCTTCTAAATTTCAATAATTAAAAATTCATAGCCTTATCATTTCAACATTGTCTGGTGCTGTCGTAATATACTCATATATATATATATATATATATATATAAAAATCGTTACACCTTGATTGGTTGAAAATGTGATCAAGTAGCTCGGTAATCTTTTGGTTTTGTCTGGTTTTTACATTGCATTTATAAATCTATGAATGAAAAACATTGAATAAAGAACATTTATTTATAATATATAGTAATTAGAATAAGAATTTCAAATCACATGAAAAAAATTCTTTATCTTGAAATGTTTTTTATTTAATTATTTACAAATACAACATTTCAATAAACACATTTTTAATTGTTATTTAAAACAATACAACATTTCAACATACACTTTTTTATTTAAATTATTCAATAAAAAACAATACATTTTAATGTATACATTTTTTTATTGAATTATTCAATAAAACAAATGCAACATTTCAATAAACACATCAATTGTAAAAAAAAAACTAATACATTTAATGATACGATGCTTCAACATTTCGATAAAAATGAATCCAAAGTTTCGATATTTAAAAGTTAATTCAACCATTCATGATCCTGACACTGATCTTCTTCCAAAAGAACCTCTGGTGTCAGAAAGCCGACTGGGTCTGATCCTGCTGCACCGGATCCGAACCAGCAGCCTCACAGTCCTGCTGCCACAGCTGCTCCGCCAGACAGTCCAGCAGCGGCGCAACATCGTCCAGACCCTCGCTGACCTCGGCGCCAGAGTGCAGCACCGGTGTACCCCACGCCTCACGCAACCGTCGCACCTCCTTCTCCGTCACGTCGCAGTGCATGAACAGATCCATCCTGGACACGACGCTGAGGAAACTGCACTTGAAAGGATCTTAAATACGGCTGTGAGAAAAGATCGATGCCCTGATGTAACATGTTTTTATTAGATTTATTTAAAATATTTCTTTCACTTTCAAATCATATATTATTTTGTGGTTTATATTTCAATAGTGTAGAAAATGTTCAATATCAAGCAAATATTCACTGCATTTTTTCATTTTTGTGTTGCAACTAAATTTCCGGCCGCTAGAGGGCAGCAGTCATCAAGTCTTTCAGCAGCCAAAGGAACAACGGAAAAGATCCCGGCGATGACTGAGAACGAGAGGATACAATCGACTCCAGCAGCTTTTAAAGCTGATGTTTGGACATATTTTGATTTCAAAACAATATACCTTACAGACGTCATGTGACCATAAGTATATTTGAACATATAATTAGTGGTGCGAGAAAAAAACAATACACTTAAAGATTGATTTTTTTGGGCTTTCAAATCATGTCTAATTTTAATTATAGCTCTTTTATGTTTAATATTTAAATAAAAATTGTAAGAAATAGTTTTTAAATTAACGTGAAAATATTCATGGTATTTGTTCATTTTTGTGTTGCAATTAATCATCCGGCCGCTAGATGGCAACAGTCATTATGTCCTCCGCAGCTAAAGCAACAATGTAATCCTGTGAGATCTCGGCGATGACTGAGGACGAGAGGATACAGTGAATCCAGCAGCTTTTAAAGCTGATGTTTGGACATATTTTGGTTTGAAAACAAACAAAAGCAGTTACGACTTCATCAAGAGTCATGTGGTCTGTAAATTCTGCAACACCAGAGTCAAGTACTAGACAATACTACACATATATACTTGTTACTACAGTATCACGATATATCGTATCGTTGCCCCTGAATCTATAGATTCTTTCCAATAAAGACAAGTAATCTTTACCATGAAGTACAAAAGGATACTTGGTGCCGACGACGATCTTCACCATTTGACCACTGGTTTGGCTCCACTTGGTCACTTGATTGGTCAGATCATCGAACGACGATCTGTCAGTGTAGGAGAACAGAAGTAAAACTGCGTCTGCTTGCTCCTCGCAACTCTACAACAAAAAGAACATTTAAAAATTGACCAGAGGGTGATATTATCTTCCAGTGGAGAGACTCTCACAGGGAACAGATGATCGAATCTTCTCAGGGCGTTTTCTCCACAGTCCCAGAACTGCAGGCGGAAGAACAGAACTCTGTTGTTCTCTCTCAGCTTCACTGGCCAGTGAACCACCGTGGTGTTGATCCCTGGAACCAACACACCCATCCATGTCACCGTGAAATACACACTTGTGCGACACTACCCGCGATACTTGAATATGTCGCTGGTTTCTGTCTCACAACTTGTAAAAAGTAGGTAAATCCGCTGAAGCCCGGTCTAATGTCAGTGGAGAGTCAAAATGGCGGATGTGTGGGGGAAAAAAATTCTGGTCCATAAGATCTAGTATGTACTACTTGATACTAAACATCTTATGTCGTAAGAAATGCATCAAAAATGCAACCAGGACGTCTTAAAAGTTTAAGATCCTCAATTTGTTGAAGTAGTCGTTAGTGATGTGCTGGTGAAGCTTCATGAAACAGTGTCATGTTGTTCAGAGGTCAGTAGGTGGCGCCATCAGTTTAAAAATGATGGATAAAGTGCGGAGGCGCCATCTAGTGGACTCTGAAGATAATGACTCTGTTTCATGAAGCTTCATCAACACATCACTACTAATAGTTTGAACGTCTCTTTAAAAGTTAAGATTAAAGCAAATACTCGTCTATAAAATTTGACTCTATAAAGTGGCTTTAAAAAAACATTGTAAAAATATTTGAAAATTTAGATTCAATTTAAAAACAAAAGAAGCTTTTCTAGCCTTTAAATATTAACAATAAAGAGTCATTTATTAAATACAAACTCAACCTTTTTATATAGAAAGTATTTAATTCAATTGAGAACAAACACAGCAGTGAAGAAGACTTTGATTCAATACTATGTATATTTAAGAAAAATCACACATCAAGAGAATATTCAAATTATTTAAAAAAACGTTTTTTTAATAAAGATTTTTTTCTGAAAAACTATTCAATGTTTAACAAAAAGATTTCAAAATATCTTAACTTTCATGTTAATCTAAAGTAGACGTACACAAATCCTTTAAAATAAACTTAAATTGATATATGTCTACGTGCAAATATGTTTTACATTGTCTTGTTGCAAAAGGTGTTTCTATTCCTCGCATGTAAACAAACTACTCAGAAGTATTTGATGAGTAAATACAGATGTTTCCGTGAGTTTGAAACACACCTGTGGTCTCATAGTGTGTGTTTGGAACATCCAGGCCTGCGAGTCGAGCCGCCAGTGAAGTTTTCCCGACTCCACTCTTACCAGAGATGAAGACTTTGTAGTGAACTGTGTCCACGGCAGCGTGAGGAGGCATCACTGGAGAACCTAGCAGACCTGCTCAGAACAACAGTATTAGAACTTCAGCATGTCTTATAACGTCTTCATGTCTTATAATATCTTCATGTCTTAAAACATCTTCATGTTCATTTAACATCTTCATGTCTTAAAACATCTTCATGTTCATTTAACATCTTCATGTCTTAAAACATCTTCATGTTCATTTAACATCTTCATGTCTTAAAACATCAGCATGTCTTTTAATATCTTCATGTCTTATAATATCTTATGTCTTAAAACATCTTCATGTCTTATAACATCTTCATGTCTTTTAACATCTTCATGTCTTATAATATCTTATGTCTTAAAACATCTTCATGTCTTATAACATCTTCATGTCTTTTAACATCATCATGTCTTTTAACATCTTCATGTCTTGTAACATCTTCATGTCTTTTAACATCTTCATGTCTTTTAACATCTTCATGTCTTTTAACATCTTCATGTCTTTTAATATCTTCATGTCTTATAATATCTTATGTCTTAAAACATCTTCATGTCTTATAACATCTTCATGTCTTTTAACATCTTCATGTCTTAAAACATCTTCATGTCTTGTAACATCTTCATGTCTTGTAACATCTTCATGTCTTGTAACATCTTCATGTCTTGTAACATCTTCATGTCTTTTAACATCTTCATGTCTTAAAGCATCTTCATGTCTTGTAACATCTTCATGTCTTTTAACATCTTCATGTCTTAAAACATCTTCATGTCTTTTAACATCTTCATGTCTTTTAACATCTTCATGTCTTGTAACATCTTCATGTCTTTTAACATCTTCATGTCTTAAAACATCTTCATGTCTTAAAACATCTTCATGTCTTGTAACATCTTCATGTCTTGTAACATCTTCATGTCTTTTAACATCTTCATGTCTTAAAACATCTTCATGTCTTTTAACATCATCATGTATTTTAACATCTTCATGTCTTACATCGTCATGTCTTATAACATCTTCATGTTCATTTAAAATGACGTTTAATACAGTTCCCCTCCTGCAGCTTCATCATCTACAAAGACAACTACGTTCAAATGAGTAAAATGTCTCGAAATGTTGCTTAAGCTCAACTCACCGAATCGTTTTCGTCTTTCTTTATGGAGTATTTTGTTAAAATATTCTTTACTTTCTTTACATCGATGCCAGTCGTGAACGATAACAGATTCTCGACTCATGTCGCGAACCTTTGACGGTTTACTTCGATAGTATTAATATAAATGTTTGAAATGAAGTAGAAGACATTTTTGACGATGTTGTTGTTTCGGTAACTAACAGCAACAGTGGCGATGGAGTCTTCTTCTTCCGTTGTAGAGGTTAACACGGCAAATGTTGGTCGCTGTTGCCATCTAGCGGTTGAGTGTGTAATTGACTCAACAAACTACATCTCAGCCGAACTTTCTACTCGTTGAAATACTTTCTATAACTTTTTTTTTTAATTCACTTTTATTACAATACAACCATCCTCCTCTTACTATGATTCCTCTCGTATATTACCCCCACACGAAACTAGTTTTTATTGGTTGATTTAAAAAAGCATTTTCCATTAATTTTATGTATCTAAATATTTTTATTTTTTCTCAAAAGAAGAGTGGAATCTGGTAGATGTGTTTAAAATTAAATTACACAATACACCAAATGACAAAAAAAGCGCTCAAACTACAAAAACAATGTCTTAATCTTTTTAAGTACATATTTTATTGGGTATTGTTTTGATTGTTTAAGAGCTTTGTGACCCTGGTCTGGAAAATCGCTCTATGAATATAAATTACTTACTTAAGCAGCCAAAATATTAAATTGATTTTTAAGTAATTTTGTCTATTTTTTAAATTGCTTTGTCAATTAAAAGTGTGTCAATAAACACTAAGAAATTATAATATTGACCTGAATACTTGTTTAGCTTGCAGTTTTGATGAGTTCTTATCTAGAAAAGGTCTGTAAATCTGAAGTGTTCTTTAATTAAAGTATCTAAATGTTTTATTTCTGTCAGATGGAGAGTGAAATCTGTCAAGTCAAGTTCTTTTTATTGTCAGTTGTAAAAAAAAATACCTCTGGATCTTTACTTGATTTCCTAATTTTTTTATTAATGTGGGAATGTAACATAACGTGTTTTTATATTAATAATTAATGTCATGAGGTGACAACGTGTTTTTGCAGGTCATCTAAAGTGAAGTGAATTTCTTAAAAATCTAATTTTCATTATATTTCTGACCTTTAACGCCGAATACTTATTCCATCTTTACTCATTCTCGTTGTAAATCGGACGACAGTTTAAATCGAGAGGCTCCTAACAAGATGTTGGCTTTGGTTTTCTTCTTGAATCTGCAGTTTTTAAACAACAAACCTTCTTCTTCTTCTTTTCACCTTTTTTTCTGTTCACGCTGCATTTCTTTAGGCGTTAAATCCTGCTGACGTGTCTCTTACTCGGTGTTTGTGTGAGTCAGCAGCTCCTCTGTTGTAATTACATCTTCTGTTCTTATCTTGTTTCATTATTGTGTTGACGTTCTTACAACCTCACGTCTCTGCCCTCCAGCTGCCGGAGGACACGCGAGAGTTGTTTATTTATTTATTTTTTAAACAAGATTTCATCCCCACAGCTGGGTTAAACAATTGCACCTTCTATTGTGACCACTAGAGGTCAGGCGTCTCCACCAAATGAAAGCGTTTTACTACTTTTTTTTTTCTTTTTTTGGAACTTTCTGTTTTAATTGAATTAGTCAAGAAAACCAAAAACTATATAATGAATAGAGAAGCCAAACATATGAAATCTTTTAAGTGAGTATCTTGTTTTGTTTTTTAATTGGTTTTGTCAATTAAACGTGTGTCAATAAAAACCCTAGCTAAACTATCATTTATAGCATTTTAAATTTCCCTCATGTTATATTTTAATTTAAAAAAAAAATAAAAACAGGTTTATTTTTTAACCACCTCTTACTACCAAAAACAAAACATCGACTTTTTCTTCTTGTCTACTTCTATACCTGAGACCTCGGCTCCTGCAACGGTTTGAGTGATGTTGTCTGCTGTCTGTGATGTCACTTAAAGAAACAGCGTCTTTGTGACAGAACAGGTAAAACCAACATACTTTTCTTTTAAACATAAATTTCAATATTTCAATTGTATATATTCATACTTACATTTTAACCGATTTTTTATAGTATAATATTATCATTTAAATAACAATATTATGGCCAATTTTTTAAATGACAAAACATTTGAGGGAATATAACTTTTTTTTTCTTGATCGTTCTGTAAACACCTGAACGCATCACTGTGACGTCATTCATCAAAGAAAAAAATAAATAAAAAACACGAGTTTCTGGACAAATAGAAAAGTTGTACTAAAAACGTCACAAGATGGCGTCCAGCGCCGCCACCACACCTGGGTCAGGTGAGCTCCTCAACTTGAACATCTAGTCCAGAAGCAAACTTGTGGAGCAGGAGCTGCGGCTGGACTCGAGGGGTGAGCAGGAGAGAGAGTGGGGGGGAGAGAGAGACCCTCGCTGCCGCAGCGGGACCGACTGTCACACCGACTCTCTGCGGGTCGTCACCGGAGAGAGCAGCGGGAGGTTCTGCTGGTTCTGGTCCTGGACTGGATCTACTGCGCGCGCGTCACCTCTGGACCTTCATCGCAGTCGTCATGCCGGGCTGGAGGATCAACCTGACTTTCTGTCTGCAGCGGATGCAGGATGAAGGTGTGTGTGTGCACGTGTGTGTCTATCACGTTTGGTGTGCGCGCGTGCGTGTGTCTATCATGTTGGTGTGCGTCTATCGTGTTTGGTGCGCGCACATGTCATTGTGTGACACGATTCCGGACTTTTACTGGATTTCGCCGTGCGCGTGCACGCGGGGGACCGTGTTTTGATCCTGGAGGCTACAGATGTGTGTGTGTGTGTATGCGCGTGCGTGCGTGCGTGTCATGCAGACGGTGATGATGTTGGTCAGCGTCCACGCATGAATGGATGTGCGCACGAATGCAACTGCGCAGCTACGAAAGTAACTCACGAGCAACAGAAGCAGACTTGGTTGAATGAACCTCTGCTGCTGAGGATGAGGAGGATGAGGAAGGTGAAGATGAGGAGGAGGAGGATGAAGAAGAAGTTAAAGATGAGGAGGAGGATGGAGAAGAAGTTAAAGATGAGGAGGATGAGGATGAAGATGAAGATGAAGGTGAAGATGAGGAGGAGGAGGATGAAGAAGAAGTTAAAGATGAGGAGGATGAGGATGAAGATGAAGATGAAGGTGAAGATGAGGAGGAGGAGGATGAAGAAGAAGTTAAAGATGAGGAGGATGAGGATGAAGATGAAGATGAAGGTGAAGATGAGGAGGAGGAGGATGAAGAAGAAGTTGAAGATGAGGAGGAGGATGGAGAAGAAGTTAAAGATGAGGAGGATGAGGATGAAGATGAAGATGAAGGTGAAGATGAGGAGGAGGAGGATGAAGAAGAAGTTAAAGATGAGGAGGATGAGGATGAAGATGAAGATGAAGGTGAAGATGAGGAGGAGGAGGATGAAGAAGAAGTTAAAGATGAGGAGGAGGATGGAGAAGAAGTTAAAGATGAGGAGGATGAGGATGAAGATGAAGATGAAGGTGAAGATGAGGAGGAGGAGGATGAAGAAGAAGTTAAAGATGAGGAGGATGAGGATGAAGATGAAGATGAAGGTGAAGATGAGGAGGAGGAGGATGAAGAAGAAGTTGAAGATGAGGAGGAGGAGGATGGAGAAGAAGTTAAAGATGAGGAGGATGAGGATGAAGATGAAGGTGAAGATGAGGAGGAGGAGGATGAAGAAGAAGTTAAAGATGAGGAGGATGAGGATGAAGATGAAGTTGAAGATGAGGAGGAGGAGGAGGATGAAGAGGAAGGTGAAGATGAGGAGGATGAGGATGAGGATGAAGAAGAAGTTAAAGATGAGGAGGATGAGGATGAGGATGAAGATGAAGGTGAAGATGAGGAGGAGGAGGATGAAGAAGAAGTTAAAGATGAGGAGGATGAGGATGAAGAAGAAGTTAAAGATGAGGAGGATGAGGATGAAGAAGAAGTTAAAGATGAGGAGGATGATGATGAAGAAGAAGTTAAAGATGAGGAGGATGAGGATGAAGATGAAGGTGAAGATGAGGAGGAAGGTGAAGATGAGGAGGAGGAGGATGAAGAAGAAGTTAAAGATGAGGAGGATGAGGATGAGGATGAAGATGAAGTTGAAGATGAGGAGGAGGAGGATGAAGAGGAAGGTGAAGATGAGGAGGAGGAGGAGGAGGATGAAGAGGAAGTTGAAGATGTTGAGGATGATGATGAAAAGGAAGTTGAAGATGTTGAGGATGATGATGAAAAGGAAGTTGAAGATGTTGAGGATGATGATGAAGAGGAAGTTAAAGATGAGGAGGAGGAGGATGAAGGGGAAGTTGAAGATGAGGAGGATGAGAAGGAGGGAGATGTTGAGGATGATGATGAAGAAGAAGTTGAAGATGATGAGGAGGATGAGGATGAAGAAGAAGTTGAAGATGATGAGGAGGATGAGGAGGAAGTTGAAGATGAGGAGGAGGAGGATGAGAAGGAGGGAGATGTTGAGGATGATGATGAAGAAGAAGTTGAAGATAATGAGGATGAAGAGGAAGTTGCAGATGAGGAGGAGGAGGATGAAGAAGGAGGGAGATGTTGAGGATGATGATGAAGAAGAAGTTGAAGATGATGAGGAGGATGAGGATGAAGAGGAAGTTGAAGATGTTGAGGATGATGATGAAGAAGAAGTTGAAGATGATGAGGATGAAGAGGAAGTTGAAGATGAGGAGGAGGAGGATGAAAAAGGAGGGAGATGTTGAGGATGATGATGAAGAAGAAGTTGAAGATGATGAGGAGGATGATGATGAAGTTAATGTTTGTGTTGTGTTAAGAAGGTTAGGACAGATGAATGGTTGAGGAAGACAATGGTGACGATGATGTTAATGATGATGAAGATGGATGAGTTAATATAGTGATGACAAACCTCTTGATGATGAAGATGGATGAGTACATATAGTGATGACAAACCTCTTGATGATGAAGATGGATGAGTACATATAGTGATGACAAACCTCTTGATGATGAAGATGGATGAGTACATATAGTGATGACAAACCTCTTGATGATGAAGATGGATGAGTACATATAGTGATGACAAACCTCTTGATGATGAAGATGGATGAGTACATATAGTGATGACAAACCTCTTGATGATGAAGATGGATGAGTACATATAGTGATGACAAACCTCTTGATGATGAAGATGGATGAGTACATATAGTGATGACAAACCTCTTGATGATGAAGATGGATGAGTACATATAGTGATGACAAACCTCTTGATGATGAAGATGGATGAGTACATATAGTGATGACAAACCTCTTGATGATGAAGATGGATGAGTACATATAGTGATGATAAACCTCTTGATGATGAAGATGGATGAGTACATATAGTGATGACAAACCTCTTGATGATGAAGATGGATGAGTACATATAGTGATGACAAACCTCTTGATGATGAAGATGGATGAGTACATATAGTGATGACAAACCTCTTGATGATGAAGATGGATGAGTACATATAGTGATGACAAACCTCTTGATGATGAAGATGGATGAGTACATATAGTGATGACAAACCTCTTGATGATGAAGATGGATGAGTACATATAGTGATGACAAACCTCTTGATGATGAAGATGGATGAGTACATATAGTGATGACAAACCTCTTGATGATGAAGATGGATGAGTACATATAGTGATGACAAACCTCTTGATGATGAAGATGGATGAGGAAGATATTGTATGATAAGTTATTTTTCAGGAAGTGCTGCTGCTGCTGCTGAACTTGATGGAGATGAATGAATGGATGATGGGGTAAGAAGAGAGATGGAGAGAATGATAATGATGAAAATATTGGTGAAGATGATGCTGATGATGATGATGATGATGAAGATGATGTTGTTGATGATGATGAAGATAAAGATGATGATGAAGAGGAGTAGGATGAAGATGCTGTAGATGAAGAAAATGATGATGATGAAAATTATGATGTTGCTAAAGAAGAATATGCTGCTAATGTTGTTAATGAAGGTAATAAAGATGTGATAATGATGAAGATTCTGATGATGATGATGATGATGATGTCGATGACGATGATGATGACGATGATGATGATGAAGATGATGATGATTAAGATGATGACTAAGATGATGATGATTAAGATGATGATGATGAAGATGATGATGAAGATGATGAAGATGCTGATGCTGATGAAGATGATGATGATGTCGATGATGATGACGATGATGATGATGAAGATGATGATGATGTCGATGATGATGACAATGATGATAATGAAGATGATGATGATGATGATGATTAAGACGCTGCTGCTGCTGAAGATAATGAAGATGATGATGATGATGATGAAGATGATGATGATGATAAAGACGCTGCTGCTGCTGCTGAAGATGATGATGAAGATTATGATGTCGATGATGATGATGATGTCGATGATGATGATGATGATTAAGATGCTGCTGCTGATGAAGATGATGATGAGGATTAAGATGCTGCTGCTGATGAAGATGATGATGAGGATTAAGATGCTGCTGCTGATGAAGATGATGATGATGATTAAGATGCTGCTGCTGATGAAGATGATGATGATGATGATGATTAAGATGCTGCTGCTGATGAAGATGATGATGAGGATTAAGATGCTGCTGCTGATGAAGATGATGATGATGATGATGATTAAGATGCTGCTGCTGATGAAGATGATGATGATGATGAAGATTAAGATGCTGCTGCTGATGAAGATGATGATGATGATTAAGATGCTGCTGCTGATGAAGATGATGATGAGGATTAAGATGCTGCTGCTGATGAAGATGATGATGAGGATTAAGATGCTGCTGCTGATGAAGATGATGATGATGATGATGATTAAGATGCTGCTGCTGATGAAGATGATGATGATGATGAAGATGATTAAGACGCTGCTGCTGCTGAAGATAATGAAGATGATGATGATGATGATGATGAAGATGACGATGATAAAGACGCTGCTGCTGATGATGATGATGATGATGATGATGAAGATGATGATGATGTCGATGATGATGAAGATGCTTCAACACGTCCATCTCTCCACTGACCCAGCAGCCAAACGTCCTCCTGCTCCATGATGGGTTGTTTAATTGAGCAGCTCTTTGGTTTTAACAGCCGACACTTCAGCCACGAGTCTCTCGATGAGTCGCTCGTTATCGTCGGCGCTAACGAACTTCCACGACTGCCCTTCAGCCAAGTGCTGAGTGTGTCTGCTCCACTGGAGCTCCACTGGAGCTTCACTGGAGCTTCACTGGAGCTTCACTGGAGCTTCACTGGAGCTTCACTGGAGCTCCACTGGAGCTTCACTGGAGCTTCACTGGAGCTTCACTGGAGCTCCACTGGAGCTTCACTGGAGCTTCACTGGAGCTCCACTGGAGCTCCACTGGAGCTTCACTGGAGCTTCACTGGAGCTCCACTGGAGCTTCACTGGAGCTTCACTGGAGCTTCACTGGAGCTCCACTGGAGCTGCTCCGTCGCCAGAGGAGGCGCTCGCTTTAAATGTTGGAAACAAAGAGAAGACGCTTTATTTCTAACCTCCTTCATGCAGGATTCAACTCTTTCAGATCGTGAATCACCAGAAACATCTCGTTGAGAAGTATTTCCCGAGGATTTTGACTGTTAGGACGAGTCAAAACAACACAGGAAGTGAGTCGTGTTCTACTGATGCCTGAGAAGTTGTACTTTATAAACTGACCGGTGAAATGTGACTCGGACTGTAGACAGTTTCGTAACAAAGCAAACATGTGCTTGAGACCTCGGCTCCTGCAAAAGGCTTGATGGATGCCATCTTTTGTGTGTGATGTCACTTAAAGAAACAGTGTCTTTACAGATCCTGTTGATGCTACGTTTGAAACGGGCATGAATCTGGATTTTTGTAGAGGAAATGAAACTTTTATTTTGAAAAGAATACATATCGTTGACCATCAACACTATCATTGACTTTATCAAAACTATGACTTTTGAATTAATGAATGTTTTGCTGATGATTCTATACAATACTTCCTGAAAAATACCTGATTGTCTTTCAAAGATTAGAACTTCTTACTTTATAAAGTTCGTCTGAAATCTGGGCGAACGAGAGGTTACGAGAGCGGAGTCCATTATAACGTAATAATGGCTTCACTCCTCCTCCAGCCAGCTGTAATCACGGCCGCTTTGTTCATACAACGAGTCCCTTGGACTAGGAGACTTCCTGGATTGACGCCGCACGGTGATGTTTATCCAATCACATCAGAGTGGGCGTGGCTATGGTAAACAAGTTTTCATCTCCAGAAAAACAAAGTGTTTTTAGTGGGCGGGGCTTAAGATCATTTTCTAACGTCAATATTTCAATGGAAAGAGAGTTTAAAATCAACTTTTAAAATATCTTTTTTAAATAAAGCTTTTCAGTTTCATTCAATCTTTATAAAAAGAAGCGTCGCAGTGGCAACAACTAAGATGGAGTTGCTGGGACTTTATTATTCAAAGTAAAACTGACTGAAGTATCATATTTTCCAACTACATGGTACTTCTCAGGTACTTCCCTCATCACAGGATGTTGCTTACGAAACATGATCTTTTACCTCTTACACACAATTTAGCCCCAAAAATAATACTGGCAGAAAAAAGATTGTTACAATGAACGCACTTAAAGCACAGTTTTCATAATCTTAGAACGACTACTACGATAGTATTTAGGACAATATTCAATTCTTTCAAGACGGTACCACTTCTTAACAAGAAGGATCTGTCTCACCTGCAGTTAATACAAAACTCTGCAGCGAGAATCCTGAGCCGCTCTAGTAGAAGAACTCACATTTCTCCGATCCTTAAAACTCTTCACTTGCTTCCAGTTTCTTTCAGGATCAACTTTAAAATTCTGGTTCTTACTTTCAGATCTATTCATGGTCAGACCTTCCATCAGTGATCTGATCCAGACTTACACCCCAGCTCGGGCTCTGAGGTCTGTGGATCAGAATCTACTGATGGTTCCTGAGTTCAGGACCAGAGGAGAGAAATCCTTCCAGACTGTTGCTCCTAAGCTTTGGAACCTCCTTCCTCTGTCTCTGTGTTTGATGATCTACTGACTCCTTCAAGAAACATCTTAAGACGTTTTTATTTGTTCAGGCTTTTCCTTGATTTTCTGGAACTCCTGTTGTGTTATCAGTTTTATCTTGATCTTTAAAGTATATACTTTATTGAATATTGTTTTGATTGTTAAAGCGCTTTGTGACCCTGGTCTGGAAAAGCGCTATACAAATAAAAATGACTTACTTACTTACTTACTTTGGTATGAGATGAACCTAAAGTATATTTTCGAACCGATCCCCTGCGACCGACCTCGTCTTCCGACCCGGAGAGAGTCTCTCTCTATGTCAAGCATCACGTTTAATCCCATCAGCATCAATGATTCACCGCAGACTTCACGTCGAGTCATAACAGCAGAAAAAACGTACGAACGATTCACAAACAACGGAGAAGGTTTGTCGACTCCTGGTCTGATCCTGCGGTGAGAGCAGACGAACGACGGCGGTGGAACGTGGGAGTCTCTTCTTCATCCGTCACGGCGCGAGGGAGTTCGGCAGCTTACGGAGATAATGGCCTGTGTGATCCGCGGCGAAGGCGGCGGCGAAGACGCGGCGTCGACCTCTTGATCAGTCGGAGAAGGATCTCATTAATCAGCGGCGGAAGATCAAACGCGGCGCCGGGGTTCATGGGAAGTGATCGCTCGAGGGCGAGATAATGAAGCGCGTGACGGGGGAGCAAAAACCCACGACGAGACCCTTTTTTTTGGGTCGTTCTGGCGGCGATTGACGGAGAGGATGAAGGTCGGAGGTCAGGAGAGCCGCGAGCGACGCCACACTTGAGAGAAGGTTCTTGAAGATGAGGTTCCAGACTCACTTCAGGGTTAAAACCAGGTTTCCTGATATAACTGTCGACTGTAACTTATAATGAACGGCGCCGTAAAAGTTGATCAATACACTGAAGTACTGCGATTTCTTTTCACGGTACTATATCGATTACTTCACAGCACGGGATCAATATTTTTTCGTGACAATTACCATGCAAACGTTCACGTTCAGCGTTTTTGTGTTGCTGATGCATCGCAATATTTTTATTCAATTTATTTAAAATTAAAAATACAATTTTTGGCTTTGAAATCACATTTTATTTGTCATCATAGTTCTTTCATGGTTTTTAATTCAATATATTTTTTAGAAAATAACTGTATTATTTAAAATGTACAATTAACGTGCATATATTTACGGTGTTTGTTGATTTTTGTATTGCAATTAAACTTCCGGCCACTGGATGGCAGTGGTCTAGCAGCTAAAGGAAGCATGAAATCCTCCTGCGAGATCCCGGGGATGACTGAGGACGAGAGGATACATTGGACTCCAGCAGCTTTTAAAGCTGATGTTTGGAGATATTTTGGTTTGAAAACAAATGAAAGCAGTTACGACTACGAGTCATGTGGTCTGTAAATTCTGCAACACCCGAGTTAAGTACTTGACAATACTACACATATATACTTCTAACTGCAGTATTACGATATATCTTATCGTTGACCCTGTATCGGATACATATCGTATCGTCAGATTCTTAACAATACAGAGCCGTCATAAATAATGTGGAGTTTGAAATCAGTCACAAGGTAAAATGTAGCGACTGGAGCTCAGTTGTCTTCGTCTTCATCTTTGTCCAAAAAGAGACTTAAAAACATCCAAAAACCTCCATACTATTAACCGGAAGTACTACTGCTAAATATCGCGAGTGTTTCCAGTGTAGACTGTGTGCGCTCTGGAAGTGGTCGCGATATATACCCGGAGTACTTCTGGTTAATAGTATGGAGGTATTTGCATGTTTTTAAGTGTATTTTTGGATGAAGACGAAGACAACTGAGCTCCAGTCGCTACATTAAAATGAACAAACATTTTTTATCTATAACTCTAAAAAGAACAAATTACTTTTAAGTGATGAATTATTAAGTAATTATGACACAAGAAAATGATCCTGACATGAGGAAAATGAGTAAAGAATCTATTGTGAGATCATACAGTTAATTTCAGTGTAATCGTAGTTCTTCAGTTTAGCCACTTGGCGGAGAATTCGCATTTAAATAGAAGCAAAGATCGGAGTCTATGGTTCGTTTAATCAGGACGATCAGGAAGTTCAACGTTGACTTTGTTGACTCCATGGAAACCAAACTTCTCTTTCCATTTTCTTGTGCTTCATTTTGGAAATTTCATTTGTGTTCTTTATGAGCGATATTTTTTATGGTGTGAGCACTTACACGCCACCTACTTGCCGGAAATGTGTACTACAGCGTTTATCTAAACACCTGGAGCAGCTCCTTGTTTTTACAGAAGAATAAAAGTGGAACCTCTGCATCTTAAATCCAGCCGAGGAAGCTGTTGTCTCCTGGAAAATATACTTCTCTCCTCAAAACCAACAAACACTGCAGCACTTTTCATAATGAAGAGTAAAGACGGATGAATCTCGCGTGTCGTCAAATAAAACTGTAAACCTGCAGCAAACGCAAGAAACAGTTTGTGAAGACGCTCACAGGCTTCTCCGGCCGATAAAACTCATTGAAAGGTTTATTACGGAGCAATAAGCCAAACAATAAAAAGAACAGGTGAAGGCTGCCGGGGTTGGAGGGCGAGAGATGGAAGCGTCGACGTGAACCATGTTTGCATAAGATCCACATTATGAGGAGGGATGAAGAGACGGATGAACAGAACAAGGTGAAGGACTTCACGCCGAAGACATGCAGGAAACCAGAGGAAAAAAGATGAATAAAGAAAAATACTTTTGCCAAAGAAAACAATTAATCAGATTAATCACGTGATTAATCGCGATTAAATATACATAATTGTTTCATTCAAGTCAAGAAAGAAGGGAAACATTTTAAAGAGATGAATAATAACTCATGTAACTCAAACTACTGACCCTTTCAGTGAAGTTTTTAGGGGGAAGTCAACTCGATCAGGTCAAAAGAAAGGGGGGCAGAAGACCCCCATGAAATTTTAAATACATCCAGTTTTGATTACATTCAAACCATATTTATTACAACAGAAATAGTTCCAGAATTGCAGCTCGTTTTGTTCATTGTAAGACAGTTGATAGGGGGGCAGAAGACCCCCATAAAATTTTAAATACGTCCAGTTTTGATTACATTCAAAGCATGTTGTTTACGTAATTGTAACAGGGCAGAAAGGGGGGCAGAAGACCCTCATAAAAATGTATATACTTCCATTTTGATTAAATTCAAACCATGTTTATTACATGAAAAAATATTCCCAGAATTCCAAAATCTATTTGTAAGAGTGTGGAAAGGGGGGCAAAACAGGGGGCAAAAGACCCTCATAAAATGTATTTATACTCCAAATTTTGATTCAATTTAAACCATGTTTATTACAAATGAAATTGCAGCTCCTTTAGTAAATTGTAGGAGGGTGAAAAGGCAAGCAAAACAGGGGGCAAAAGACCCTCAGGAAAATGTAAATACGTCACATTTTGATTCAATTTAAACCATGTTTATTACCTGAAAACTATTTTCGGAATTTCGGCTCCATTTGTTCATTGTAAGAGGGTGACAAGGGGGGCAGAACGGGGGGCAAAATACCCTCATAATAATTTAAATATGTCAGATTTTGATTAAATTCAAACTATGTTTATTACAGAAAAAATGATTCCCAGAATTTCAGATCCTTTTTAATTTCAAAAGGGTGGAAAGGGGGACAGAACGGGGGGCAAAAGACCCCCTTGAAAATGTATATTCTTTCAATTTTTATTACATTTAAACCATGTTTATTACACAACAAATAGTTCTAGAATTGCAGCTCCTTTTGTTAATGGTATGGTGAAAAGGGGGGCAGAACGGGGGGCAAAAGACCCTCATAAAAATGTAAATATGTCACATTTTGATGAAATTCAAAACCACATTATTACAAAAGAAATTGATACAGAATTTCAGATTATTTGTTAATTGTAAGGGGGACAGAACGGGGGGCAGAAGACCCGCCATGAAAATGTAAATACATCCAATTTTGATTAAATTTAAACCATGTTCATTACATAAGAAATATTTCAAGACTTTCAGATCCTTTTCTTAAATGAAAGGGGGCAGAAAGGGGGGCAGAAACACTATAACTTTTGATGTTAAAATGAACTTTAAAGACTTTCAGAAAAGAAACAACTTCTCTCTTGTCGCAGCTCAATCATCGTATTATGGTTCAGTTACTTAAAGTCGTTTTTTTCCAACTTACAAGCAACCGAACACGATCCAACTTTTTAAGCTCCAGCGATAAATAAAAACAAGAAAAACACCATCGTCTCGTCGGAAGAGGAGTCGGCTCTACATCACCAGGGTTTACTCCTCGACCGCCCCCTCGCTTTAAATCCAGACACTTCCCCAAAAGTGAGTCCACAGTCCCGCGTGGAAGAGTTTGGTCGTGAGGCTCTAGCTTTTTAATCTGCGGCGGAAGGTCGTGCTCAGGCGAGAGGAATAAAGCTTCATTTGGTGTCTCGTAAATCTCTGGTCCGCAGGGATGAAGCTAATCTGGAGGAGAAGAAACCAAACGTCTCACAGGAAACACTTTCTGTGGGAGAAAAGTTTACAATGTGTTTGTGGGATTTATGTCCGGAGCAGCAGGATCAGGATCAGGGACGCGATCGGATCAACTGTTGCTCTCGGACTGTCGGGTCTGAGCGGGTGTTTCCAGGAAGTCGGTCCGTGATCAATGAAGAAGTAACGACTGATGATGATGTGGGATCAGATCGATGGATCGATATATGATTGATCTCATTTACAGGTATTTAAATTCTTCTAAACTGATCAATAGTTTGACATTTAACTCACGACGCCAGAGACTGAAATACATTTTTATAAGTGAGTCACTACAGCTTAGTCTCACCCCCTCGCTGTGAACTCAGCCCAGCTTTTTCTTCTTTTCTACAGAATATCTCTTTCTTTTTAGTAGTTTATATTGTTTTTTAAGATGTTAACCCGTGTGTTATCACAGGGTCAAGGTGACTTGAGGGCCTCAAAACAAATGTGTTTGTGGTATCCATTATGATATCTCAGGGTCAAAGTGAACCGAAGGCCCCAAAAAAAATGTGTTTGGAGGTATCCCTTGTGCTATCTCAGGATCAAGGTGACTTGAGGGCCTGAAAACAAATGTGTTTGAGGTATCCCTTGTGTTACCTCAGCGTCAAGGTGACCCAGAGGCCCAAAAACAAATTTGTTTGAGATATCCCTTATGTTAGCTCAGGGTCAAGATGACCCAAAGGCCCGAAAAAAAATGTGTTTGAGGTATCCCTTGTGTTATCTCAGGGTCAAGGTGACCCAGAGGCACCAAAACAAATGTGTTTGAGGTATCCCTTGTGTAATCTCAGGGTCAAGGTGACCCAGAGGTACGAAAACAAATTTGTTTGAGGTATCCCTTGTGTTATCTCAGGGTCATGATGACCCAGAGGCCCGAAAACAAATGTGTTTGAGGTATCCCTTGTGTAATCTCAGGGTCAAGGTGACACAGAGGCACAAAAACAAATGACTTTGAATTGAAGGGTTAAAGTTTTGGTTTATGTTGTTGAGTCTGTTGTATATATTGTCGGAGTTAATATTGTTGTCATTATTGTTAGTTTCCGACAAGGATCTTCTTAATAGAATAAATACATGATTGTAACCAGACGTCCAAACATCTAATGCACCTGTCAATCAGGTCATCTTCACGTCCCTCCTGTCAATCAAAGCAACGATAGAGAATAAAAAAATGTTAACACTAGTTGTTTAACTATATTCTGCTGTTGTTGTTTTTTAAATATCAAGTACTTCTCTGTCGCCGTGTACATTCAGTCGGTGACGAAAACACATTTTCATTTCCCTCTGAACACAGACTGGTCTCCGCCTCACGACAACAGGTCGACACACGAGCTTTAATTGAACAGAGCGTCAGGCTCGGTCAGTGAAGGTGAAAAGTCCGTGTTCACTAAATGTTTTGTTGTAAAGGAGGATTGAAGCCTGAGCTGCTTCTCTCTATTTCACTGTGTAATCCCTCTGCTGGTTCCACTGCACGAGCCTGAGCTCAGCGCGATCACACAGGATAAGAGAATAGTGTCTGTTATCAAGGTGGGGGGGTGATAAGAGAGCCGGGGAGCAGGAAGTATGTAGAATGGATTTGGAGCGTGAAAGTAGGAAATGTTCTCTTAAAAGACCTCTTGAGTTCTGAAGCTGCTTTAAAGCACGTCGATCACGTTACACTGCGCTGTTGAACTTTAACTTTAAAAGATACGCATTAATGTGTGGGTTTATATATATATGGCAAATCAAAAAACACATTCTTAAGAGTACATGAGAATGAGTGCACGAATGCTCCTACCCAGGTGCAACACTAATAGACTCAGGGACTCATTCATTCCTCGGGCTATTAAACTGTACAATTCTGAGTTCGGGGGCAGGAGTGGAGTGAGAGTATCTGGATGTTCTGTTCTATGTTAGTCTTTGTGTCCTTTGTCTTTGTTGTTTTTCTTTGACCTATGTTCTTTATCTTTATCTTTAGACTTAGATTGTGTCATCTTGTTCTTCCTCTTTATGTTCTTCTTCTTATTTTATTTTTATTTATTATTTTGTATTGTTTATGGAAAATTGCTGGCTGTTGGAAAAAACAATTTCCCGAAGGAGACCTCCTGAGGGATCAATAAAGTTTTACCTTACCTTAAATAAAAACATTAACAACTTTATTGACACCAAATGGTTCCTTTATACAAAGTGTTCGTCTAAGTCTTCTACCTGCTAGAAAAAGAACCAATCAGTCGCTGTTTAGTCCAAAAATTTCCCCTGTTAGTTGGTGTTTATTTAGTTCGCTGGATTTATTTGCGTTATCTTAGGGTCAAAGTGACCCGTAGACCCAAAATAAATGTGTTTGTGGTATCCCTTGTGTTGTCTCTGGGTCAACGACCTCCCTGGCTTCAAGAAATACATATGCAATGGTGGAGGTCCCTCATCTTGACCCAGGGACAACACAGGGGATACCACAAACACATTTGTTTTCGGGTCGTCTTGACCCAGAGATACCAGGGAGATACCAGGGTCCCAAAATGTGCGATGGCCTTCCTGGCATGACTGTGAACCTCTAAGATCAACCTGTGGTGTGAAAACAGTGGGAAATAAAAAAAAAAAAATGAAGCTCATTTGGTGTGATCTGGGGTTAAGTTAATTTTAGCCAATCACATGGTCACATGACTCAATTCACATAGGTCATGGATGGTGATTCCCCGTCTCCTATACACGTGATGGAGAATACAATGTATCCAGTCATTTTTTTATCCTAAGAATTGTTCAAATTGAGTGTTTTTGTGTTTGTCAATATAATTCTAGATATCTTTCATATTAATCTGGACTTCCTGTTGAAGGACCGTTATCGTGACACAATCCACAAAAATTTGTCACGTTCCCCTTCCTGTGGCTTTTATTTTGTACAGTTTTCCTGGGTTTTACTTTCTCTTATGACAGTCGGTGACGGCGGTGCTTGGCAAGATCCACGGCTGTCGACTATAAGGCCAGTTAGCGGTGCTGCATAAAGAGTCTGGTTGTTCGCCTAGTAAAGCTACTTAGCTTCTTGGACGCTAACCTCCTGACTGTTTTTTCTTGTCAGCGCTAAATTTTTGCCTTTTGTGTTTTGTAGTGGATCTCGCGCCTTGCAGCCGCACTTGCCTTGTTTTTTTGGACTTCTGTTTTGTTTATTTTTTGGACTCGTAAAGATTCGGACTCTGAACTTTTGACGCCATCTTGCTCATTTTGTGTGTTACATCGTGTTTTGTGAGATTATTCTTTTATGAACCACCTGCCTGGTAACTTATCTCGCCTTGCTAGCTAAACACAGAATTAGCTTCATGCTAACATTAGCATTCAAGGCTGAAATCACTTGAGACACATCGTAGAATAGAAACAATGTTCTTGAGGCTACTTGTTGTGTAACGATGTTACAAACCATAGTTTACTTTCTGTTTGTACATCAAGAATCCAACTCATGTTTCCTCAGACAGGCAGAAAACTCCTGATCAATATCTGCAATGTTCACTTCTGAGTCAATCCAGCGGAACAACATTGTTTAGATACGGACTGTAAAAAGTGTTTTCTTCTCCTACACGTCTTTGCAAAGTGAAATAAATCTGGCCTTGTATGCCGAGCGACTTCTGCTCCCTGTGGATTCTCCGAATGCTTCTGTACTGCCTGGATCGCTGACAGACACTCTGACTCCTCAGAGATCCTAGGCTAGCCTTCGCCGCGAGTCCCAGCTCATGACTGCGCGAGTGCTGGAGGTTCACACTTGACCGATGTTTGTGACGGTCTTTTCAAATTGCGTTTTTTTGAAGCGCCGCGTATGTGTTTGCTCTGCCCGGCGGAGCGTTGGACCCTGATAAACCCTGACACGACTCTCACCAAATACTGCTAATTTATCACATTTCCCTCTGTCCCCATGGAGATAACAACCTTTCCGGCTCGACACATTTCGGCCGAACCATCTGCTGAATGGAATTAGCTCGAAAACTCTCGCTCGGAACGAGTGGCCTTGACTGGATCAGCCGCTGACGCTATCTCCGGTTCTTAGCTGTGAGAGGATCTGCTGGATGAAGATACCACTGCCTCGTCCATTGAGCAACACGCTAGTTAAGAGTGGTGAACAAGTCTCATGTCGCTATAGCAACCACGGTCACACAACAAGGATCGGTAACCCCTAAAGAAAGGTACTATACTCTCTTTTATTCCACATAACGTATAGTTTTCTTGTCGCTTCTTATGTCCACGAACGTCTCACTCTCTCCGATCATCTTCGTTCAGTAGGTTGCCAGATTTCAGTTTTTGTATTTTGATGTAACCACCTTAATTTACGAGTCGCTTATTTTATTATATATTATTTCATTTATATTTATTCCATTTATTCTATTGTGTACTTTATTCTACACCAACACATACAATTCCTTTATTTTTATTTATTTATAATACTGGCAATACATGTTAAATTGTTTCTAATACAACAAAGAACTATGACGTTTACATGTTTATTATAAAACTAAAATATATAATAATTGCCCATATATATGTATATAGATTTGGTAAACATTATGTAGCTTTATATATACAGTATACATACACTTCTGTTTGAGATGGATTGATGGATGGATATTGGAATTGATGGATGAATGGATTGATGGATGGATGTTTGAATTGATGGATGGATGGATATTGGAATTGATGGATGAATGGATGGATGGATGGATGTTTGGATGGATGGATGAATGGATGGATGGATGGATGTTTGAATTCATGGATGGATGGATTGATGGATGGATGTTTGAATGGATGGATGGAAGGATGGATATTGGAATTGATGGATGAATGGATTGATGGATGGATGTTTGGATGGATGGATGGATGGATGTTTGAATTGATGGATGAATGGATTGATGGATGGATGTTTGAATTGATGGATGGATGGATATTGGAATTGATGGATGAATGGATTGATGGATGGATGTTTGGATGGATCGATGGATGGATGGATGGATGTTTGAATTGATGGATGGATGGATGTTTGAATTGATGGATGGATGGATTGATGGATGGATGTTTGAATTGATGGATGGATGGATGGATGGATATTGGAATTGATGGATTGATGGATGGATGTTTGAATTGATGGATGGATGGATGGATGGATGGATGGATGGATGGATGGATGGATGGATATTGGAATTGATGGATTGATGGATGGATGTTTGAATTGATGGATGGATGGATGGATGGATGGATGGATGGATGGATGGATGGATGGATGGATGGATGGATGGATGGATGGATGGATGGATGGATGGATGGATGGATGGATGGATGGATGGATGGATGGATGGATGGATGGATGGATGGATGGATGGATGGATGGATGGATGAATGGATGGATGGATGGATGGATATAACTATGGTTATATATATAACCAAGAACTATGAATGAGTTCATTTTTGGTGCCGTGAACTTTTGAATTATAAACTATGAATTGAACTAGTTCATTTTAAAAATGGTGAACTGAACTTTGAACTAGTTCAAATAGAAAGTGAACTTTCCCACCACTGTCTGAGGGCATATGTTCGAGTCTCTCCTGGATGTCAAAGCGGACAATTATTATCCTATCGTCACCGTTACGAAGACACGTGGTTTGCCACAGCTTCTCAAACTGGTCGATTCCGTCTCGACGTGAGATGTTCCTCAACTCCCTTCTCACCGCAGCTCCATCCGTCAATCAGGCTGTTCCGTGTCCTGGTGGACGCTTCCTTCGACTGGATGATCCTCGGAGCCGCTTCACATCTGCATGCTGTTGTGAGGGTTGATGAGGATCCATGGAAGCTTCTCTGAAGCCACGTGTTGAAGAGACTCCGGTTCATATCAGGAGCTCGACACGATTACGTCGATGATATTTGCTCTGATTTAATTGAGCTTCTGAAAATACAGTCGACTCGCAGCGGAGATGATTTATTTATGAGAGATGATGGAGTGAAGTGAGACTTTAATGAAGAATCCATGTTGAAACGTAATATTTTATTCAAATCTTTGTTGGCTCGTTTCTTTTGTTGATCTTTTTATTCGGTTTACTAATGTGAAACTTCAACTCTCCTGACTCACATGTTGTAAAAGAATCTTCTCCAAGATGCAGTCATTCTTTCATCATGACCATGTTTTCAAATTATTACTTTATAAAGTTCGTCTGAAATCTGGGCGAACGAGAGGTTACGAGAGCCAGAGTCCATTACGACGTGATGATGGCTTCACTCTTCCTCCAGCCAGCTGTCATCACGCCCTGCTTTGTTTATACAATGAGTCTCATGGAGGTGGAGACATCCGGGATTGATGAGGCGCAGTGACAAACCTCGATGTTCGACCAATCACAGCAGAGTATTGAAAACAAGATTTAATCAAAGAAGATTTTTGAAGAATATGGGATGTTTTTTTTGTGATTTTTGAAGATGATTTATTTTAAACATTTTGCATCTGCAACCTGGACATTTTGTTCCACATTTTGGACCCTTGCTTGATCCGGTTTGACGTCCCTGAAGCAGGGAATGAGTGGAAATGATACATAAATGAGTGGAAATGATACATGAATGAGTGGAAATGATGCATGAATGAGTGGAAATGATACATGAATGAGTGGAAATGATGCATGAATGAGTGGAAATGATACATAAATGAGTGGAAATGATACATGAATGAGTGGAAATGATACATGAATGAGTGGAAATGATGCATGAATGAGTGGAAATGATACATAAATGAGTGGAAATGATACATGAATGAGTGGAAATGATACATGAATGAGTGGAAATGATGCATGAATGAGTGGAAATGATGCATGAATGAGTGGAAATGATACATGAATGAGTGGAAATGATGAATGAATGAGTGGAAATGATACATGAATGAGTGGAAATGATGCATGAATGAGTGGAAATGATACATGAATGAGTGGAAATGATACATGAATGAGTGGAAATGATACATGAATGAGTGGAAATGATGCATGAATGAGTGGAAATGATACATGAATGAGTGGAAATGATACATGAATGAGTGGAAATGATACATGAATGAGTGGAAATGATGCATGAATGAGTGGAAATGATACATGAATGAGTGGAAATGATACATGAATGAGTGGAAATGATACATGAATGAGTGGAAATGATGCATGAATGAGTGGAAATGATACATGAATGAGTGGAAATGATGCATGAATGAGTGGAAATGATACATGAATGAGTGGAAATGATGCATGAATGAGTGGAAATGATACATGAATGAGTGGAAATGATACATGAATGAGTGGAAATGATACAAGAATGAGTGGAAATGATACATGAATGAGTGGAAATGATACATGAATGAGTGGAAATGATACATGAATGAGTGGAAATGATGCATGAATGAGTGGAAATGATACATGAATGAGTGGAAATGATGCATGAATGAGTGGAAATGATACATGAATGAGTGGAAATGATACATGAATGAGTGGAAATGATACAAGAATGAGTGGAAATGATACATGAATGAGTGGAAATGATACATGAATGAGTAGAAATGATACATGAATGAGTGGAAATGATACATGAATGAGTGGAAATGATACAAGAATGAGTGGAAATGATACATGAATGAGTGGAAATGATCCATGAATGAGTGGAAATGACAGATGAATGAGTGGAAATGATGCATGAATGAGTGGAAATGATACATGAATGAGTGGAAATGATACAAGAATGAGTGGAAATGATGCATGAATGAGTGGAAATGATGCATGAATGAGTGGAAATGATACATGAATGAGTGGAAATGATACATGAATGAGTGGAAATGATACATGAATGACTGGAAATGATACATGAATGAGTGGAAATGATACATGAATGAGTGGAAATGATGCATGAATGAGTGGAAATGATACATGAATGAGTGGAAATGATACATGAATGAGTGGAAATGATACATGAATGAGTGGAAATGATACATGAATGAGTGGAAATGATGCATGAATGAGTGGAAATGATACATGAATGAGTGGAAATGATACATGAATGAGTGGAAATGATGTATGAATGAGTGGAAATGATACATGAATGAGTGGAAATGATACATGAATGAGTGGAAATGATACATGAACGAATGACTGGAAAGCGCACGCAAAAGTTTGATTGACATGCTCTAGGATGTTGTTTTTTCACAATCGTCAAGGGTTGTCCACATGTTTTTGATCTGATCCTGTTTGACAAACCAGTCCTGGAGAATCTGAAAAAAAGGTTCGATGATCATGTTCTTACACTCGCTTTTGGTCAGGAGCGGCATTTAGCGACCGGAAGATCAAGATCGCGGGTGTAAGAGCAGCAAAAGCAGGAGGACTTGAGTCACCGATGATAAGTGTTACAGTTGAGAAGAGGGGGCGGATCGGCCAGCTGATCGGGATGCCCCCTCGACCCCCCCTGTTGGTGGAGAACCTTGGGAGACACACTTGGTAGGACTCGGGGTTCTCTGGTAGGAGCTGGACGATGTAGCTGTGAAGAAAAAAACATGGTTGAATATGCTGCCCCCGCGACCCTGCTACGAAAAACATGATGAAAGATCAGTAGGTGGCGCTCTTGGCTTCAACATAATTTGATGTTTCAATAAAAGAAAGTTGCTTAAAAGACATAGATTATACAGTTAACATGGCCATGTAGTGAACTTGTTTCATGGAGGTTCATCAGTGCATAAATACGAGTTCCAAAAATGTATGGAAGCGATCCAAGAAAGACTGTATTCAGATTTATGGGATGACTAGTCAGAATAAAATCAACGTCTACGCTAAAGTCCAGGGTTTAACTTCATCTACCAGGTCAAGCAGAAGAAACTTCACGACCAAGAATCTCAGTGTGTGTCATGTCTGTCGTCTGAGACGCAGTGTGTGTCGTTGTTAGATCATGTGTGAGTGATCCAGTTCATTTTTGTGCCAGTGGTCACATTTGTGCATCCTCGCAGGAGCGTGTGTGTGTGTGTGCGTGTGTGTGTGTGCGTGTGTGTGTGTGTGCATGTGTGTGTGTGTGTCGTTTCTGCTCGAGATCACCTGACTGAGATGGAAAATTGAGCTACGAGCCGAACATATTGACGTCCTCCTCTCGTACATCGACGAGCAGATGGAGAAGATTCGCCGGCTCTTGATGTGAGCCTGGATCTGTATTCACCTGCAGGTGACTCTGGAAAGTCTGTCGCGTCGTGAGCTAGGGACCACCCGCCTTTGATGTTTTGCCCCTTTCCATTCCAGCTCTTGGTAATGGGGCATCGATTCGTACACCGGTCTTATGGTCCGACATTATTGGCCTTCATCCGGTGACACTGAGGGTCTTCAGGAATATCTTTATCTATAGGTGGACGCTGCTGATGAGGCCTCATGATACACCTGATGACGTATCATAATACAGTGTTTTTATTTTATAATCTTTGGCTCTGATATACAAATTCAACAAAACCTGGATTAGTTTTCAAATTTAATCTGCCATCTAGTGGTCTAAATGAAGAAAGTGTATCATGATACCTCATCAGGGGTGGATGGCGATCTTGAATGGGGGGGGAAACAGGTGACCCCATGACCTCCTCTATCTGGTAAACAAGTCACTGGACAAGAACTCAATCCTTAGATTAGATTATATTATATTAGATTAGATAAGATTACATAGACTCTATTAATCCCTCTCGAGATATCCTTTGGGAAATTGGGTTTCCAGTTCACAGCAGACGATAGTTTCATAGAAACAAGAACAAATGCAAATAAGGAGAACCAAAGAGCAAGGGATGACAAAGTGCAAATATAAAGAACATTAATCAAAGGAAATAACAAGGAAAATGATAAAAAGGAAAAAGGATACAAAGATAGCAACATCATCCTTCGCTCAGATCCTGTCCCCAAATAATACAATCTAACAGCATGAGGAATGAATGAGTCCCTGAGTCTATTAGTGTTGAATCAGCATCTCAACCATTCCTAGAACTCAGCAATTTAAGTACCAGTGTTGTGTCTGAACCAGTTCATGAACTATTTCGTATTTTGGACGAACGTGAACTGAACGTTGTGTATTTTTAGGATCGCTTCTGTGAACCCCGTTCATTCTGGTGTCCTTGAACGTCACACTCTCTCCGTTCTTCTTCGTCCAGTAGGTTTCCAGATTTAGAGGCATAAAAAAAGATTAAACTCACTTTAAACAAGTCTTCATGTATGGCGAGAAAACACCCCATCTGGAAACACAAAGGATTCTTTCAATAACCATTTAAACAAGTTTTAAGACGGAAGAAGAAGGTTGACGAGGATATACAAAAACCTACATTTTGACTTGCCCGCTGACTTTTAAAAATGAAATCTGCATGTCAGGACCATGAACGCATCACTGATACTGTGGACCAAATACTCAGAAATGCTGCCCTGGGTTCAAAATTAGATGATTTAGATCCTGAACTCTTTAGTTATTTAATTTTTAGTAATTCATTTAAGTCCGCTTTAATGTATGAGTCACTTATTTTATTGTATTTCATTCATTATATTTTCATTTATATCTATTTAATTCATTGTGTTATATACTGTATTCCAAAACAACATTAAATTCCTGTTTTGTTTTTACAATACTGGCATTAAATGTAAATGAATTAGTATTTTTATGGTTAAAACAATTGCTGACTTTGGTTAAATATGGGCTTTAAAGAGCTTGAAGCAACATATAGAAAAACCAACCTATGAACCAGTTCATTCTTGGAGTCGGGAACATTTAGAGTTATGAACTGATATAGTTCATTTTACAACTGTTGAACTGTACTTTAAACTAGTTTCTATAGAGGTGAACTTTCCCAACACTAGGGCCAGTAAGGCCCTAAATGACCCCCCACACCTGGTGCTAGCTGTAAATCCTGGTCCAGTGAGCTTGGGATGCCAGACGGTCGTTGACTGTGCCCGGTACGTTCCCGACTAAACCCACCGCCTTCATCATCAATCGTCACTAAGCCCAGTGAGGCTGGGAAGCTGGACCGCAAAGAAAGACAAGAGGTCCGTCGGCCCCGGTCCCGCGGGAACCCCTCAATGTTGCCCTTAGTTCGAACCTCAAACGACTCTTTCTTCGCTGCTGTGTCACTGGAATTCAACTCCTCGGATTTGTTGCATTGTTCAAGAACTTCCACAAAGCTCTCCGAACATTAGGAACATTTCAAACTGTCACTCAGCTTCTAAACCATTTTCAAAAATGAAACTCCAGGAAAGCTTTTGTCGACCGGTTTAATTTTGTGGTTCTGTGAATACGATTCTGAAGGGATTTCACGAGCTGATATTTAAACAGTTTCACTCGGAGCCGCCTCGGCAACATCTCCGGTTGGCTTTAGACGAGAGCAGATGATCTTTACTATGCAAACATCTTGCGTTCATAACTCATTGCCGAGGGTTGTCTGAATCTCATCATTTTCATCAAGATGGTTCCAGGAAGCCGTAAAGTCGTACAACTCCATCTGCGTTGGAGTCGTGTTTCCCCCGATTTGAGCCGTGACGCCGGTAATAACATTTACTCCCTCAAACCTTGGACCTGGACGGAGGGATTTAAATTGACACCGGACGATGCAGCGCCAGGAAAAGCGAACGTTGCAGCTGCTCCGTCGACGGTCCAGGTGGACAACTGTTGCGTCGTGCGTCGCATTTTTAACGGAGGGAGAAAATTACATCAACACAAACTTCACAGCCTGACAGTTAGTCCTGGAACCCTTGGTTGTGATGATGATGGATGATCTCTGGCTGAAACTGATCTCCATCTGCCACAGTTGGTGGCGTTGGACGGGGTTTTTAATATTTAGAATTGTTGGCAAACGAACATGACCTCATCCTCTTGGTTCTGTTCCCACCACTGCAGGCTTGTTGCTTTATTTCCCACATGATCCCGTTGATCCCACTGAGACAAAGTTTTTAAGAAAAGTGTAACAATTTGTCTCCAACTTGTAGTAACCTGTCAAACTCTCAACTCAAAATCTATCCTGTAAAGTCGAATTATGTGGCCCACAAGAGCTTTAAAAAAAGATTGTACTCTAGTTTTACACTAAACCAGAAAGCAGACAAGCTACAATACATTTTCATTTCAGGCCCTTGATACCGTGGCGTTGCAAGTAGTGATGTGCTGGTGAAGCTTCATGAAAAAGTGTCATGTTGTTCAGAGGTCAGTAGGTGGCGCCATCAGTTTAAAAATGATGTGATTTTTCATTAGAAAAGTTGTTCAAAACAAAGAAAGATACTGCAGAGACACCATCTAGTGGACTATGAACACAATTACACCGTTTCATGAAGCTTCATAACATCTTTTTTATTAATGAAACAACTTTTTTAGCAATAGGAGCTCAAAAATCTTTGTCCAAAAAGAAACTTAAAGCTGTAATCACACACCACTTTGATTATACAACGAGTGCCTGGGAGGTGGAGACTTCCTGGATTGGTGGCGCTGTGCTGACAAACCTCAACATTTGACCAATAACAGCAGGGTGGGTGTGGTTATGGGAAACGAGACTTGACACAACAAGAAGTGGGCGGGGCTTAAGGACATTTTCTAATATAAATATCTTTATTTAAAGAGAGTTTTGTACAAACAGAAACATACTGACGACTTCAATTGAGGTCCAGGATCAGTTTAAGACTCACTTAAATCAACACATTAGTTGCCATCTTTAACGTCTAAATCTTAAACAAAATTATATTTTAAGAATTTGTTTGTAGCAGAAACTCGAAGAGTAACTTGTTACAACAACAGGAAGTACTCACTTCCAGTCTACAGTCTACACTACTGTCTACTGGAAGCACGCGCAATATTTACCCGGAGGTACTTCCTGTTGTTGCATTATTATTTAAACTTATGCTAAAAACAAGCTTAAGATATAAATTTGTTCAAGTTTCTTTTTCGGAACAATCCCTTATCAAGATTTGACAATGAGATACACGTTACTGATGAGCAGTATGAAGGTATTTGGTAGTGATGGTTTGATGAAGCTTCATGAAACAGTGTCATTATTTTTAGAGTCCACTAGGTTGCGTCTCTGCACTATTTTCCTTTGTTTTAAACAACTGTTCTAATGAAACATAATTTTTAATCTGATGGCGCCACCTTCTGACCTCTGAACAACACGACACTGTTTCATGAAGCTTCACCAACACAGCGCTAGTATTTGGATGTTTTTGAGTGTCTATTGGGATTTTTGAGATCCGGACGCTACATTAAAATTAACATACATTTTTGACTAATACTCCAAAAAGGAACAGATTACTCTGAAAATAATCCCAACCCTTGGTCGACGTGAGGGTGAGTAGAAAATGAGGGAAGTTTTTCCGACACTTCACTTAATGGAGTTTGACAGCCCGAGTTGAAAGTGTCTGTTTCACTTAACAGAAGAGTCCAAGCTTGATGGTTTCACCTTCCAACGAGGAAGATCCAGACACACCAGGGTAGGTCACCACAGACCATAATCCCGAGCCGTGAACTGAGATGTATTCGGCAGGAAAAATGCTCCATGTTACACATTCTTGTTCTGCTGATGAACACAGGTGTATTTTTTTTTAAAAGTCCTACAACTCACTTCACCACTTTGCTGAGAAAACCTGAGGCCGAATTGAATTCATTTGTGGCCGAATCCTGCAGACGGATTGTTTTCCTGATGTGGTCTGAATCGGTCTCATGTGTGGACGGCGGTCCGTCTGATCTGCAGGGGAGAGAATAATGGAATTTTCCGAAGGCAGCAGCTAAAAGTCTGAAGTGCACACGAGCAATTGATGTCGTCTTTTCAGCGAGGACGCTGACGGAGAAGGCAATTGTTCACCACCGACCTCTCATAATTTCTCTCTCTCCTTATCTCCACTGTCTTTCTGCCCGAGCGATCGATAAACTTAAGCTCCTCCACGTCCTGCTCTGGTTTTCTTGCATTCTTGCAGATTTCCTTCCAAACCCTCCCTCTCTTGTTTATTCTGGTCTTTGTCGTCCGTATTGATGCCCTTCTTTTTCCCCAGAGAAAATAGCCGCTAATGATTCTGGCCCGGCGAGGTCCGATATTGATCGCGGGATTTTCAAAGCCCACCGATAATTTAGATAGAGTCTGAAGTGTGGAAATATCTGGAGAAACAAATCCTGAAATTCTTGATATGTACAGTTAATGCAGATTTTCCACTGGACTCCTGGACTCCTACACCGCTGTTGTGTTTCCTACTCTCGACTGGACCTCGACCACGGAAAAACCTTTCCGACATACTGTACCCCTTTGATGGGTAAAAGTTGAACTCAAGTATATTTATCGAATTTACTTAATCTCATATAGCATTATTAACGGCTTGTGAAACTAGGATGGAGATATAACAGCGAACTAACAGCTCTGGGCCTCTGATAGGGTTTTAAATTAGGTGTTCAAGGAAATAGCGATATAATGATATATCGCGATATATATATTCCCGATACTGTATCGATATTTACTAGCACAGTATCGATATAAAACTAAAACTATATCTGCCTCAATTCAGTAAATAGAGAGTTTGTGTTTAACACTGGTTGAATAGACCACAAATTTCAGGACAATCAACGATGACACAAAAATACATTTAACAAGTTTACTTTACTTTACTTACTTACTTTAAAATTGTGTTAATCACAGATCAAATTATTTAAATATATATAAATATGAATTCAAATAAAAAGTTATTTCATAGGTTATATATAGTATATCATATATAGAAAGTATTTGATAACAGGTATTTTTTTATGGATATATTTCGCAACCAAAATAAACTGTTTTGATATTTTCTATAAGAAAACATATTGTTTAGTTAGCTTGCTGTACTTCCTACCTCGGTTGTGCTCTGCTGAACTTCAGGGATTGATGAGGTGCGGTGACAAACCTTGACGATTGACCAATCACAGCAGAGTGGGCGTGGTTATGATAAACAAGATTTAATCTACAGAAAGTGTTTTCAGTGGGCGGCGCTTAAGATCATTTTCCAATGTGAATATTTCAATGAAAAGAGAGTTTTATACAAACACTGATGATACAATAAAGTCCAAACATCTAACTTCTCTTCACACCACGACTGGTTTGTAAAAGACTTAAAGTAAGAAGAAACAGATTTATTTTCATCTTGAGCAGGAAACGACTCTTTGTTCTCCTCAAAGATTCATGTTACCTTGTTGGGCTTCTTAGTTCCGCTGACTTCGTTCTAATTAACGACGTAATATTGCTGACAAAGCTCTTCTCCTCGTGTGATTCCACTGCAGCACTAATGAAAATCCTTCCCTCGTACACAAACAAGTTGACCACTTTAAATTCACTCTTCCTCGCTGCCCTTTATCCGCCTCAGAGGGAAGGAAAGGCCAAGTGTTTGCACAGGAACACCTCGACTCCTCGACCTGCGTCGCTGCTACATGAACTCTTAAGTTCTCGCCGCTGACCTTTCGTTGTGTTGTGACATTATTTGCAGCATCATGGTTGAAGGACGAGTGTGTCTGGGAAGAATGTAGAAGCACTTCATGAACCGCGTGATTCATGTCGGAAAATAATCATTTTTGACAGTTTGCTTCTTCAGTCATGAGGACTTTGTGTGTCCCTGTCGTGAATAAAGAGCTGAGCTAAAACACAAAGCGCTCTTATGTCATGTGGATGTTTGTGCAGAACCTGTTCTTTTAATATGGTTCGAGGGCTTCAGTGTTGCCCCAAACTAGTTGTAGTTAATTTGTATGTGCATTGTTAGGGTTTTTTGTGTTCCGATGAACCGACCCCTCCCCAGCCTCGTACGTGGTGGTGGAATGAAGGACAGACACATGGATGAGTTTAAGAAAAATGCTTGTTTAGTGAATTATGCAAAAGTCAGAGACAAACTTACGTGAACACGGGCGCTAGCAAGCAGAGAGATCTATCGCAGACGTCTTCGAATGCCAGAACGCATAGATCAGACAAAATGGTGGATCTTTATAGTAGAATATTCAGGTTAACGTCTCTAGTCAAATGTGAATGTAGGATTGGTCAGTGACTGTAAACACTTGATTCTAAGATGGCCGTCGCACGTGATCGTAGTGGAAACTTACTGAAGGTTGTTGTTTTCTAGAGAGAATCTGTTCTCAGCAACTTACTTGACTGTTGTGTCTTTCAGTGTGAGTTCTCAGACAGGTGTCCACAGATTTGCTGGGAGTCTGGGATTGTTTAATCTTTCTGTGTGTGTGAGGCTTTGTGACCTCGGCCTTTGAGTTGTTAACCTGAGTTTAGTTTAAGTGAATACAATGCAAGAATAGGATTATTTAATATGAATTAAATATGAAAGATTATCAGTTAATCAAGTGACTATTTGAAATGTGTGTTAAATCTAGATGATTGATTACAGTAAAGTTGTCATTTCCTTACAGCATGAACTCAATTTTTTCATTTCCTATTCTTATATATTATTATATTTACATTTATTTTTTAAATAATCTTGGTATTTATTCATTTTTATTTTTAATTTTCTATTTATTTAAGTTCAAGTTTTTAAATTTTCTTTCCTGTTATGTTTTCAATTATCTTTTTTTTTCTTCTTTTTTTTAAATTATCTTGTTATTTATTTATTTTTTAATTTAGTTATTTATTATTTTGTTATTTATTTAGTTATTAGTGTTAATATTTCTATTTTCCTTTTTGTTCTTTTTTCAATTTTCTTCATGTTATTTTCTTTTCATTTTAAATAAATGTTGACC